>NW_020799095.1:151416074-151436925 GCF_003259725.1 Athene cunicularia
AGTGAGGGGCCCAAAACTGAACACAGGAATCGAGGGGCGGCCTCACCAGTGCCGAGTACAGGGGTCAGATCCCTTCCCTGTCCCTGCTGGCCACGCACTTTCTGACACAAGCCAGGATGCCATTGGCCTTCTTGGCCCCCTGGGCACACTGCTGGCTCATATTCAGCTGGTTGTCAAACAACACCCCCAGCTCCTTTTCCTCCAGGCACCTTTCCAGGCACTCTTCCCAAGCCTGTATCATTGCAGGGGGTTGTTGTGACCCAAGTGCAGGACCTGGCACCGACCCTTGTAGAACCTCATACAATTGGCCTTGGCCCATGGCTCCAGCCTGTCCAGATCCCTCTGCAGAGCCTCCCTATCCTAAAGCATATCAACACTTCTGATGAACTTGGTGTCATCTGCAAACTGACTGAGGGTGCCCTCGATCCCCTTGTCCAGATCATTGATAAAGATATTGATTAGAACTGGCCCCAATACTGAGCCCTGGAGAACACCACTTGTGACCGGCTGCCAACTGGATTTAACTCCATTCACCACCACTCTTTGGGCCCGGCCATCGAGAGAGTTTTTTACCCAGTGAAGAGTACTCCTGTCCAAGCCGCGAGCAGCCACTTTCTCCAGGAGAATGCTGTGGGAAACGGTGTCAAAGCCTTACTAAAGTCCAGGTAAACAACATCCACAGCCTTTCTCTAATCCACTAAGCTGGTCACCTTGTCATAGATCATGTTAAGTCAAGCAGGACCTGCCTTTCACAAGCCCACGCTGACTGGGCCTGATCCCCTGGCTGTCCTGTATGTGCCGTGTGACGGCGCTCAGGATGAGCTGCTCCATCACCTTCCCCAGCACCGAGGTCAGGCTGACAGACCTGTAGTTCCCCAGATCCTCCTTCCAGCCCTTCTTTTAGATGGGTGTCACACTTGGCAACCTCCAGTCAACTGGGACCTCCCCGGTTAGCAGACATTTGAAGTCCCCCATGAGAACAAGGACTACCAAGTGTGAGACTTCTCCCAGCTGCTTATAGAATATTTCACCTGGTTCTTTACCCTGGCTGGGTGGTCTATAACAGACTCCCACCATGATATCAGCCTTGTTGGACTTCCCCCTGATTCTTACCCACAAACACTCAACCCTACCATCACTATCATCAAGCTCTAGACATTCAAAACACTCCCTAACATACAGGGCTACCCCACTGGCTCTTCTTCCTTTCCTACCCCTTCTGAGGAGTTTATAGCCATCCATCACAGCATTCCAGTTGTGTGAGTCATCCCATCATGGAGCTGTGATGGCAACTTTATCATAGTTTTCTGGCTGCACGATGGCTTCCAGCTCCTCTTGCTTGTTGCCCATGCTGAATGCACTGGTGTATGCTTCAGTTGGGCTATTGAACCCGCCACCTTTCTGGTGGGAGAAGCCCTAATTCCTCTGTGACCACTGTCAGGCCCGTGGTTTCTAACACATCGATAACCCTTGCATCTTCACCACCAAGTGGATCTTCATCCCCTCCCTCCTCTGAGACTGAAGAACCCCATTAGCACACTGTCCCTTAAACATTGGCATGCCACCCCAGGCTTATCTCTAGTGATTCTGTTTTTTTTGCCTCTCCCCCTTCAAATCTAATTTAAAGCTCTGTCCACGAGCCCTGTCAATACCTGTGCAAAGATCTTTTTCCCGCTTCGAGACAGGTGTACCTCATCTGTTGACAGCAGGCCTGGAGTTGTGTTAGACCAACCCATGACCAAAAAACCCAAAATTCTGCTGGTAACACCACGCTCAGAGCCAGCTGTTGATCTGCTGGGTCTTCCTGTTTTTTCCCCTCATCATTCCCTGCAACTGGAAGGATAGAGGTCAACACTACTTGTGCTCCTGATCCCTTAACAAGTCATCCTCACACCCAAATGCAAAAGACCTGATACGAGAGAAAAATCACTGTCTTACTCAACTGAAACAGGAGGAAAAGAAATTGCAATACTAAAATAAAACCAGCAAAACCAACAAAAAACAACAAAAAACTGCAACAAATACAAACAAAAACTAAGAGGCGAATAACTAATTTAGGCACTATTCAGTGCCCATACTCTACCTAAATTGTTGAAGTTGAAGGTTATTGGTTTAATCAGAACCACCATAAAAATAAAAGCTAGGGTCATAAGTACAAGATTTATCTTGAATAAACAAAATAGGTTTCTCGGTAAGGCATTTTCATTTAAAATAGAAAAAAAAAAATAGGTTGCAGTTTGTCAACTGACCAGTAAGGGGAGTCGGTGCCTAGAGCTTTGAGTCAACCACGCATATGCAATTTTGGGTGGAGAAAACTCAAATAAACAATTCGGAGGTAGTGATACTGAGAAAACATTGATGACTGCCAGAAGATGCTAGAGGATGATGGACAGAGAGCACCATGTCCAGAAAACCCATTAACCTGGAACAAAGAGGGCTTGAGAGATACTACAGTAGAAACAACAACAACCAAAAAAAGAGTCATGTTTTTGCTTGGAAATGAGTCTTTGTTTTCCTGCAAGACTTAATGGAGAGCATGTGATGTAGAGCACTTGGAAGGAGAAGAGTGAAAGACAAAGGAAATCAAGTCAAGATGGAGCTTGGGATAAGAAAATAAGGGTTAAATCTCAAACTCTCACTGAGTACAATATTCTGATGGCAGCATGTTTCCAAGAAAAAAAAAAACAACAAAAAAAACCCCAACCTAGGCCAATTCTTCTGGTGGCCTTGAGGTGACATCTAGGAGGGTACCAGATGCCTGGGAGAAGACTTCAGGAGACACAAACTAATCTGTCATCTTACCACTGAGCCCCAGAACTAGAAACAAAAAGGGGAAAAATTGCAAATAAAGGTTTATTTAAAAAAAAAATAATTTAAAAGCTCAAATCATCTTGTGACGAGTGGGATTTAATAATATTACACAGTATCTAAAGAAAAACGCCAACAGTAGGAACTCATTAAGCATCGTATGGGGAACAGCAGCAAAATCATTACTGCATCTATAGCCACGCTGGCTCGTCAACAGGGACGGGGCTGCCACCAGCTACGGGGCCACGGGGAGGTGCACTCAAACACTTGTGTTCCTCTTTCCCGTTAATCCCATTAACCTTGTATTTACTCTGTTGTTGGTGATTACTCAGGATGTTAGCGGGCCTGCTTTTTGCAGCCTATTTACTGAACATTACAAATCTGTTTAGCTTTGTATACAAAACGGGGCTGGTACATGCCAATGCTCCCCATGCGATGGAAAACGAAAAGTAGAGAAATAAAATGCTTTTTAAGGATTTGTTGCAAAGATCGTGATTTCTTGAATAAGAATTAACTGCAAGATAACCAATTCATTCAGATAAAGATATAAAACCCTTCATTTTTTCTAATTCTAGAATACTTTCTAAAGTATTATATGAAGGAGGAACAGACACCAAACCAAAAATACCCAAGGAAAGACTTAATTCCCACTATTAAGATGGAGTACATGGAACAACTCTTCTAGACAGGATACAAATTACCATTAATGCTTATTCCAGGTGGGAAAAACAGATGTAGTTTAAGAAAACTATTTCTGCTAAATAAAATATTTATAGTTTTTTACAAATAGTTTGTTACACCTCGAAAAATGAAACTCACTGACCATCTGTTCCTAGGAGAGAGAGCACCCAGTAACACTCGCTTTGGCTAGAAATCCCAACTCAAAGTCAACGCACCATGAGTGTGGGCCATCCCAGAGCTTAATGACCAGCCAAATCAGGCAAGATCAGCTGTCAGGGGAAAAATTTGGATGGAGATGACCCAGTATTAACCGGTTAAAACAAGGGAACTACCACTAGAACAGAAGATACTGTCCAGAGGTGAATATCTGCAAGCGATGAGCCTGCAAGGTTCCTGCACACCCACTCCAGAGGCTGAGTCTACAAAATGTAGCATCACCTCCATGAGTTGAAGGGATATGGAAAAAAGAATAGCAAAACAAAAGAACGAACCTGAAACAGGAAGGATTATCAAATAAAAAAATAAAATAAAATAAAAAAAAACAGCAAAAAAATCTCTCACCCAAAATTTTATTCCCTTTTGTTGTGGAACCTCTTGTTCCGCACTAGGCAGCAACAGCCCAATGGACCCAAAGCCCGTCTCAGCAGTATTGTCTCTGTTCAGGGAAAAGGGAAAAAAAAAAAAATTAAAATCAGAAGTGAAAAGTTCACACAGGTTTTTCTCTGCTCTGTTTCCCCCAGTCTGAAGCGCAGGCATTCCCAAGACTGAGGTTTTAACCGTATCTTTAGATTCGGCTGACTTTGGGGAGTTTTCACACCCTGTGAATTTGTTGAAGAAAAATATATATATTAGGCAAGCTTTGCTTTTGGCCTACACAATATCTCTTGACAACGTAACACACACATAACAAAAAAAAAAAAAAACAACACAACACACTCCTTCCCTTTAATTTCAAGGTGACAACATTAACGGATGCCCAGTGAAATACAGCAAGCCATTTTCATTTTCTGAAATTTGTGATTTCACGTAATGGTCATTGCCCCCTGCTTAGTGATCTCATATCGTATATTCAATCTCACCTAGTCAAGCAGGATCTGTCAGTATTTTTCCTACATTTCCTACAAAAAAGAGAGCCCATACAACTAAAGGGACTGCTGAGGTAGAATCACACAGCTGGGGCAACCAAGAGAACCCACCACTGGAAGAGTTCTCCGCACAAAAGAGCAAAGTATGGTATAACACGAAGCTGCACAGAGGACTCATGCATGTATAACACATAAAAGTTAGCAGGAGACTGAACAATTGTTATGGTTCTTTAACATGAGGGGGGTGAGGCCCTGGCACAGGCTGCCCAGAGAAGCTGTGGCTGCCCCCTCCCTGGAAGGGTTCAAGGCCAGGTTGGACGGGGCTTTGGGCAACCTGGGCTAGTGGAAGGTGGCCCTGCCCGGGGCAGGGGGGTTGGACTAGATGATCTTTAAGGTCCCTTCCAACCCAAACCATTCAATGTACGTATCTTTATAATTGTTTTTTAACTAAAAATACACAGAGGAAAAAATACATTTTTACTTTTGGGAAGATTATTCATAGAAGAGTGTATGTCCACACGCTTGAGCAGAGACAACATATCTAAATAGATATACAAGTGCATGTTTTAGAACAGCATCCATAAAGATCTGATAGCTCAGATAACTCCGGAGACTCTAGTTAACCACGCAATAAACCCATTTCCCACACACAGACTTAAACAACTGATCTTTTTTTTTTTTTTTGGTACCAAATTTGGAAACTAATGCTTTAGAAGGAATTTAACATGATATTAATGCTGTTTATTATGTTTTAATTAAAAAAAAAAAATATAGAAAACAAGAAGAAGAATGGCTTAGGCAACTCAGGTAGAAGCACTTTACACCATGTAAAGCTAAGGATGTAGAAGCATTATACCCTTTGTACAAGAATTATTCCCCAAAGAAAGTGTTTTAATTTAAATACTGAAAAATGTTGGCTGTTTGGTTTGTTTTAAGCAGGAGGAGCATCATCACGCAGGACTCAGCCTTCCAGACTGATCATCAAAGCTTTGTTATCCCTCCTCGTGACAGGATGGTGCCAAAAATCAAATCACGTGGGAGGATACTGGGGCTGGAGAGAGCAGCAAAGGATGCTGAAGGAGCTCCTGCCCTGAGTTTTCATACCCTTAAAACCACACAATTACCCTTTCCTCTTCTTTGATGAACACAGTCTTATTTCAACACCCTCAAAAGCCAACAGCAGAAACTCCAACACATGAAAAAAAAAATAAATCTTTAAGAGCCTTTAAGTTAAATACAGTAGCCGGTGCTGGCTTTCAAAGACAAGGTAAATAAGACCTTTAAATTTTAAGATGTTGCTCAGCAAACCTTTGTCATACGCTAGATCACGCAACACTTTTTCCTCATTTATTTCTCTGGCCAAAGGTCAAAATTTATCCTCCCGAGAGACAAGTCTTCCCGTAGAGAGAGCGATGAAACTCCCACATCCGACTACCTCAGGAACAACGCACATCCCCATCCTCGTAACCTTGCAAACATCGAGATACGCTGTGGTTTCCCAAGGAGGCAGCCTTCCCTCTTGGTAATCGCACGAAGCGTGTGCATTGTCAGCACAGATGTAGGATTCCTTGTACGAATCCTATTCCTCCTGCAACACATCTAAGGAGGCATCGACGTGAAGTACCCGCTGTCTACTGGTTCACAACGCATTGGCAACTGAACAGAAAGTCTATGTATCAACACACAGCAGTCTTGGGAGTGGGGTTTTTTGGCTTTTTTGGTGTTTTGTTTTGTTTTTTTTTTAATTTACAAGAAAAACGTAAAAGCAGAGGTAACTGCTTGGTGTATGGCTCAAACAAGCACTAACCTGCTCAACTGCCAGGACTGCAGTTCCCCCTTCTCCGACGCATGCCACACCTCAGGGCATTCAGAAGTCCCAGCAAAGTGCAAGCAGCAGAGGATCCTCACCAGCTCTGACATCACATACCCAATCTGCTCACTCCTTGACTACCTGTCTCACTTTCCACGGACTAAAAAGTTCCCATAATTCATAAAAAGAGCAAAACTGAGCAAGTTACAGAGGAAAATGCTGGCAGCTGCAGCTGTTTTCATCGGATCAATTACACTTCCCATTTGTATTAAAAAAAAAAAAAAAGTGTTATTTAGTGCAACTTAAGGTAGGAGAAAAAAAGCAAAAATCTTCCCTCTAGCTATCTCACAGGGAGCAATCCTGCTCCAAGTGAAAACAGCATTATTTGTCCAGCACACAGGGTCCAGCACTGAAATGTCACAGAATCATGTAGGTTGGGAAGGACCTTGAAGCTCCTCCAGTCCAACCGTTAACCCAGCATTGACCGTTCCCAACTCCCCCAGATCCCTCAGCGCTGGCTCAGCCCGACTCTTCAACCCCTCCAGGGATCCCGGGGACTCCCCCCCTGCCCTGGGCAGCCCATTCCAATGCCCAACAACGCCTATGACAGGATTCTCATGGCTCCTAAGGTAAGAGTTTCTATCACCTTCATGTAGCTTTGGGTCAAGTGTTTTCAAATTGCCTCTACAAGAAAAAAATCAGTAATCATTTTTCAGAACGAGCTAAGTCGTGGCACATCCCATCCCTGGTAAGTGGGGATTCAGGTCCTTAGGCGTAGCAATATGGTGGCCGAGTTTCACAGAAGTCTCAATACTACGACCATCTCTCAGAGCACCCAATGGTGCAGGCAGCTCTTCGAGGATGAAAACCAATACTGAAATTATCCACATGCACTACGTCACGCAGGCAACTTCTTGTCAACCCATCTTCTCCTTATCTCATCCTCCCACCCTCCCCATCCCACAGATCTGTGTTTTCTTCTCCAACTCTATCTTGTCAGGTGTCTTCACAGCAGGGTTTCTCCTTTTGCTGGACACTGTGCAGGAATGAAAAAGGGCCATGAACTTTGGTTGGCATCCATCGGAACAACTCCATTATACGGAGGAATTAATGACAACTCTGCCTACCTGCAGGTTTTTTGTTGGTTTTTTTTTGTTTTTAAGCCATCATGTATAGAACTCACATGTCGTCAGTACAGGAATATCACGCTAAAGATCTGGAAAGCAAGGGGTGGGTTTTCCTCGTTTCTATGGTTATAAGCAATTTTAATGACCAACCTAAATAAAAAAGCTGGAAGAGAGAGAAAGTAGGAAGGAGCGAAGTAGGCGTTTAATTTTGATTGACAAGACATAGCATAACTAGTTAAGATCTGTCAAATGCCTGCTGAGGATCACAAATCCTCGGTACATTGTATGGCAGACAGAATTAGTCTAAATGCACAGCTTTACAAAAATGTTTCTTACCCGGCAAGATCAGAGTTCACTATTTCAGTTTCCCCGCACAAAGCAGCTGATATCATAACTACCGAAGGCACCAAGGTAGGGATTGAAAAAAAATATATTAGTTTTTATTATTTGTGAGGTTAGCAAATGTTAACAAGCTACAATGTCTTCACTTTTGTCCCTGGACAATGTATGTTTATATATATTTTTTTATATATATGCATGCACATATATATATATACATATATATATATATATATATATATATATATATATATATAAAAATAAAAGGACAGCATTCCCAATATGGCCAACTACCACAACAAACTGAAAAGTATTATCAACGGCATCGCTTTGGAATCACATCTGCATCACTTTAAATGCTGTATAAATACAGAGTAAGGAGACGATTCCTGCATTAAAGACCTTAAAATAGGAGACTGAATGCAGAAAGAGTTGAACATAGATTGGATGGGAAACGTCAGGAAAGGTAGAGACATTCTGGAGAGACAGAAACGCCGACATGACAGTAGGCTGTGAGGCTCCCTGAAGATATACCATTAAAAAAACACAACGTTTGGGGGGAAAATGAAGAGCATCTCTACAAATGCTCATGGTTGATGTCCTCAAGATGGAAGAAGAACAGAGCTACAGTGACTTGGAGCATTTCAAAGCCAGGAACAGAGATGCATGACCTTGGAGGGAAGAGTCAACACCTCAGTGAGGCACAAGGCAGCACAAGAAGGGCTCTGACAGACGTAACCCACGGCTTGTGTTCAATGCCACAGAGGTGAAGGATGGAGCAAAGGACAGTCAGAAAGAAGATTCAAAATGTGCCTGAACCAAGCTAGTAAGAGGTTTTTCTTTCCCTCGCTCAGCACTGTCGAGATGCAAGCAGGACACTGAATCTTCACAGGGCTACGCACTCACGAGAGCACCACTTTCTGCATTTCCATGCACTTTCTTTTAATGTTTTAAAAGACTCCGCTATTTTATCAAATGCTGTTTGACTTTTAGGGAGGGAAAAACTAGGCAAGAGAGGACAGGGTTATGAAGGAGGGAAGTCAACAGCTCCCGAGATGCCTGCCAACAGGATCTGCACTTAAACCATGCAGTTTTGGCAGAGAACACTCTCAAAATTTGATATTTAAAAGTCTTATGGTGTTGGAACGTATAATTAAAGTAAAAGGACACATGTGAACTAAGAGCTGATCAACATAAACTTGTACCAAAGTCAGTAGAACATGTTCCTACAAAGTCTCAGCCACCTGGTTCTTCCATGCTACATTGAAAGACAGAAAAATTAGCTACCGACTACTTTTATTTCCATTTAAGATCATCCCTCTCCAGACTCTAAAAGGTACAGATTTGTGCCAATCTCAAAGAGCTAAAAAAAACCCGCTAAACACAAAAAGACAAACACTCTCAACAAAACTCAAAGATCACAAGAAGTTGCTTCACTGACTGACAGTTTCCAGACCTAGAGAAACATATTTATTGCAGTACAAGCTTTTCTTTTCCCCAACAATTCCCAGGCTTCACAACATAAGAATAATGAAAACACATAAAATTAATATTTCTCGAGGAACCATAGTACTTGCTCCTCAAGAACTGGAATAAATGGAATGACTCAAATCCACTTCCCATCTGGTCACCTCACGGAGGCAAGCCCACCAAACTTTGTCTCTTAAAACTCTCAGTTTGCAAGTAATTAAACTAAACTTGTAGGAAATTTATCCATTCAGCAACTATACCCTAAACAAGCACAGCAGCACTCGCACACTAAGTTATATTTTATTACCAGTAGCTAAAAAAATAATTACGCATAACTTGGCAGATTTGGGCACAGATTTCTCAATTTCAGCCAAAAGTTTCAACTGGCTTCTTAAGAAGTCAACCAAGACTTCTGAAAAGCTAACGTCAGGGCATGTTCTAAAAAGCTCCAGGGCACGTTCTCCCGTCGTTGTGTTGGGCACACCGGCTTCACTCGAGTCTAACCATGGCCCATGATGATTTGATGCACCTCAGCTCAGAGGTCCCAGAGGTCTCAAGTCCCTGAGAAATCATATGCAAGAGATAAAAGCCTTGCAGACGCAGTCCTCCAGCCTTCCTACCCAATGGCTCCGGACGCTGTAATGGTCCACAGACAAAAAACATTTGGTCAGGAAACATCTACTGAATTAAAGCCATCACCAGCACACAGGAACCGCTCGGTAACTGTGGTTATAACCTAGTTATGGGGGATGTGTGTGAGAGGAGAGAAAGGACCTGAGCTCTTGATAGTCATCAAGGACACCTTAAACGCATCGTTTAATGACACCACAAGTCAAATATGTCAAATAAGGTTCAAAAGTAGGATCAAGGATAAAACAGGAACATTAGACAAGAGTGTGTAAGAAAAGATAGGCCAAAGCAGAAGGTACTGCCAAGAGGTTAAAATTTCCACCTGCTTTTCAGTCCTCAAATATTAAATAGGGCAACTGATGGTCAGTGGTCCCACGGCATATAACTGCTTCTCTTGGTCTCCCTTTGCGCTCCTTGTCCTTACTGAAGCAGGATAACTACTTTACTTACCTGAAAACCCATATAGCTGCCCAGCTGAAGCTATTAAATACAGGTGAGCTTGGGGGTGGAAGGGAGAAATGGTACCTCTGACTTCTACTGATGGACACAGGATCGGCTTGGAAGGTTGCAAAGCAAGGACTAGAGGATAATGGCCTCAAATTGCTCCAGGGAAGGTTTAGACTGGATATTAGGCAGGATTTCTTTGCAGAAGGAGTTGTTGGGCTTTGGAATGGGCTGCCCAGGGCAGGGGGGAGTCCCCGGGATCCCTGGAGGGGTTGAAGAGTCGGGCTGAGCCAGCGCTGAGGGATCTGGGGGAGTTGGGAACTGTCAGTGCTGGGTTATCAGTTGGACTGGATGATCTTCAAGGTCTTTTCCGACCTAGACGATTCTGTGATTCTCTGTGACTACGAAACCACTGCTTTGGTTCTCCTAATTTATTGCTGTTTCCTTCCCAGTAGTGCTACTATGAATTTGGCAACCAGGAAATAAAACGCACACAAAAAAAGCAATTTGTATTTTTCCCAATTTCTTATTGCAAGGTTTCAAACAGCCAAGCCGCCTATCACTGACTTGAAGATAAAAGTCAAAGCAGCGCTGAGTCAGCAGGCACAAGGTCACCGATTACCAGCTAATGCCTCCAAACCTCCCAAACCAACTCTGCAGCCATCAGAACCACCTCTTCCCTGCACCATGCCCAGGAATTACTTACAAATGAAATGCAACTGGATATATTGCTTCTGCAACCCTGGAAATTCAAGTTACAGAGGTGACATTACATTTTGTTTTCCCAATGCTAATCTAATAACTTTTTAAAGGTGCGTACATTTCACCCCGTTGGCTTCCAACACTGAATTACCAGCTCTGCGAAGCTTCAGAATAAATGAGACAAGCGTGCCTTCTGGGCGAAATCCCTTGCTGTAATCTTTATTCAAAACACACGGCTTCGGAGCCTTGCATGCATTGCCAAAAATCGCCTTGAGGTTTGCTCTTAAGATGGCAATTTGCATATCACCATTTTGCTGCAGAGCTTACCCAATGTCCCCGCTATTATTTTAATACTCAACTGTGGGCGGCCCCCCGAGCGGCGCACAGAAGTGCACACTAAAAATACTCTTGCCTTCCCCACCGGCTCTGCACATGACCACAGCTAACGGCGTCTCGGCTGCAAAACCGGGAGCGATGGCAGCCATCCGCCTTTCAAGGAGGATGCACAGGCTCCAAAGCGCTCAGAAAACGTGCTAAGAAGCAGAAAAGTACCTCTGCATGGATAGAGGAAGGATGCACACAGCAGCTGGAAGAGGAAGACCGCGGAAAGAGCCAGTTTTGCAGTCAAGCAAAGCAGGAGAGGTTTATCCGAGCGCCAAACATACTCGGGAAAACACATTAAGAGGTAATAAAGCAGGCGAGGGAGGCATCACCCGGGACATGAATTTAAGATGATGCTGAACAGAGGAAAGAAAAGAAACCTCATGTACAGAATAGGAACGATCCCGGGCGAACGCAGCCTGATTCATGCTCCAGAAGGGAGATCCCAGTCCCATTGGCAGTGTCGCATTGATGAAAGCGCATGAAAAAAAAAAAAAAAAAATGTGGATTGCAGGTTTTTCTGTGCTCTCCTCCCCCTCACCCAGCAAATCATAGTCTCGGAGGTTGTAATTATTTTTGGCAAGGTGTAAACAGGTCCGGGAGATGAAACTGAAAACCAGTTATTTACGAGATGCAACGCAGGAGAGCCAGCATCGGAGCTCAGCTACCAAATCAGCAAGTGCAAGGTCACCCTCATCTGCTTCGGAAAGCAACTTTGCAAAGTGGTTTGCAGCCAGACAGGCAAAATAGTCAGCCTCAGTCTGCCCAGGAAGGCAAGTAATAGAAACGGAGCATGATGAACCACCAGAAAACGTTGCTGTGTTAACTACAAGGGTTTTATCACGGCACTGCTAGGCTTTGAGATGACATCCATCGAGGTGATGCCCACGCAGCCTTTAACTGACCATGACAACTACCTGCTTCTCTGGGCTATGGGAGAGAAGCAAGAAGGATATCAGCTCCATAAGTCTTCCTCCATCAAAGCTGTTGTAGAGGGAGGCAGACAAGGGGCTCCATCAGCATGTGAAAGACTAGTGAAGACCACTCATTACCTTACCTTGAAGACTACTGCTTGCTCCTACCCAGGAAGAACCACAGATTTTGGAAAGTAATTTGCTCGTAAAGAGAAAAGCTTTACAGTCTCACTCTCTTTTTCTGCCAGCAGACAAAAAGCAGCAAAAGCTGAACCCTCCCTGCAAGAGGCTATTGCACCCCAATGGGGCTGAAGAAGCCAGCAGGATCCCAAGCCCACAAAGAAACCCCCAAGGAGAACGTGAAAGCTCTTTCTGGTCTTACCAAAGGAAGGAAGGAATACCAGAGGTGCAGGGAGGCAGGAGGCAAGTGTCCCAAAGACAAGAGGACCTCCAGACTGCTTTCTCTGCACACTCTCTTTATATTCCACATTCATATGCCTCACAAACAGGACTAGGACCCACAGCCCTGTTTTTCCAAGGATGGGATTACAGTAAATTCTAATTAATTTTTAAAAGGACGCCAAACACAATGTGTTAGGAAAGGAACTGGACAAAGAGGGGAGCAAGCCTGTAGACCTGAGAGCCCATGAGACATCTCTATATATAAAAGGACACAAAGGTACATCTGAATAATGTGCAAAGAAGAAAAAAAGAAAAAGGGAAATAAGCAGACCTTGGTTTCCATGCACAAAGAAGAGGATATTTACAGTTAAACTGCAGGTATTCCCTGAGGGAAGGGGGAAAAAAAAAAAAAAAAAAAAAAAGGCAAGCAAACCAGAAATCAAATTTTTTCCATTGCCCTATGTTTGGGGCAACAGAGAAGAAACCAATCTGCCTGAAGCTCTGAAGATGATAATCAGGAAAATATCTGTAGTGAGCCTGTCAATCTGCTTTTTCAGACTGAAAGGTGAGTCAGTCGCAGCATCCTGTTTCACTGTAATATCGCAGCACTGTTTACACCACTTTGCTAAGACGTATCCCCAACGGACCAGTTTCTGAGCTAGGCTAAGATAGCAACCCATGATATTTTTAGAAAAAAACAACCCATACCTCCGAAACTCCCCTGCGGTGCACAATCAATACTTAAGAAGGGTTTTGAAAACACACGGCTGTTCTCTAAAAGAGAAGTGTCAATAAGCTTGGGACAGCATCTCTGGGGCTTCGACACCTGCATTTTGCCACCTACTTCCATCTTCACCCACTTGCAGTTAACGGAAGCTGAAGGTCCTCAACACTGAGAAATCCAGCCACTAACACGCAGTGGCCTCAACACAACTTTATGCATCACTATTTAATTTTTTTTTTTTTTTTACCATTAGTAAAAGTAATCTTAGTAAAATGACTTGAGTTTTCCCCATCACTACAAATCTGGAGAGCTTTACAAATGGTACGAGATGGCACGCAAGAGGAGGGCGAGCATGAGCAGGCTGAGGACGCTTCTCTGATCACAGCTATACTTATTCCCGTGGCCTGATTCTGCCTGCACTGATCCCACAGCTCCACAGCAGCTTCCGCAGAAAAAAGACAGAAATTTTCAATTCTTTAGAACGAAAGAAAAAAAAAAAAACACAAAAAAACATAAAACCAAACAAACCCACATGCGCTATCATTATATATATGTGAATTTTATATATATCTTATGCACTACATTTTAAAAATGGTTATTTAATAACATATATATGTATATAAATTTAATTTCACATACTTTTCAACGGAGTACCCACTCTTGGCTGCTACTTGTAGCAGAATATTTGATGGGACAAGACATTAAGGTCTCTCCAGCAGCAAGAGGCACTGAGGGAAGAGAGTGGCTGGGGATACATCAAGCAGATGACAGAAGACATCAAAACATTTGGGAAAGAGAAATCACATCTCAAGCTATTTCACAATATGTTTAAACTTGTATAAACTAGGTATTTTAGAAATTAGGAGGTTCTCATGAGAGTCGAGAAAGCTAATAGTGTCACAAGGGATCGTAAATCTATTGTTTTGTGAGGAAAAAAGAAAAAAAAATCAAAACCTGTATTAAGGTTTAGCTCTTGCTTCATTTTGTAAGAAGGAAAAGCTCAAGATCCGCAGCTCCCAACAGAACGATGCAGTAAAAAAACTATATAGATGGATCTCCACCTTAATATATAGCACCTACTCTCCTACGGCCACATGATATTTTGATTCTTTTTTCTTAGCTGGGAACAGAAAATGCAGTTTATTGAAGTTAACTGGAAGTTATTGCAGCAATTACCATTAAAAAAAAGTTTGATTTCTCTTTAATAGAAATCCCATGGCAAACAGAAGGGACAAAGAGGGACTGCCAGTCACCGTCAGGGCGTTGAATGGTGCCTGTGCACAACCAGCATTGTAAGCAAATAACCTGCATTATCCTCTTTCAAAAAAAAAAAAAAAAAAAAAAGTTGGAGAAGAGATGCTTCGACAGAAGCGATGGCAAAATTACACAAACTCGAGGGATCACCATCTGCAGCTCCCGTGTCCAGGCAGATGAAGCACAATAAAATGTAAATGAAGAAAATCTGTCACATCGTTTATATTAAAACAAGGTGTTATCCGGCGAGTCAGCACAGTTCCTGCAGCATCATCGACCTTCCCCATCACCAAACAGATGCATGGCAGCATATTTTCCTCCCCTCTCCAAAATCAGAAGAACTCGGAGCATAATGAACATTTCCAGGCTGGGACGTGGGATGCTGCAAACCATTTGCTAATAATTCAGCTCAAACACAACTGCAATTGTCTGCAGTTAGTTGCAACCACTGCACCCTCTGATAAAAAGCCCTTCCTTTTAGCCACTAATGATTTCCAGACAAACTGTTCACGTTAAAAATTTTCAATACTGGTTATAGAACTAAGAACTAAATCCGAGGGGGAAATTTCAATGAAAAAAACAAAACAAAACAAAACAGTGGGTTTTGCATGAAAAACTCTGTCTTTTCAAGGCACAGCCTAGACTTCCCTTCAGATAGTTTTGCCTAGACTCAAAGTCACCATTGCACAGCTCACAAACCCAGTGAGACACCATCCAAGTCTTTCCCAAACAGCCCAGGAGGATTTTTTTTTCCCCTCAAGACACCCCAAAATTGGAGCAGGCGAGCTTCAGCTTGAGCACTACTGCATGCAGACTGTGGTCACAGTCATGAAGCATCACAAGCTGGTAAATAAATAAAGGAATATCAGGGGGAAAACAGAAAAAAAATAAGAAAAACAGTGTTCATGGCTGTATATGCCTCCACCACAGAGCTCCTAAGCTATGTGCTCATATGAGATTTTTTACAAAGCTGCCATTAATAGCAAGTTTGGGAGTTCCCTCATACCATATTTGACACTCTGGCACCTCACACGGCAAAGAAATGGGCTAATCCAAAAATTCGGGTCATAACACCTCCAAATCTGCCTGGTTTTGCATGCAGAAAAATGAAAGAAGGCACCTCCCTCCTCCACGCAGAAAGATCACAAGAAGAATCACTATAAACTATAAAAAAAAAAAAAAAAAAAGTCCCTCACCGAAGAAGAAAATGTTTTTATTTGACAGAAAGAAGGACTGTGGCAACCTACAGCACAACAGGGTTGGAATAAAATCCTAGAGCACGGCTGTCTCCTGCATTCCTTTACTCCATCCACCAGACGATGAAGGAGTCCTATAAGGGGGGAAAAAAAAAAAATAAAAATACACGGCCAAGTTATTCAAGACTACAATCACAATAAACGTATGCAGCAGCAAGGGAAGGAGGACAAAAAGTGCCCAGTAACCTCAAAAACCTCACGTATTAGAACATGTGGCTTTGCAGCGGTGGTGAGAGTAGAACAAGAATAAAATAAATGCTACACAATGAAGAGCATAAACCATTTTGCAGTTATTTTCTGGTTTTATTTAGGGAAAAGATTACAGAGATAGCAAAGAAATCGCAGCGTAACCCAACATGAGCATTTGCTTTTTTTTTTTTTTAAAAAAAAAAGTAAATTTACTAAAAAAAAAAAAAAAAAAAAAAAGGTAGGATTCTTATCTTGACTATATTCCTTTAGAAACACAGTGTATTATTAAAAACCGCCGATAACCTCCTGACAGCCAAAGGACACACGCTCCTTCGCAGGAGGGTGACAGTGTGAATTTTCTATGTAGCTTCCTGGGCACTCAACATCAAGTGATGGGCATGAGCTTCCCTTCATCCTTGCAACATTTAACACTACGGCTGGCAATGCCAACACAAGTTTGTGGCCAGATTTTGTATTTGCATGCGTCAAAAAGTATGCTCTAAAAGAAAAAAAAAAAAAAAAGCAGTTTGAAGGGTTGGTGATGCTGCTGGAAGACAAGTTTTGCAGTATTTCCCCTGCCGGTGCCAGCACGTAGGCACGCTCCAATGCTTCATTTTGCGAGTTAAACTCATGCTTAAATATCTGGATGAAATTTAGGCCAAATGGATCATGTTCTTATGGTCAAGAAGATCCCACCAACCATGTCCTGAGTGGAAGGACATCCATCCATCCATCCATGCATCCATGCATCCATCCATCCATCCATCCATCCATCCATCCATCCACCCGGTCTCATGGGGATCAGACCTGGACGCACAAGTCCTTGCTGGCACAAGCAGCCTCTGCACTGATGCTGATGGCTCCAACCCTACAGAAAATACAGGCAGAGGCTCCTCCTGCACACACAAAGCCCTCGGGTGTCACGGATTTCCACGGTCCCCTGCAGCACCAGCAACCTCAGAAGGTCCAGAAAAAGCCAAGTGAGAGCCACCTACCCGCCCTGGTGCCCAAACTAACTGAAGTGTAGGAAGGAAGATGACAAAGATGAGAAAAGTAAATTAGATTTTTTTAAAAGGTTCTTTCCATTTTCATCTAGCAGAATGTGTTTATGGCACAGGCAGGGAATTGAAAGTATTATTTTTATCTTGATATTATTTACCCTTTCACACTTGCTATTTAAATATCCCTGAATTCCCAGAAGAACCAGCAATTCAAAATACCATTTGATATATATTTATAAGAAAGGGGAAGCACAGACTCATTCATTTTCAGCTTGCCTACTGTTGTGGTTGGTTCTTTTTTTTAAATTAGATTTTAAGTGCTCTAATATCAATGTGCAAGTTTTTCAAGACACAGAAGTATTATTTCTCCTCCAGCCTCAGTAAAGAATCTCCAGTCCTAGAGCAGGTGTCTTGCTGGCTGGGAGACTTGGTCACACCAGAAACGCACAGCAAGAAGCAAATAGCAAGAGGTTTAAAATAATTTAGACAAAACAATTTATAAAATTAAAAAAAAATAATAATAATCAGGAGAGTTGTGAGAAAAGGAATAAGGTTTCTTGAACAAGAGAGGATGGGAATAAAAGACTTTTCATATCAAAATCTCTGTTCTACCAGTCTCTGTAGCCAACCTCAGCTAAATAACTTGCAGTTGTTGCAGAAGAGGCAACCCTGGATGCCAGGAAAACTGCGGCAGCACAGCGTTACACTGCAACACTCCTCTGAACCGAGCAATTGCCCACATCCCTCTAGGAGGGAGAAATCGTATCCGAAAGCTCAGTTTCATTTTAGACACAATGGGAGGAGATACCAGAGATGGAGATCTAACCGAGGAGCCAGAACTGCAGCAGGACACGTGGTTCCACTGCTCAGCCTCTCCCATGTCTGCCAAAGCCACACCAGCAGTGGTTGTGGCCTTTTTTTTTTTAATTGCATTAATATACACCAGCAAACCAAAAGGGTGGGAGGTTCTGGAGAGAGCAACAGGTTATTTGTTGCTCAGCTGATGGCTGGAGTGAGGGGATCAGCCACATCATTATCACCCCAGAAAAAGCCCAGAGACCCACCTGGGGGTGAGATGAGATGGAAAAGGACATCGAAGTGGGATAAGCTGGTGGAGCAGAACGGCACCGAGGGGCCAGACCATCGGTGATTTAAAGACCAGACCCATCTGCATCGACTCCTGGATGAAGGTGAGCCCAACAAGGCAGGATGGGGCACTGTGTACTCACAGCCCTGTCGCAAAGGGAACTACCAGCCAAGAAAAAGGCGTAAATGCTGCATAAAACATGAACCTTATTGCTATTGCTACTGGATGAAGACAAAAAGGAGGGGAAAAAAAAAAAAAACCAAAACTCATAGTTTTTGCCCAGCCTTCCCAGTCCCAGTCCATGCACCACACAGCTAGTAAACACTTCGGATTTAGCAGGATGTATCACGAAGAGCAACACTTCAGGCCACCCCACGTGTTATCCCTGGGTTTGCAAACAGACGACCGCTTGTTTGTGCGGCGCTCCCAGACATAAGGACACATTTCGAGCTGCAAATGTCACAGAATACTTCAAATGCAAACAAGCAGAGGTTTTTCAAGGCGTATTCAGTGTGATGGTAGAAGAATGAAAGCGTGCTTTTAGGTTTCCAAACCCTGTGGTTTTTGATAGGCAACACAAAGACACCGAGCAGTTCAGTGGAAACGCAAGATTTCCCCAGCAAAGTCCACTCCAGTGCTAGATGGTGCAGGTTAATTGTATCACGCAGTCAGGGCGAGCTTTTATTAAAAGCTTCAAACCACAAACACTTTGTAGTACAAAAGCAACAACAACAAAAAACCACAAAGTTTCTGCAGCCAGCCAAGGACTACGGCAGAAAGCGGCGCTTTATACATTTAAGAGTAGTTTTATTTCCTCTCCTTGCACTTGAAAGTCCATCTCACTGACTCATTTATGGCTAAAGCTTCCTGAATTAGCCTGAAAGGAAAAAAAAGAAATAAATAAATACCGCTACACTCTACGTGAGGTTAAAACTGAGCCAAAACCCATTATCTAACTACCACACGGGTCACAGAGCACTTCCTGACACTGCCATCACACTGGAGGTCAACGCATCAATGCTTCGTTGTATTAAGTGACCACGGGACAGCGTGGCCGTGGCTGCGGGTGGCAAAGTGGGCGCAAGGACCTCCCACCTCCACCCAGTCACCGGCCACGTGGGACACAAGCGTGGTCCTTGGAAGGGCACAGCACACCCAGCACGTGTGTCCCTCTTTGCTCGCAGCCCCGGGCAAGGCCAACCCCTGTCCCCCCACTGCTCGTCCGCACGCAGCCCCGTGCAAGGGCAGCCAGTCTCTACGCTGTGCAAATGCACACGTGCAAACGCCGTGCAAGGGCAGCCACAGTCCCTAGTTCACACGCGCACAACTCTGTGTCGGGCCAGCCCTGCTCCCGGGTGGCAAACCCAAATGTCTGCGTACAACTGTGTCCTTAGGTAACACACAGACCCGCCATGTAAGGCCACCCTTGTCCCCAAACTGCACTCACACACCCCTGTGCCAGGCCAGCCCTGTCCCCGTGTTGCACACACACCCTGTGCAAGGCCACCCTTATGCCCGTTTCATGCACATCTGTGTGCAAGGCCAGCCCTGTCCCCAAACTGCCCACACACCCTGTGCAAGGCCAGCCCTGTCCCCGTGTTGCACACACACACCCCCGTGCCAGCTCAGCCATGTCCCCATGTTGCACAACACACAACTCCTTATGCAAGGCCACCCTTGTCCCCAAGCTACACACACACAACTCCTCGTGCAAGGCCAGCTCTGTGCCCCCCACGTTACACACACATACCTTGTGCCAGCTCAGGCCTGTCCCCAAGGCTGAACACACACACCCTGTGCAAGGCCAGCCCTGTCCCCAAGCTACACACACACACACACACACAAAACTCCTCGTGCAAAGCCCATGTTACACATGCCCCCCGTGCCAGACCAGCCCTGTCCCCATGTGGCACAGACACACCCTGTGCCAGCTCAGGCCTGTCCCCAAGCTACACAATACACACACACACACACACACACACACAGAGCCCCTTGTGCAAGGCCAGCCCCGTCCCCATGTTGCACACACACACACCTCCTTGTGCAAGGCCACGCCTGTCCCCACATTATACACACACCCCCACACAGACACACACCCCCTGTGCCAGCTCAGGCCTATCCCCACGTTACACAGACACAGACACACGCACACACCGAGCTCCTTGTGCAAGGCCAGGCCTGTCCCCACGTTACACAGACAGACAGACACACACACACACACACACCCTGTTCCAGCTCAGGCCTCTCCCCACATTACACACACACAGACACACACACACACACACACACACACCCTGTGCCAGCTCAGGCCTGTCTCCACGTTACACACACAGACAGACAGACACACACACACACACCCCTGTGCCAGCTCAGGCCTCTCCCCATATTACACACATACACACACACACTCACACTCACACCCTGTGACAGCTCAGGCCTGTCCCCACATTACACACACACACTCACACCCACACCCTGTGACAGCTCAGACCTGTCCCCACATTACACACACACACACACACACACACACACACACACACACACACA
>NW_020799095.1:151438054-151453759 GCF_003259725.1 Athene cunicularia
GTCTGCTGGGGAGCGGCTGGGGGAACTGGGGGGGTTCAGTCTGGAGAAGAGGAGGCTGAGGGGAGACCTCCTGGCCCTCGGCAACTCCCTGCCAGGAGGGGGCAGAGAGGGGGGATGAGTCTCTGGAGCCAAGGCCCCAGCGCCAGGCCCCGAGGGAATGGCCTCAAGCTGCCCAGGTCAGGGTCAGGCTGGCTCTGAGGAAGGATTTCTGTGCAGAAGGGGCTGTTGGGCGTTGGAATGGGCTGCCCAGGGCAGGGGGGAGTCCCCGGGATCCCTGGAGGGGTTGAAGAGTCGGGCTGAGCCAGCGCTGAGGGATCTGGGGGAGTTGGGAATGGTCAGGGGGAGGGTCATGGTTGGACTGGGGGAGCTTCAAGGGCTTTTCCAACCCAGATGTTTCTGTAATAATTGAAAAGTGCATGATATCATTCATGAAAACTGGTCTGAACATCTCATCTACTTCTCTTTAGGCGTCCAGCCCCAGGGACCTACCCGGTGATGAGCCACAGGGTGGGACTGTGAGTGATGTGGTTAGCCTTTGATGGGGGGAGACTGTAAGTAATGTGGTTAGCCTTTGATTTCATCAGCTGAGGAGCCCTTCAGACTCCAGCACTAGATGAGCCAATTCTCTTTTAATCATTAACAGATACTCTTTGTTAATCCCGAGAGCAGCAGAAGCACTCTGAGGAGAGGTTTGCGCCCTCCTTTGCAGTCACACAGTGCCTAGCACACTGCACATAGGAACAGAGGTAAATAAAAATCAGTCTCACTGCTAATAAAGCTACTAATGCTGTTCAAAACACATATTGCAGGCTGAGACTGGAGGTTCACAAAAAAAAAAAAAAAAGCGCTTTTATAGAACAGCCCAGTGTACGGGGCGTTTGGTCCATCGCACACTGTGCCAGGGAGGGGTGTGCTTTTTATTAGCAAAGTGACAGCAGTTTTGCTTGGGGGTTGGCTTTGCAAAAGGAGTTATAAAGCAAGGATTTCCTTGATAGGGCCTTTAAACAACAATTCATTTTAACGAGGGGTTGACAAGCCAGCTGCTTTTTCAGAAATGTAGTTCTACCCCAGTAGCCCTGCCAAAAAAAGTTTTAAAAGGGCTGAGGGGCCACCTGAGCCTCCATAAACTTCGGAGTTTTACGGCACCAAACTGCTATCAGAGCAGTTTCCTCGATCTTTTGCTGCATTGGTAAATCATTTAATTCTGTAGACTCTCAAGAAAATCCCTTAGGAAAGGGGACATAAAAATGCATTGATGACAAAATACAGCTGTCCTGCTTGCCGTCTGCAAAACCCTCCGACTACAATAACATGCAACATGCTGTGTCCTGCTGGGTGGGTTTTGGGGGCGGGGGGTGTTAATCCTGCAGGAAGGATAGATTATGGTTCAAAACCACTGTGCAGAATTTTCAGTAATTCTCAGTGCAAGTCATATTTACTTTCAGCGTGAGCCTCATGAATGTAAATAAGAAAAGAAATATATAAACATGTGCCAATATAAGACACAGACAAAGTATTCCAAGGGACAGCGATCATAAAAATTACAGTGATTTGATTGCTTTGGTTTGCAGTGGGCATCTTGCTGCTTTTGCATTTTGTAGCTGAAGAAATACTGCTTGATCAATAAGTGTGTTATTCATACAATAATAATTCCGGGAGTTCTCGTGGGACATTTTTCTTCTGAAGGATTTGGGCTTTTGCAAACCTTCGTATTGTGTGCGTCAGGACTGGTCCTTGTTATTACCAGCTGCCTATCGATCTGTTACAGCTTTCAAAAAGAGGCAAGGGTAGGTTCTTGGCATGGTGTGGAAAACAGGCCTTTGATGTAAGCAGGCAAGGCGTCCTGCATCATCTAGGATGATGCTTTCTCTGAATTGAGACAAAAAATAAATCATGAACAGTTTGGTTTCATCCTATAGCAACAGCATCTATAAATCTGAAAAAAAAGATATAGATATAGATATAGATATAGATATAGATATAGATATAGATATAGATATAGATATAGATATAGATATAGATATAGATATAGATATAGATATAGATATAGATATAGATATAGATATAGATATAGATATAGATATAGATATAGATATAGATATAGATATAGATATAGATATAGATATAGATATAGATATAGATATAGATATAGATATAGATATAGATATAGATATAGATATAGATATAGATATAGATATAGATATAGATATAGATATAGATATAGATATAGATATAGATATAGATATAGATATAGATATAGATATAGATATAGATATAGATATAGATATAGATATAGATATAGATATAGATATAGATATAGATATAGATATAGATATAGATATAGATATAGATATAGATATAGATATAGATATAGATATAGATATAGATATAGATATAGATATAGATATAGATATAGATATAGATATAGATATAGATATAGATATAGATATAGATATAGATATAGATATAGATATAGATATAGATATAGATATAGATATAGATATAGATATAGATATAGATATAGATATAGATATAGATATAGATATAGATATAGATATAGATATAGATATAGATATAGATATAGATATAGATATAGATATAGATATAGATATAGATATAGATAGCTGCATGGGGACCAAAAGCCCTAGGAGTGAAAATTTTATTTAAACAGTTTAATCTTCTTGTTTGTCGTCTTTTAGCGGGAGGAGGTTGCCCTCTCGCCAGCTGCCGCGTGGCATTTCCCGAGGTTGGAAGCAGTGATTTCATTCCAGGGTGAGCAAAATTCCCAGAGGTCAAACCTGTATTCCTGGAGGAGTTTGGCGAGGGTGACTCAGGGGTGAAGCGGCAGCGTGTTTCTGCTTTGGAAAAGTGCCCTGATTTCTCTACAAAGATGAAATGGGACGGATCAGTGGTTCTCTACCTGAATTTAAATAAACTCGGCAGTGATGCTTTCACCTCTTTCCTGCTGAGATGATTATCCGGTTAGGCTGACTGTGTCTTTAGGGGATTTCTTCCAGTGTTCGGAAGGAGTTTCCCTTTGGCTCACGGGTTTGTTTTGTGAATCATCTTAAATCATAACCTTTTAATAGCTATGCTATTAAAGTATTTATAGAAAGGTTATCCTGTTATCCTCTTGGTTACTTTTCCCAAAGCTGTGCTGATTTGGTTTCACTGTAACTATACCTCCTGGCTTTTCATCAGCCTCTGTTGCCATTGCCATTTCTTTATGTTGTCTCATGAGTTTCTTTGTTTGACATACGATAAAGGAAGTCACAATCTTATGAAGACATGATATTTAGTTTTTATAAACTTATAAAATCATATAAAATTATAAACTACGATGGTCAAATGTTTTGGAGAGTCTTAAAAGAACAAGCTCCTACTGAATTTCTCCTTAAGCAAAACAAAAAAAGAACAAACATAACTTTGTGTTAGGTCCTATTACATACTTACCTATAATGCAGTGGAGTTTCATTCCTATTAAATACTGCAGCACTTTTCCACAAAGCAGAAGAACACAAAATAACTCCCTTGAAAAGTAAAGGTTCGTCATGTGGGTTTCTTGGGTTGTAATTTGTTTTGCGATCCTAACGTCACTTCCTATAAAATCCAAACTACCATTCATTTCTCTCCTGTTTTGGGTTGACGGGAAGTGTTGATGGGTTCAGGAAAAGAGAGGTAATTAAATAACATATCACAAGAAAGCTTCGATGACTGCTTAATTTATCCCATTAGCACACAGTCGCTCTATCACTCCCAATATCTGTGTAAACACGGCAGCAAAGCTTTTCTAATACAGCAGTAAGGGAAGAATAAAGAGCAATTTCTCACTGCGGTAACATGAAGAAGAAAGCATGAATATTTGCCTGGAGTACGTACAAAAAAAAAATTCTCCAGATTTTGAAGTAGTCTAGGAACTGTTTATTTACTTTTTCATCTTCTCCTGTGCTTAAGGAGTCTCCACTTCTGCTAAAAAACCTTTTCAGAAGTTTCTTTGTCCATTTGCTCCAATTTCTTTTCAAATCTTTATGAGAAATTCCCTGCCCTCCCGATTACTACCTCCTTTTGCTATTTTCTCCTGCTATTTTAGCAGTACTTAACTTTTCAATCCTGGATTAATTGGACAATTGCACAGTTGGAAGAGTGCTTTCTTCTTTGACAAAACCACTGTTTTCCAGTCAAATGCCTTATATACCAAACCAGCCAACTGCAAGGAGCGCAGGAACAGATAGAAGTTGGTCTGAATGCTTCAGAAAAACAAGGCTGATTCTTATTTCCTATTCCCAGAGATCCGTGGCGGTGACCTAAGATTCCCTGAAAACAGTACAGCTCGGAGAGCTTATCGCAGCATATCTGTATGTTGTTACCTGTGAGCAATTTAATAAAAAAGATATTATAGCAACAATAAAAGGAGGCTGGAGAATGCCGGCTAATCCCCGAACAACCTTATTTCAGTCTATTTAAAGTCCAGGAGAGACTTGAATTCCGGGACCTGGCAGATTCTGACATAAAACAGATGTTTTCATCAAGTACTGCAGTGGCAGCGTTACGTGTCCCAAGCTGGTGACTATCTGGCAGGTCCGGCGTGTCACGAGGAGGAATCACGAGCCATAAAGAGCCAATTTTCAATGCTTTGCACTGCATTCCTGCCTCAGTTACACCTGGGTATATGTGCGATAGCTGCGGATTTTAGTGGCATTACGCCTGGATTTATCTTGGCATCGCTAGATTTGACCCTTCCTTTTCTAGAAATGTATTGTCGTGTCTGAATTAGGAAAATAAAACCCCCAAGCCAATATAAAAAACTTTGTATCTGAGGCAGTGATAAGTCAATCACCTCATCAATAAAGCGTGTCCGATCCTCCCGGTAATCCCAGTGATCAGCTTTGTTTATGAAAGCTAAATTGAGCTCCTCACGGCTCTGAGCAGGGATGACAAGTGGCAATTGAAACTAATGTTGACAGAGCTGAAGGAGCACACGCTGAGTGCAACAGAGGTGACACAACGGCGAGGGAACGAGGCAAAACCAAGCTGGTGGGAAGGAAAACTTGGAGGTTGGAACAAATCCCTCATTCCACTTAACTCCGTGACAAAACACCACTGATAATTTGCTCGGTTCACTAATGCAGTTCCTGCTGCACCTGTGTAATCAGGAGGAGAAATTGGCTGATGCGGAGGAGCCGTGGTACAGGAGTTATCGGTACAAAGGAGGCAGAGGGAGCACGGCAGAGAGAACTGAGGGGGATTCCAGATCTCAGAGCTTTAGTACCTAGTTCTCCCCTGTGACAACTAAAGGCATCACAGTACCCAAAGCACAACTGAAAACCTCCTTCTGATGATGCACGTTTGAGTCAAGTAAGCAAAACAGAATCACAGAATCATCTCGGTTGGAAAGACCTTGAAGATCATCCAGCCCAACCATTAACCCAGCACTGACAGTTCCCAACTCCCCCAGACCCCTCAGCGCTGGCTCAGCCCGACTCTTCAACCCCTCCAGGGATCCCGGGGACTCCCCCCTGCCCTGGGCAGCCCATTCCAACGCCCAACAGCCCCTTCTGCACAGAAATCCTTCCTCAGAGCCAGCCTGACCCTGCCCTGGGCAGCTTGAGGCCATTCCCTCGGGGCCTGGCGCTGGGGCCTTGGCTCCAGAGACTCATCCCCCCTCTCTGCCCCCTCCTGGCAGGGAGTTGCCGAGGGCCAGGAGGTCTCACCTCAGCCTCCTCTTCTCCAGACTGAACCCCCCCAGTTCCCCCAGCCGCTCCCCAGCAGACCTGTGCTCCAGACCCTGCCCCAGCTCCGTTGCCGTAAACAAGGAACCCTGAAATACAAAGAGGTACATAGGTACCTAGAATATAAGAAGATGGTCTGGATTTAAAATGTTTATTTCTGCTTTAATTCTACAAACATAAATGCTTCTTTTCATTGCCCGGTTTTAAAGCTAAAATCAGTATCCAGTCTCTATTTGTTTACTGTTATTAGAGCTACAGTTACTACCACTGATTAGTCAAGAATTGTCCTTTCTGCCTTTGGTCTCATCCATTTGATACGGTTTTATCCTGAAATAAACATTTTGGAAGGAAAAAGATTATCGCTTACTACACATTTGTGCTACATCTCTCACAACAGATACCCACTCTGTTCAGTCTGCAAGTGCCACTGCACAATCATTTTCCAGTAATAACGATGTGCTGAAAAATGTAATAAAATCGTCCATTTCAGAAAGAAAAATTTTTAAATTACCCAAGACAAACACTAGGTTTTAGGGATTCACTGACAAAAGCAAATGTACTTTTTTTTCAGTGTTTATAAGGACTCAGCTGAACTCCTGTCGATGTTTCCATCCACACTATAAGGCAGCGAGAGAAGGTCCACACAACAACAGCAAGAAAGATCCAAGATCTAGACAATGTAATTACGAGCAAAGATTGAAAGAGATGAGCTCGTTGAATCTAGATAATAGAAGATCTGGGTAAATGGAAGTAACTTCTCAGAGATATGAAAGCTTGCCGCAAAAAGAAACAGAAAAAAAAACCCTATTCTCCATGCCCACTGAGGATAAGTCAAGAAGCCATTGGCTTCGATTGGTTTGGATTGCTGGGAGAAGATTTAATTTAGATATGAAAAAGTACTATCCAGTATTAAGGAGAGTAAAGCTCTTGTACAAACTACCTGGGAAAGCCTGGACTTTCTGCTGATGGAAGTTTTCAAAACCAGATTGAATCACAAATCATCTGTGGAAGTGTCTTATGGAATGATTGAGCTGATTTGGAGGATGAACCAAATGATGTCCTGAAACCTCTCCCAGGTCTATATAGTCCGTGATTTGGACAATGTCAGGAGAAAGGCCTGTGTTGATTAAGCCTATAAGAAATTCAAAACCATTCTGTTTTAACATAAGAATTTTTTTAAGAAATCAGTGTTACTTCAGCCCCAGGTGCATTTAGCCCGTGTCCTTCTACCATCAGCCATAAACGGACACCAAAAAGTAAGCACAGCGGAGATGTTTATGTCAACTGTACCAGTTTCCAACTATTCTCAGCTCAGGGTTTTCCTGACCGTGTTGTGGTCCTTGTTGCTTCCTTCCTCCAGCCATCCACCCAGATTTAAATGCTCATTTGTATTTTTCATGTCTGCTACTTGCTGCAAGAAGGACCAGCTGTTTTGTTTTATTTTGAATCCCATTCGCTTCACTTGAAGACATTAGTCCTTACAGAATCATCTAGGTTGGAAAGGACCTTGAAGATCCTCCAGTCCAACCATTGGCCTCACCCTGACCGTTCCCAACTCCCCCAGATCCCTCAGCGCTGGCTCAGCCCGACTCTTCAACCCCTCCAGGGATCCCGGGGACTCCCCCCCTGCCCTGGGCAGCCCATTCCAACGCCCAACAGCCCCTACTGCAAAGAAATACTTAATGACACCTAGTCTAAACCTTCACTGGCGCAACTTGAGGCCATTCCCTCGGGGCCTGGCGCTGGCTCCTTGGCTCCAGAGACTCATCCCCCCTCTCTGCCCCCTCCTGGCAGGGAGCTGCAGAGGGCCAGGAGGTCTCCCATCAGCCTCCTCTTCTTGCACTAGATGAAACTGAATTGTCACTCTTACCCTCTGATTCCTATCTTTGAAGGATTATTTACATTGGTCAAGAACAGATAAAACGATAATCTTATCCCATGGCTGCTTATTTCCTTTAAACACCTTTTGTTAATACTTTTTTTTTTTTTTTTTTTTTTTTTTTTTGGCTTATTGATACCCACAAACCATTTTAAAAAAAGTCAAGGGATCTGTAAGATGCAGTTAACCAGCAGAGAAATCTTTTTACATTCCTTCATCAACGTTTCAGCTAATTTGTTTGGTTCATATGTCAGGTCGATAAGTTTGTAGTTCCCTGGATGTCTCCTAGAGCCTCTCCAGAGAAGTTTTAAGGGAAACCTTGCATATTGGTGTAAAATAATTCAAATACTTAAGTTTTTATTTTCTGTAAAACTCTTGGGTAAATATATCTAGCCCTAATGTTTTGTCTGTGTTTATTCTGTCGTTTTAATCTGTAGCGTTTGTTCAATTTCAGGCAGGCTCTTTGCTGAATCCTCTCCTCAAAGCGGGTCTGGGATGTTTATCACCCCTGTTTCTTCTGTAGTAAACATCAATGCAAAGAATTCACCTCGGTACTCTGCAGTGACCTTTTTTTCTGCAAGTGATTCTAGTATACAGTTGCTATCAGTTCTTCTTATAGGCAGGCTTTTCACTCCCGATGTGTTGAAAGAAAAATATAGTATTAGTGTTGTTTGCTTTCATTGGATGCTCCTCAGTCTCCTTTGGCCTGCCTCGTTATATTCTTACTTTTAATCTGCTAGAGTTCCCGATCCTGTTTGCTTTTTTTGGGATGCAGCGTTAGCTTTTTGAAGGATGGCTTCTTATTTCTAATAGCCGCCTTTACCCTTCTGTTCAACCATGCTGGTTTACATTTTTCTCCAGGCTTTTCTAAGAGAAAAACAGCGATACACCAGTGGCATGCTTCCTACTCACCACCCTTCAGTACTGTCAACACCTGTAAGGATTTAATTCCTCTAGCTTCCCCTTCTAACTTTTTTTAAGAGCTTATTTTTATACAGTCCTGCTGCTGACTTGGGCAAAGCTTTGGTGGACTGCTCAGCCCCTCTTGCTCCCATAAGGATCTGGGTACAAGGTACGTTGTGCAACCTGCTGCAAGATACTGACTTCATGATGAGATCTTGAATTTTATATTAACCCAGGGGTTACAAATGTTCTTCTGGGATCAGTAGCCAGCTGCTGCTTCGTACTCTTTGAAGTATTTTTTTCTGTTAGCATCAGTCAGTGCTGCCGCACTCGTGAGCAGTAATGTCTGTTGGCCCAAGACTCTATTGTTTCTTCTTGGCCTGGAATTTCAATTCATAGAGATTCTTGATGTTTTGCTCTCCGTTTCCAGCATATGGCTCATCTGATATAGCGTACCTGTGATTGTTTTCTTTCCAGAAAGTTTTTTATACATGTATATATCTATTCAGGTTCAAAAAAGCCGGTTCCACTGTTGTTGTTTCTGAGGTTTCCAGCATTTGTGTAGCAACACACGTATTGCCACTTTAATTCCCGTCTTGACAAGTTTTTCAAATGTCTATTTGTTTTCCATTTTCTGTTTGATTATTTACTTCCTGTAACATATTCTTCATTCAGGGATACCCGTGTTTGCGTCTTCGTCTTTAGAAATGTCATCCCAAACCATATGCTCTTGTACATCGATTGGCTTCCCTCACTCCTCGCTTTAAAAGCTCACTCACAGCCTCCTTGATTTTAAGTGGCAATGCCTCAGATGAACTCCATCTCTCCTGTACTGGGCTTTCCATGCTCTACATGTGTCAGATGAGCTTGAAAACATCTTATGTTCATACCCTGCCTCTCCCTACACCTGCAATAGATAAGGGAGCATTTCATAGAACATTACTATGAGGTCCTTCTCTTTGTTTCCTTTTCTAGGAGCCTAAATTTTGCCTCCACAGACAGGACTTCCCTTGCCTGTGTCATTGATACCCAGTTGGGCCGTGACCAGAAACTCCTCATCATTTGCTTCTAATCTTCCAACTACCTTTCCATGTTATAACAATGCACAGTATTGTCTTGTATTCTTAATCCCTTTAATAGGTGATAACTTCTTTCCTGATTGATCCTCCAACCATCTTAATTTTGTTGTCCACTTGAAAATGGTCTTAATACCTTGTAGATGAGGGATTCTATATGATTTCTCTGGAGGAAGAGGAGAGAGGGCAAAAAACAAATTTTAGAAAAAAATATTTAATGATTGTGAAACAGGAACCTTTCAACAAGATTTAAACTTTGTGATGACCTGGAAAGGAGACAAAGTGAGGGAGATTTAAGGATATTCAACTGCAAAGCCCAAGAGCATATGCTTTAATTAAATTTAGCAGCTTGAATCAGCTCCTCCCCTCCCATCTGAATGGCTGGCAGATAGTCTGTGAGCATGGAAATATGCTTTCCTTTGCCCTTATTTATGTTGCTAAATCTCTCCTAAAATTTCTCAGTGTCGTGACTGCATATAGCAATAGTGGGAGCAAGAAATAAGACAACAAGATATCACATAGACCCACACGAAGCTCTTTGGCTAACAAGGTGCTCGCAGTACAGGTTGCCAATACTGATCGGATCTCTTGTTGCTTCTAGCACCGGAGAGAAGATCCACATTGAGAAATTTTAGCAATTGGGTCTGGTCCCATGAGGAAGGCTGGGATGGTTACTCTACAAAACTCTCTGCAAAAAGATTTCATAGGGGGTTTTTTAGCCACCTGTATCCCTAAATGCCAGTGCTTTTGCTATTAAACGTTAGATTTCTAAACTTTTCTCCTGTGTATATCCAGAGGTGCTGCTGTCTCAGCGGAGCTGAGCAGTTCCTTCCCAACACTTCATGAGATTCATGACGTTGACACTCTTTTCCCAAGCACCCCAATAAAGCTCATCTCAAAACCATGTTCTGGATGCCTGTAATGATATCAATGACACTGTCCTGACTCTCTAGTAATGCAAAATCTGTCTTTTTTGTAATATAATACAGATTAACTTCCTTGCTTAGGAAGTGGGTGGCTTGGACTCAGTCTCTCAGGTTGGGAGGTTTCCAATCTACCATTCCCATGTCCTAGAAAAATGTGCTAATCGTGCAGCTGGGTTAAAGCTGCTTTCTATCCTGGTAGGCAAAGCTGTGCCTTTATGCAGAAAAAAAGGCCTTCAAGCTTCATAAAGCCGATGAAGGGACTGCCAAAAAGAAACATGACGTTGTAGCTCATTAAAGAGGGGATCCTAGGCAACCTCTTGGAAGAGAGGGTGGAAAGGGTGTAAGGATGTACTGCAAAAGGCCTTTAAAGTTAAAACAAAGCATTCATGTTTGACGCGATAAAGAAGAGGCAGTCAATGGGTGGAATTTGCTTGAATTTCCCTAATCCTCAAATGAAAGAACTGTTTTTCCTAGACGGTGTGTCCCACCAAATAATAGAGGTTACCTCCCTCGATGGATGCCTTTTGTAGTGTTGCTTCACCTGTTCCTTACTCTTGAACAAATTGCTTAGGGATTGTAAAATTACTTTGCCTTTCCTCTTACAAATGTGCTTTTACTAACTATTGAAGTGAGCTACAGCTGTACGTTTTATAGGACAGGTTTCATCCCTGATTCTTTTCAGACTGAACTTCCTTTTTAATAAATGTAATAAATGTTAAATGCAAATACACCCTGCTTCTCATTATGACAGCTTTGTACTTTTTATTATGTGAGTGGGAGAGATAAATACAGGTACATGCAATACGTCTAATTGGAGAGGACACACAGGGGCACTGAGACTTGGTCTTGCAACCCTGGATTTGTGCCGCAGTGTCTGGGCATCTTTCATACCTCATACCCACATTTATTAAATTTACTTCCTTAAAATGTACTAGTTATTCAGCCATTTCAAAGCTATCATTGATGGCAGAACTCCAAGGAAGAGGCTGGATGCTACGATAAGGCACGTAAAGTTTAACTTTCCTCTGCTTCAGAACTGAACGGATGCACCAGTTTGTGGCCAGGAGGATGCTACATTCTGGAGAATCCCTCCATCCTGAATTAATTAAAAGTCCTTATCACCTGCAGTCAAGACTGATGAGGATAATTAAGAAAGGGCATGTTAGTTTTAGGCTTAGGCCAAGTAACAAGATGAAGGGTATGCCTGCTTAAATTTCACCAAGAATTCGAATCAACATATTCCTCATTAAGATAATGTGTCCCAGAGTTTTTCTATGATGACTGGAGTTGATATGCCGTTGAGTAGCCCATCTACCACTGATCAGAAGTGGCTGTACTTCAGCAGTGGGTAAGCTGCATTTCAGGCCTGGCCTAAAGTTAATGTGAAGTCAAGAAGAACTTCTGCCAAGTCGATAAGCTTTGGATCGGTTTCCTATGTTAGTTTACAGAGTGCTTTTGAATAATTTATGCTGAAGGCTTTATATAAATTGAAATTAGTGTTTTCATTTATTTTCACATCATAAGAATAAAACTTACTTTTGAGATTGTTTTCCTTAGTTATTTATCTGTTTAGAAATTGGAGCTGATGTCTATTGATCAACCTGATTAAAGAATGTGAAATCAAAGTGAGACTGGCTCCCTCATTTTAACAAGTCAGTGTATCCATTTTATTTTTCCCAGACAGGTTTGATAAAATGAGATAACAGATCTACACACCTGCAGGCCATTGAGATAATACAGTACTAGGGCTCGGTACGGGAAGAGAAATGGTAGTAAGGATACATGCATTCATCAGAATGATATATAAAAAAATGGAGAATGATTAACTTAGCAAAGTGTTTTTCATAGTCCAGCAGCTTAAGATATTAATGAACTGCTGCTTAAATGAGACGGATCTCTTGACCTTAAAGTGATTTAATTTAAAAAAAAAAAAAAAACAAAAACAAAAACCAAAACCATAAGCAAACATGGGTCAACTGATCCATTTATTTACAGTATTTTAAATGCCCCCGATTTAATGTGCTGATCTGCATTACGGTCTGATCTCAGTATGGGCTGCCACCAGAAGAAGAGCTGGTCCTGCTTCCACTTCTCAGCTGATCCTGGCTGCGTATTCCTGTGCCCTCCCATGTGTCTGAGCAGTCCTGTAGGTAGGGGTGGCAGAAAGAGTGGGCATTACCTCTTTACCAGCAGCCTGAAGCCAGACCAAGTTAAGCACGACATGAAACTGTACCCTAACACTGGCAATTTTCTGTGAGTGGCACCGTAGCCCCGTGTGATTATGGAAATTCCAATAATTAGATCTTACGTGGTGCAGTGGTAATTTATTTCAGAAGCAATAAGAAGTGATAAATTCATAAGTATGAACAGTGACTTCTTTTTGTCTTCAAGCTGATACCTGAGACTGAAAGAATTTATTTTAAACGTTTGTAGTAGATTTTAGTGACGTATAGGAGGTAGTATAACAGGAGAGAATGGAGATGTGTCCAGTTTTAGGCCAAAAATTACAAGGGCAAGTAGATCTCTGTCTTCTGGAAGGTGAAAAAACAAACAAACAAACAAACAACAACAACAACAAAAAACACAACCAACCATAAGTGAGCAACTTGTGTTTTGCAAAGGTGAAGTTCATTAGGCTCCTCGGAAGGGGGACTGCTCCATCTGAAATCACCTTAATAAAAAATGTGGGAGGAAGCTCCTTACAAAGAGCAAATAAATCAGTAGAGGGAAGTGCATTTTAGAGCTCAAAAACTGCAGGGGTTGCATGGGCATTGCTAAAAGTAAATTCAAATTAATCGTGGCAAAGAAAATGAAAATACGGAGCAAGGATTTCTTCAGTATTTAACCATGAAAACAGAAAGAAAATGGGGAATAAGAAATATAGGGCAGACATTAAAGATGCTGGAAATATGCCCCTGCAGTTAAAGGTCTACTTCAGCTCGGTTTTCTGTAAGGACTCTGATGTAGAACCCGCTGAGGAAAGACAAGATGATTAATGGGAAGAGGACTGTGGACATGGAAATTTCTATTACCAAAGTGGAACCAAAACTCTCTAAACTAGTTTCATTTAGCTAGGGAGAAGAGAGAAGATACGGAGCTGGGTAATCAGCATTCTTGGTATTTCAAAGAGCTGGCTCAGGAAATCAGTGCTCTATCTCAAAGCTCTTTAATAAATGTATGAAGTTGGGGGTGGTTCCATCTGTATGTCAACTAATAAATATAGTGTCCATATCTGAGTGCAAAAAAGCAACCACCCAACCCCACAAATACGCAAGTTTTAGAATAAATCTTAAAGAAAACAAAAATGAATGAATAATTAAAGAAAAGAAACGACCACGGGGAAGTGAAAATAAATCAAGATGGGAGGAAATACAGATTTATCAAAGGCTGTTTATGTCTGATATCCTTCCTTAAAAAGGATAACCAATTCTTATAGATGGGGAAAATGCTTTAGACATAATCCACTTAGACTTCAATGAAGCAATATCAATATTGTGCCACATGGGATATTATTAACTGGAGAAAATGTGGATCATTTCCAAAATACTAATGTGGTAAGTAACCACTACAGAGAAATGACCTGGTGTTCTGCAGAGAAGGAACTTGTAGTTTGCAGGGCAGTTTTTAGTGGAGTTTCAAAATGCTCTGTCTTCAGACTAATGTTATTTAATGTTTCCATCGGTGGCCCTGACATAAAAAACTAGAGGTTTACTAATGAATTTTGTAGACAGCACAAAGCTGGGAGGAATGGGGAATTGGCGTATTAGTGAGGTGAATTGAATGGAGAGCTGAAAAATATAACAGTACAAAGAGTAAGGTCGTGCATGTGGGGATTAATAACAAGAGAATTGGCTATAAAGCCGGAGCTTGTCAGTGGAAAATGAGGGAGCGAAAAGGGCATGTTGTGTTTGTTGATCACAGAATGATACAGCCCTGAAAAAGCAAACATCCTAGGGATGCCTCAGCTGAGGTGTTCTCAGGAGACGTCTTTGATGAGACTGGAGTGAGGCCTCTTGCAGAGCGGAGTATAAAAATCTTGGCTCCCACAAACAAGAAATACGACTTCAATCTGGTGCCGTGAAGTTCATCCAGGTTCATCAGTGGCCCTGGGAGGTTATCAGCTAGGAAGAGCCTGGAAGTGTTTCTGTTTTATACAGCCTAGGAAAATGAAAGCTGAGAGGAATTATGGTTATTCTTTAAATAACCGTAGCTGCTTTCCAACATTTCTCGGCAGTCCTGGCTGACTGGGGAGGTCCCGACAGATTGGAAGTTGGACAATGTGACACCCGTCTATGAGAAGGGTCAGAAGGATGATCCGGGAAATCGCAGGCCGGTAAGCTTGACTTCGGTGCCCGGGAAGCTGATGGAGCGGCTCATCCTGAGCACCCTCATACAACATGTGTGGGACAACCAGATGCTCAGGCCCAGCCAGAGGTTTTATGAAAGGCAGGTCCTGCCTGACAAACCTGATCTCCTTCTGCGACGGGGCGACCTGCTTATTGGATGAGGGAAAGGCTGTGGATGTTGTCTACCTTGATTTTAGTAAGAACTTTCACACCGTTTCCCACAGCATTCTCCTGGTGAAACCGGCTGCTCGTGCCTTGGATGGGCACACGCTTCACTGGGTAAAAAACTGTCTGGATGGCCGGGCCCAGAGTTGTGGTGAACGGAGTTAAATCCAGCTGGCGGCCGGTCAGGAGTGGTGTCCCCCAGGGCTGGGTGTTGGGGCCACTCCTGTTTAACATCTTTATGGATGGTCTAGAGGAGGGGATCGAGGGCACCCTCAGTCAGTTTGCAGATGACACCCAGTTGGGTGGGAGTGTTGATCTGCTCGAGGGCAGGGAGGCTGCAGAGAGCCCTGGGCAGGCTGGAGCTATGGGCTGAGCCCAACTGGGGGAGTTTCACTGAGGGCAAATGCCGGGGGCTGCCCTTGGGCCACAACAACCCCCAGGGGGGCTCCAGGCCTGGGGAGGAGTGGCTGGAGAGCTGCCGGTCAGAGAGGGACTGGGGGGTGAGAATGAGCCAGAGTGTGCCCAGGGGGCCAAGGAGGGCAACGGCATCCTGGCTGGTGTCAGCACTGGCGTGGCCAGCAGGGACAGGGAAGGGATCTGAGCCCTGGGCTCGGCACTGGGGAGGCCGCCCCTCGCTGAGGGGGTTCAGTTCTGGGCCCCTCACCCCAAAAAGGCCATTGA
>NW_020799095.1:151453809-151463149 GCF_003259725.1 Athene cunicularia
AGCATATAGTTTGAAAATATTCCCATTAGCAAGACTGTACTCTTTTGTTATCAAATGCACAAAGACAAATTATATGTCTGTGAATGACATAGAGGAAACAGTCAGTGATCTTTCTGGATGAGCCAAGAGCAATTTAGTGATCTGAAAGCAGAAAAGGAATCATAGAAACATGTGATAATGAGCACATATCACCGATGATAAAGGAATAGTTTATGTTCTTATGAAAAGAAATCAAAAAGACTTGTGCAGAAAAAAAAAAAAATAAAAGGTCTGCTTAGAACAAGGACGAGAAGGCAACAGAAAGGGTCCTTAACTATACTTGAATGATGAAAAAAACTCAATGTACAAGAGAATGGAGACCAAATTACAGATTGTAAAAAGAAAAGGTAACAAATTCATTGTCTTTTTCCTCTATCTTCACATGAAAGAGAAATTATAAAGACCCACTTAGAATGAATTTAACAAGGACATTAAAATGCACTGATGAAGAAAACATGCTGAAAGTAGATGCAGATCAGTCAGCTGTAAGCATTGGGACAGAGACTGAAAATATTCACTTTGGAGTTTCTAGGAAACTATCAACTGGATTTCTGAATGCTAGTAAGTATTTATCAAGGACCTGTAGAAGGAAAAAACCCACAGCTTCTCAGATCTAAGAGAGAATCAGCTAGTCAAATTAGTAACTTTAGAGTTAAGTATTAAACATTATATCTGTGAGTTCCTAGAAGATAACATATTAAAACAATCTATATGCACCTGTCAAAAAGGAAATATGTTAAGCCAGTCTACTTTCCTTCTTTGACAAGCTAACTGCAGAAAGGCAAAGTTGTAGATATGAGATGTCCTGACCTTTACTCAAAGCTTCTGACACTATTCCATGTAATATTATCATAAATAAGCTAAGGCAGGAGATGTAAGCACCATCAGGTGGGTGGACAACCAGTTGAGAAATTGCTTTCAGGGAACAATTATTAATGATTTGCTGTCAAATTGGAAGAGAATTTCAAGTGGGACTAGATAAGGGACTGTAAGGGCTGAGATCTGCCAAGCATTTTCATCAGTCCCACTATTAATGGCAAAGACAAGACAAAATTTGATTGTTAGACTAAGGATGGAAGGGTTCTAAGCATGTTGGAAGCTGGAATAAAAGCCTTTAGACTAGGGGTTGAAATTTCAGCAGCTGGCTGGAATTCAGTAGAAGCAAGCACAAAGTGTTATACCCAGAAAACAGCAATCAAACACAGTCATAACACACAGAATAAAAGGGTAAGCAGCAGCTGAGCAGATAAAGATGCAATAATTGTGCTCAATTCAGCACCAGTGAGCTCCAAGGAATGCAGTGTCCTCTCTTCACAACAATGTTTTAAGGAAGATGGAGATAAAATGAAGAAAATTGCAGGGAACAGTAAAAGGGATTAGAAAAAGAGTAGAAAATAAAACCTGCGAGCAAGGGTTCATGCAATACAGTTTGATTAAAGATGAGAAGACCAAGTAGTGGCACAGTAATATTCTTCTAACATGTGCAAAGGTGTTATAAACAAAAGGGTGACCTGCTTTGCTCAGTGGCCAGTGGAGGATAGACAAGAAACAAATGTAATTTGCAAAACATATTATCAAAGATTCATAGACAGAAACTTTTCAATTGTTAGGGTGAAAGAAATTAGAAATATTACTGAATGATTTATTTGGAAGATTTTAAGTGCAGATATATTGCTGGTACAGCTTGTTTAGGTGTAGTTGATCCTGTCAGAACTCAGAGACTGGACTAAATTACTTGGCTTTTCCCCTTTAAACTGCTTCAAATGGGCAAGTCAACAACTTTTTCTCCCACGGGCTGTAGTCTGCCTCCTTAGTCCAAAAGCAGAAATGGATTTGGGCTGCAGTGCCAAGTAACTCTACCTGAAGTTTGCTGCTGCCAAGCACAGAAGTTTAAGATCCAGACAGGTGCTGCAAAGACCGATACCCTCGTTTCAGTGCAGCTATGGACCTGATCATCAAAATGCAGAATAATTCCTTGCCTTAACTGACCTGATGGCCCAGATGACTGCTCTATTTCACAGGAGACCTACCTCCGGGCTGCCTAAGACTTTGGATATCCTGTGACTCCCTTCGCAAAGAAAACCTTTCTCAGGGTCAGAAAGTCTCTACACAGAGGCCTTGAAGGACTCTGATGTGGGCATTGGGTACTGCCCATCTCTGGGGTGAGGATGTCTGTCCACATCCCAGATTTGTTCAGGTTCCTCATGGAGAGGAGTGAAGAATTTATCCAGGATTACTCAGATAAGGGGATTTCTAGTGAGCTTGGGGGGTCATTTCTCCATAGTCTCACACCAGTGAGACTATGAAGCCCTCCTGTGATCATTTTCAGGCTTTCCAGCATTCTGAGGAAGCAGATAAAGGAGCAGTTAGGGCAATGAGATGAAATTATCTTTTCTTTCCTTAGAGGTCATTTCTAGGAGTTAAGTTTCAGAATTGTCTGGAGGTCAGCATCCCATTTTTCTTTATTTCACTAGATAATAGAAAGCCACAGACTTCAGTAATCTGATGAATTTCAGAAGCGGCAACTCTCCGAGAAAATGCACGGTAGAAATATAGAGTCCACACACACTGAGAAACCCCTTGAGAGTAACAGTGAAAATGGGAAGAGGATGTGAACGCAAGATGTGAAGAAAAAGTGAAGTAGTTCGATTTGTTTAGCCTAGAAAAGAGAAACCTAAAGGAAGCCAGGTACGTGTTCTTCCAACAAAGGAGGGGGAGAGTATGGCGATCAATAGTTCTGTGCCCTTCATGACTAGAACAACAAGACATCTGTTTAACTTCCAGCACAGAAGAAGAATTAAATGTCATAAAAGAAAATGAAGAGTGAATGTTGTCTAGAGAGGCTGTGAAAACTCCTTGGATGTTTATGAGAAGACCTGAGGCAAACATGCTCTGGAGTCATGTAGGTATCCTTGATTCTACCTTGGTGCAGAGGAAAGGACTAGGGCAGAGGATCACAAACAGGGGGCAAAGAATATACCTGAGAAAGCGAGAAGTCACAGAAAATTACTTTCAGCCTTGGTGGCTCCCTCTACCCTTGTTCTTTGCTGCTTCTGTCCCCAAAGGCTATCTCTTCAAAGCTGTATGAAAAAAATTTAAAAAAACACCAACCCACCACCACCACCACTCTTCTTTGAACCAGTGTGGACAGCAAGATGAGAGCACAGTAATTTTCAAGGGAATTTGGGATGAAGAATGAAGCAGAGGGGTTACTCATCTATTCTAGGAAAGAAAGATAGCTCAATATTAAAAAAGTCCAAAAGCTTTGGGAGTCAATGACCTTTAGGTCCACTGCATCTCTTGGAAATCCACTTCTAAATAAATATTCATTGCTGACGCATGCTCTAATAAAAATGGCATATTGCAGTCATTTGCTGGTTGGTGCATAGAGTCTTGTCAGCTCATTCATAGCACATTTACTGCCAAATCATTCCTTTAATCTTAGAACGAGAAATGTTACACACGCCGAACAAATCTCCCTCATTAACTTGAGCGGGTTACTACTGCAGTCTGTTATACTTCAGCTTCTATTTTTGGCGAAGGTCTTGTCACCTATTGTGTGTGTGAGTCACAGCTGTCACTACCAGGCTCTGCCAGGATGAAAACTACCGGCTAGGACTCTAATAGTGCTAGATATCTACTTCTGAAGAAGTCTTCAATATCTCTGCCCTGGGACAGAAATACCTGCTCTTCATTTTAACTCTGTACAGCGATCCATTGAATGGCGCTTTTTATCCCTATCAGCCTCGCTGAAATAATTGATGTCCTACTCAACTTTGGTATAGTGTTAGGATTTCTCCCTTTATAATTCTCATGCACTGGGGAAAGTAAAATAAGAAGTATGGCTGCGAGTGTTCCTTGTGGCCATCAGCCTCAGCCTGCCTTCTGAAACCTCCAATTTTCACTGTCAGCTTTCATAGGGGAAAAAGAATTCAAGCTGACATTAATATTGAAGGAAAATTAGATAAAGCCTAGGGCCTTTTATCTTTTTATCTGTATGGGCTATGTTTGAGCAGTGCACATAAACACATGCGTTTCTGAATTAGGGCCCTTGCAGACTTTTGCAACCAGCAAAGCGAGAGCAGAAATTCCCATCAGCTTGCAGAGATAGAAGCTGCAGATGCAGTATACTTTTTTTTTTTCTTTTTTTCTTTTTTTCCTTCCCTGGGAGACACTGTCTGCACTCAGAAATTAAATGTACTTGGAAAATTTCCTGGGCAATAAGGGCAACTGGTTCATCGTGAACTATGTCTGTGCTAGGAACCTGTTTAGATGCAGGGTGGCTGCATGCAAACTGCCAAATGGGAATGAACCCTGGCACATGCTTATGCCTGAGCTGTGCCTGGGAGGTGTTTGGAGAGTTGCGTTGGCACATACCAAAGGCACGCCAAGGACCTCTCCAACCATTTGCTAATATAGATGGATCATGTTCTGGTGCCTGAGGATATTCCCAGACAGCTCAATGTCCTGGCACAGAGTTATCCAAAAATGCTGTCCCAATCTCACGTTCATCTTTATAACTCCAGCAAAGAGAAAAGGATTTCATTCCAGCGCATGCCATTTCCTGACAAATCACCATCATCCTCATTTTGATGTGTCTTTTTAAACAGTGTCCCTTTGTCAAGGTCGCCAAAGAAAAGGCCAGTCACTTATTTTATGTTTAAACTGCTCAGACAAACTCACATCAAGGAAAAAAAAAAAAAAAAAAAAAAAAAAAAAAAGAGTTTGGAAATCACATCGGTCAAGATTAATAAAAAGCAAAGGTCTCTTTAGTATGAGGTTATCTCATTGTGCTACCGGCCTTGGCTCACATTAATAAGTGTTATCACACCATTCAGTCACTTTTGACCCTCCAGTCCAGGTTGTCATTTTCCATGTGAGTTAACTAGTTGGCTGGAAATCCAGAGGAAACTGAACTTATGCTCTGCATGCCCTTTGCCTATACTTTTTTTTTTTTTTTCTTTTTTTTTTTTTTTAGGAGAGGTTAATCTCTTGGGGATTTCTTCAGAAAATTTTTATTCTAGGGAACACAGGTGTGATACACATCATGATGATGTATCCAATGGCAAGGTGATGTCAGTTAGAAAAAACCCTAGTGGAATACATCTTTTCATTTTTATAACTCACATTGTCACTACACTTGTACAATATTTGATGATCTTAAACTTTGTAATCAGATCAGTTCTGTCCAGTACAAGTATAGCTTTTTTAGCATCTGTCAATCTTGTTCTTTCTTATCATAATTTGTTACATGGATATCAGCTTTATCTGGGCTGTAATTACACATTTAGAGCTGACTCAATGTCTTATATATTAAACCTTGCATTACCTCACTTACGCTCTCTCTCAGTCACTTCCCTTAGCTGTGGAAATCTTGACCTAGGAAGATCCAAAGCAAGATCGCTATCACCGCAACATCAATCTGCTAGAGAGATCTTTGTTCAAACTAAGGAATTTCCATCCCAAGTTGAAATCCAGAAAAATACAGAATAAGACATTCAACCCCAAACCACAAAAAGTTAGAGCTTCTTTTCTTTCACACTATAAGAACCATGACCAACATATTCTGTTTACTCTTTTTTTTTTAAAAAAAAAAAAACCACTAATTTCTACCTGAATACATTTCATTCATCATTAATTTCTTCTAAGTAAGTAGAAGATCAGCTTAATCATCAACTAAATTTTTGTGGAACAGAACTTAAGCAGAGTGGCTGTTTATGTCACTTTTCAGTGTCAAATCTGGCTTGAGAAACCTTTTTAAAAAAGTGACCCCAAGCCTCTACAAATTACGTTAAGAAAAGTCCATTTGTGTTGTCAGCAGTACTGAATTACACTCTTTAAATAAAAATAATGGACTTTGCCTGTCAAAAAGTGATCTTGCCCTATAAATCTTTTTTTTTTTTTCTTTTTTTTCACTTTTTACTCAAGAAATTGCATGCAAGGAAGCAGATCTGTGAAAGGCCCATTAACAGCTCAGTAGGCAGCAGATGCTCACCAGAGATGCAGACCAGAATGTCTCATTGCAAAGATGCAATGAGTTTATTTGTCAGTTAAAAAGCCTCAAGATGTGGTGGCAAGTGAGATCTTTCTCATGGATCCTAAACACTTGTAGGTAGGGGCCTTATAACAAGCCCCTGGAAACATTTTTCCAAGCCCAGTAGCTGCTGGGTCTTCACTCTTGTGTGAGTGCAACACAGAGCATGTCTGCATCCTGGATCAGCAAGATGAGCAAAAAGAAGTGATCTTGATTCAAATGTTGGAGAAGGTCTGGACAGAAGCTCTGAGATGGACAGTTTGAGAAAGGCAGGAGGACTGAGAAAAGTCTCCTTACTCAGACTGCACAGTAGAGCTGAACAGCTGGAGTAAGGGAAGCCCACAGGGCTGTGGTTTGCTTTTGCATGATGACCATCATCTTCTGCAGGGTGTGAAGGTCAGTATGGGGCTAGAGGAGTGTCTTGGGGTGTAAGACCCTGCACACCTTGAGGGCCAAGCTCCACCACGTTTAGCTCAGGGCTGAAGAGGGTCAGAGTTGTCAGAGCTGCACCACGAGGAAAGGCAAATTGGAGGCTGGGGGTGACAGAGACCTCTTCAACAGGGGCCCAGACGCACAGAACCCCCCAAAAAACCCAAACAGAGCTACCAGTGACAGTCACCAGGTTCAACTCAGAGCCCAGGTCACCAGGCAGGACCATGGTCGTGAGGCAGGTCCAAGGTCAATCATTCAGGAGCAGCAAGGCACCCAGCTGAACACAGGATTACTCACTGTCTCGGACAACACAGAATTTAAATAAAGCTCTCGGGGCAACAGCCAAAGGCGAGCGGGTGGAGGCTGCAGGCAAAGCTGGTCAGGGGTGATAAGATGTGTTGGTGTGTCCAGGGCCGGGACAACGGTTGGTCCAAGGCTGGCGGTGTGATTCGTGTCCACAGCAATGGTTAGTTATTACTTATGTGTGGATTTCCATGAATTACACAGACCATGACTCGGCGGTGCTTTAGATGGTAACGCTCCTCCAACAAAATGAGATTTAGTGTCTATAAAGAAGAGACTTTACACTCACTGGAGATACACATTTGCATGGATCATCAGCAGTAGCGGTTAGTACTATGACTACCGTAGCTGATGCAGAAGACTTTTCTTAATTGTTCATACTTGACCATCAGATGTAAGGCAGCATGAAAACAAAGTAACTTATAAAACAATTTTTATACAGGGCCTAAGCACTTGAAATGTTTTCCCTGATGAAGATGTGAAGAAAATTACACATTCTGTCTCTGACGGAACCAACTTCTGTGCCACAAAAGTATCTACAATCATTCATATGGGTCATTAGATTGAAAGAACAAATTAAATAGAGTTGTTCTGCAAAATTCACTCATTGTTAAATAATATATCTTGGTAAAATAAAAGCATTACATATTTCTGGTAATATGCTAGCTCCATTTTCAATCAGAAGAATCGTTAAAGGCTTGGTTGAAAAAGGTGTATTTTTCTCTGTGGCCACTGGTGCTTTAAACCGTGGAAATGTTAAAATGTTTCTGGCAGATGTTCATTCCTATACAGTAGAAAAAGAAGTGATCTATTGTCTGCTTAATTATTTTCAATACAAGACTAAAAATTCATTAGAAATGCTTGAAAATGCAAGAAGCGTATTAAAGTCAAATGTGTCATCAGTTGCAGATGACAAAGCTAATACTGACTTTCATGGTACGAATAATGTTGTTCTGTGGTCACCTGAAAACATGAGGTAAGCAGAGTTTGCAGTGAGAGATAATATCTTTTCTTAGACAATCTGACAGAAATTAGGAAAAAAAAAAAAAAAAAGATACAAAAAACCCCACAAGCTTTTAGGCACGCAAAGTCTTAAAATATAATCAGCAGCCTTCCAACCTAAGTAGAAGTGAGGAATCGTTATTCAAAGTTGAACCCACTTACATTAACAAATTGAAGAATATGAAAGAAAAGCCACCAAGTGTCTGTGGAGCCAGAGTGACGTGGGAAGCAGGAGAGGTGGTAAAGTCGTTAGCATCTTCTGGACGCAGAGAGACGACGCTAATTATTCATGCAAAATACTGAAGGCTGAGTTCTGGAAAATTCCTAAAAAGTGAAACTTTTAAAGATGTGGACAAAAAGTAGTATGATAAGTCTACTAAATATCCAACACCATTATCTACTACATTTATGAAATGTATCCCGAGATTACGTTTTTGAGAGAATCGTGGGTTTTAAGGCTCTTGACTCTATTTCAGACTTGGATTGCCAGAGAATTTCGAAAAAACGTTGCTTGGAAGACACTCATGGAAGGCATCGAGTGCAGCCCCCTGCCTGAGGCAGGACTGTTGGCAACACTAGATCGAGTCAGCAGTAACTTCCAGTCAAGTCCTGAGATTTCTGTGACCTCCCTCATGAACTGTTCTGGGGTTGCACCACTCCTCTAGTGAGGGGTTTGCTTTTGGTTTGGGGTTTAGTTTTAGTTTTGTTTTCTTCCAGATGTCCAACATGAACCCTCCAAGCTGCACTTTGGCGACACCGTCTACCATTCTAGCACTACCAAGAATAGTTTGTCTTTATTGTCCATGTAACTTTATTTCCTACAGTTATGGCAGCTACTGGGTCACCCTTCAGCCACCTTTACGTCAGTCTGAAAAAACCCAGCTCTCAATCTCTTTTCAAAGGACGTGTGCTGTGGGCCCCTGACTATCACAGGAGCTGTCTGCTGAACCCTATTCAGTTGCTCCACACGCTTCTGAACGGAGAATCCAAAACTGGATGTCATATTCTGGGTGCAAGTCTGACCAGTGCCAAGCAAATGGGGATGAGAACTCTTAATCTTGCTCGTCAGATTCTTTTCAGTTTAGTGCGGGACATGGTTTGACTACTTGAAATCAGACTGTGCTGTTAGCTGATGTTCATCCTGGTATCTGTCACAACTACTGAGTTATTTTCAGCATGGCTGTACCCAGCCAGTCGGGTCTCTTCCTGTACTGAGGTGTGGGATGGTTTTCACAGAATCACAGAGTTGTCTATGTTGGAAAAGCCCTCGAAGCTCCTCCAGTCCAACCATGACCCTCCCCCTGACCGTTCCCAACTCCCCCAGATCCCTCAGCGCTGGCTCAGCCCGACTCTTCAACCCCTCCAGGGATCCCGGGGACTCCCCCCTGCCCTGGGCAGCCCATTCCAACGGCCAACAGCCCCTTCTGCACAGAAATCCTTCCTCAGAGCCAGCCTGACCCTGCCCTGGGCAGCTTGAGGCCATTCCCTCGGGGCCTGGCGCTGGGGCCTTGGCTCCAGAGACTCATCCCC
>NW_020799095.1:151463199-151481834 GCF_003259725.1 Athene cunicularia
TTTTTTTTTTTTTTTTTTTTTTTTTTTTTTTTTTTTTTTTTTTTGTATGTTAGAGTTGCTCAATTTAATTTCCTGCATTCCTTAAAGAAGACAAAACTCAGGAGTACAGTCGCTTACAATGCTGAGTGTTAATGTGTCTTTGGAAATGTGTTAAAAGTCTATCTGGTTTTTATGAGTTAACATTAAAGCTTAAAATAACCTCACCTTGTACTGAATTTTAGGCATAATATAGTAACTAAGAGAAAAATTATAACATTATTACGAAAAATTGGTCATCAATTTATCTCTTAGTTAGAAAGAATGTGATAGCAAAGCAGGAAAAAAAAAAAAAAAATTTTTCCAGCAATATAAACTACTGCAATACCTGACGTTTGTTTTCATGGAATGCATGAAAATAAAAAGTTAAGAAAACATTAAAGAATAAGTTAACTTTTTCAAGATGTCAGAAACAGTATGAAACCAGTGAGATCAGCAAGAGGATAGAATGAAGTGCAAGAATAAGTAAAGTGTGTATATGCCTTGAGAAACATGCATTCAGAAATGAACAGAAATTTTTTCTTCAAATCCTGTTTTTTTTTTTTCTCATTTTAAAAAATGTTGTGGAATCTGTTATATCCATTTTTATTTTCAAGACCGTTGTGAAAATAATGTGTGTGTGTGTGTAAACAAGCAAGTTCCAGAAGCCAATAAATGCTGATTCTATTAAGGTTAAATCCGTCATATCCATAAAAGAAGCGTTTTAAATAGGTTTTTAAATGAATGTTTTATGAAATATCCTCGAGACCTTTTGTTACTTAGAAAAGTGAAGCTTGTAATAATTCAGTGGCATGTTTGAGGGATATAAGATTTGCTTTAGAGAAGAAGACATGATCTATTAACAGAAATGGTATTTCCCTAAAATACCTCTTGTGATATTGTCCTCTACTCTGTATGCTTTGCCCGAAGCATTGATTAGTGCATGTAATTACAGAAAGGCCTTGCTGAACTCATTAATCAAAACAGAAGCTGTGGCCAATAGATGGGCTGTCTACACACCAATATGCTAATGAGGAGGGGAGAATGGTACCCGATGAGCCATCCTGTGAAATCCTACAGGTGGGGGCTCCCCTGTCTGTATCTTGCCATGTGTTTTAGCACCTTGTCTGATAAATCCCGAGCGCTGGGTCCTTCCCTTTCAGACAGTAAATCTGGATGAGCCCCTGCCACTGAGCTGAGCACGTGGCCGTTACTCGCTGGAGTCTGTGGATGTCGGATTTGCTAACCCCATGGCTAGGGATTGTTGTGCTGATAGGACAGACACACGACTAGAGACGATTTCTAAGCAAGAAAGCTGCCAAAATACAAAATGAAAATATTTTTTTTATTATAGAACAACTTCTTAAGAGTCCGCTGCGTCCTAGGAAGCATTAATCAAATGTACAACCATGCTTCCCATTTCTTTTGTCTATAGCTCATGTCTCGTCTTGAGCAAACTCCCTGCTATCTCTCCTGCCTGTAACTTTGACTTATACTGCGTTGTCCAAATGATTTTCAACCCTTTAAGAAATCGCTTAGTTTTTTTTCGAACACCTCCTTTTTTAAGTGACTGATGTGAAGTATCCTAAATTAATGCCGTTGTAAGAAGGTGAGACCTCAGAAGTGATTTAGCTACTTCGCAATAAACTTCCAGTTCTGTTTATTAGCTCAATCTTTTTCCAGTCTTGGCTAATCTTAGTCGATACAAATATAAGCCTTCTGTAGCATACAAACTCAACTGTTTTGCTGGATGATAAGGTGTCTGTAATAGCTCACAGAAAGTAACAGTCCCTGAGCATTTTTTTTTTTTTCACCAATTAATGTTTTCTCTAGACATTTTTCTAGAAACCAGCTAAATAATGGATCCCATAAACAAGCAGTGACATTCTCAGCAAATAGGAGGGTGATCCTGGTCTTCAGGAGTTTCTCGTCTAGGTGCAGGAGGACAGATTGTAGAGATCTAGGTCGAAGAGTCTAGGAGAGTAAGGTAGCTGTGACTTGGCAATGGCAATGATTAGAGTAGTTTAGTGGTGCTTATATATAGCAGGGATAAATTTAAGCAAGATTAATAAAAAATTACATCTTCCAAGCCATCTGCAGTAAATATCAGTCTCTCTCTTTTCCTTCTGTAAGACATGTTATTGTCCCCTAGAGTCAACATCATCTGCTTCGTCCTTCCCTACCTTCCCCCACCTTCCCCTTCCCAAATGCTGACACGCTCTTTCTGTTACTGTTTTATTTTTTGTTTTGTTTGTTTCCATAACAATGAAATAAAAGCATCTGAAATCCCATTTCTTCTAGTGTTGTCGTAACTGCCTTCATTAATGGTACTTCACTTTGTTAGGAGTAGCTGATTTATTTTATTATATTTGCCAGAAATGTATCTGGAAGAAAAATAAACTGTAAGAAATAGACCTTATCATGCCATGCACGCCTGACTTTCAAACTGATTTACTGGAAGCTACATTATGGGGACAAAGCATTCTTCTGAACCTCAAAGACACAATGAATCTTAACAGTCTTCCAGGAGAAACTCTTGAACTAGCAAGGTGTCCACTGAAATTCAAGGAAATGCCTCCGCATTCTGTCCTGGCTTCAGACTTTGGAGTTCACTGAAATGCTAGGCAAGCTTTTTGCTTTGAAATGACTTTAACCCCATGAAGGTGGGAGTCACCTTGGGTACTCAAACTCCGGCATTCAGCTTTATCAAAATGCTCCAGGACGTATGTGTTCCAGGAGAAGAGCTGAGCAGACTAAAGATATGAATGATGATCTCATCAGCTGTCCATTTTTACTCATCAAAAAAAAAAAAAAAAAAAAAAAAAAAAAAAAAAAAAAAAAAAAAGAGTGGCTGGTTAAAGATACAAGGCAGCTTAGAAAAATCCCAGCAAAGGCTGACGCAAAATGTTTGGACTGGATGATCTCCAAGGTCTTTTCCAACCTAGACAATTCTGTGAATCTGTGAAGACATAAGCACTAAAAGCTTTCCATCCAAGGGTGAATCTCCTCTGGATTACGTCTGGAATAAGAGTGCAGTTCAAACATCCTAACTCATCTCTGGCCAATGGAAAGTGCTGGCGATCATGCCACTTGGTCCATTTTTGCGTGTATCAACCTCACGATATTGCGGATTTGGAAAGGCAATCTGCCACCCAATACAAGAGTGTTGCTAAGTCTTTCCAAACCCACAATCCAGGGTCTTTGGTTTCCCTCTGTGACTCCAGTCCCCTCTTTGCACAAATCCACCCCTTAGTTGCAATCTGCTGAGAAACGCCTTTTCTTCTAGAAACCAGTTTTTGCACTTTTATGGGCAAAGGCAGTATGCTTAGGAGGGAGATACAATTTAGATTTTGTTTTCAGCATCACATTGCTTTTAGTTCTCACAGAGTTTGCTGTGTGAGAAAACTGCGTGGAAGTCTTGGCCAGGGTCCTAGATAAGACATTGCCCACTTAGGAACTGATCTGGAGCCATATTTAATTTTGAGCAGTGACTGAGGAATGTTTGTTTCTGGTTTGCAAATCGGTCTTCAACGTGAAGATTAAATCCAACGTTCAAAATCCCCCAAAAGGAGAGAAGGGGTTGGATTTGAAGTGGTGGTTTGAACTGTTTTAAGGATCATTTTCTATAATTCAACTCTGGTTTCTAAATTATTTCCCACCAACTCCCTGTTATTGAAATCAGCATTAATTAACACTGCTTTTCTTAGCATTACCATGACTTTTATCACTGTATTAACTCTGATAAATTTCAAAGTTATCATTCTAAACCAGCGTATACCAAAATTAGTCAATAAGAAGCTGTACCAGAGCCAGGCAAATGTGATTCACCTGTTCCACATTGACTCAAATACAAATAATTTGGATTTTTTTATATTTTTTTTTCATGAAGAAATAATTTCCAGTAACACTGTTATATAGGAGCATGATCCTTGACTAAATTTAGTTGTCACGGTGTGTCAGTGATGAAGCAATGACCAGATTCAGGTAATTTTTAAAACCAGTTCCAGCTTATAAATCCAGTATTTGCTCTATTTTCTGTCTGACCACCACGCAGTCATCATATGGTCTTTATCTTTCTTGCTGGGCCATGTCTACAACCAGCACAAGATCTGAAGTTCTGCGTCTGTACTGGTGAGCTAAATGTCCCCATGACCAGATACTGAGAACTTCCCCTTATCAGTGAGCTGCTGAGCAGAAGACTGACAGTTCCATTATATTCTAATTTATTTTGCTTGAAATTAACCTGGAACTTTGACCATGATTCATAAAGATTTTCAGTGTGACCAACAGTGCAATGGGTAATGTGTAGGTGGTGGTGGTGGTGGGGGGTAAAGAATAAGTAGAAAATCAATCAGTGAGTAAAAAACTAAAAATAAAATAAATTTAAAGGAAAATTGGCTAGCCCCACTTACGGTGTCTGCAGTGTCCTGCACACCAACACCTCTGCCTAACTTTGAACCTCCAGAGATATTAATATTTTGCTAATAATAGCCATCTCTTTATCTCTATCACTCTGTGTATTCTACATATGCGTAAGATATTCATTGCTAATTTGTCTGCAGGAAGGTCTTAAATCCTCTCTGAAGATTTAAATGTCTTACAAGTTTTATTTTTACATCGAAGTTGCCGAAGGTGAGCCCAGTTTCACTACCCACGCATGCACTGGAAAAAAAAAAAAAAAAAAAAAAAAAAAAAAAAAAAAAAAGCAGCTTCTAATTTGCTAGGAGAAGGTCCTCAAATCTCCACCCACAGGAGAATGGTATTTTAAATTCTCCCAGAAGAGTTGATTATGGCGAGACCCTTAAATTACCACCTACGTCCATACACCCACATGCATGTGCACTTGGGTTTCTGTAACGTGGAGCCCCAGAAAATTGACTTTTTGAGAGATCTGGATGTAGGTTTCTACATGTTTGTTGACAGAGCAGAGGTGAGAAAAATAAGTCTGTTTGCAAGCTCTGCAAGACAGCTAGAGTTACAGGGGAGTTTTCACCCCTAGAAAGCTATGTCTCTTAACAAGCTGGAGCTTGTCTTCAAATTTACACACCTGTAACTGTTTCTTTCTTTGGATTCAGCCTGGAAATTAAGTTAATTTTCTGTGCTTCTGATTTATATCATGATGATGTTTCAGTCTGAGTAGATGTTATGACTATCCTTTTTTTTTTTAAGAAAGAAAAAAAAAAAAAAGGAAAAGTCACATGGTCCTCACTCCCTATGTCAGGGTCGTTGCAGATATGCAACACCACAGATTTCAAGGTAGCCGATCCAGCACGGTGTAAGTGTTGGCACTCGGAATAATACTGACCCTGTTGATAGACCATTTCATTGGGGGAAATGTGAGTAAGCAAAGGTCTCAGCAAAACTGCCACCATCCCCCTTTGCCAGGCAGGGGAGCAGAGGCACAGGAGGGATGAATGCCCTGGCTGATTAACGCTCACTAGCTCTTGCCATGACAGATTCAGGAAGAGATGCTAAATCTTCCGATTAGCAGATTCCCGTCTCAAGTACTCAACGGTACTTCTACATATTTTATGCCCTCCTGTCTCCCTGGGTCACTCCTGCCACCCTTTCTCTGCTGAGCTCTGATCTGCTACCAGAATATAATCCTGCAGCATCTCTGCACTCTTCCCCATCCAGGACGGGGGGAAGCTTGTGGGTTGTGGTTCTTTGGGGTAGGTTGTGGGTTTGTTTTGTCCCCAGGTCACCTGTTCAGCTTCTTGCTGGAACTGTATGAATTTCTGTTTCTATTTGAATGACTCGAGCGTGGGCAGAGAAGGGCAACGGAGCTGGGGCAGGGTCTGGAGCACAGGTCTGCTGGGGAGCGGCTGGGGGAACTGGGGGGGTTCAGTCTGGAGAAGAGGAGGCTGAGGGGAGACCTCCTGGCCCTCGGCAACTCCCTGCCAGGAGGGGGCAGAGAGGGGGGATGAGTCTCTGGAGCCAAGGCCCCAGCGCCAGGCCCCGAGGGAATGGCCTCAAGCTGCCCAGGGCAGGGTCAGGCTGGCTCTGAGGAAGGATTTCTGTGCAGAAGGGGCTGTTGGGCGTTGGAATGGGCTGCCCAGGGCAGGGGGGAGTCCCCGGGATCCCTGGAGGGGTTGAAGAGTCGGGCTGAGCCAGCGCTGAGGGATCTGGGGGAGTTGGGAACGGTCAGTGCTGGGTTAATGGTTGGACTGGAGGAGCTTCAAGCTACTTTCCAACCTAGACGATTCTGTGACTCTGTAAGCAATGCAGCTATTTCCCTAGACATCCTCTCACTGTCTCTGCATACTATCAGGGATCCTGGCTAGAAAGGCCCACTTTCCAAAAGCAAATGAGGTCATTAATGTCCCAGCTGAGATTCTCAATATGAAAAAGCCAGGGAATTGAAAGATGTTCAGTATCCTCTTCACAGCAGTGCATTGTGTGTTGGCATTTTGAAACCCATGCCTGGATAACATGCTCATAAATGGGCATAGCATGCTCCAAAAACATGGATGCAGTCAAACTAGAGAGACCCGGGCTGTGTCAGGACTAGTTGCTTTTCTATATGAACACATATGTGAGAGACATTTTTTTCCCCATCTGTTTCAGGTTAGATGCCAAAGGCTGATTGCAAAAGTATAGGAAGGGCTATGAAAAAGCAATGACTTTATGGCCCCGTGAGATTTGTCCTTACGGTGGGATTCTCAACAGCTAAACAAAGGGTATTTGAAATGTCAGGCACTCTCCTGTGTGTTTTCTCAGTGTTGGGTCTGCAAAAAGTGACCAGAATTATGGAGAACGTTCCTGGATTGAGTTCAGCTCCTCTTCTCCACTCCAAGGAGGTCCAGAATAGCAGAGATGGATGGAGAGAACTATTGCCATTGCTGGCAAGCAGCTATGGAGGGAAAGCAATAATGCAGGCTAAACTGTCTTTAAGACAGTAAAATGCAGCAGCTTGAGGTTGTAAAACTAGGACTTGGTTGAGAAGCACCATAGACATGCCGGTTCTGCTAGCTTGGGAAGAGGATCTCAACTCATTTAGCAGTCATCTCACCTTAATGCTTCCAGAATAACTTGGGTTTTTTGGTTCCATGGGTAGGTTGAGGTCCTGTGTGTCCATCTCAGTGCATTCCTTGCTTCCTCCTTGGTAGCACTAAACAGCGTGGCCAGGCTGTGCTGTGAGGGGGATCGGGTCTCAGCATTAATGACAAGGTGCCTTGTAAAAACAAACATCCCCATGAGTGGGACTAGTTGGGCTCCTTGCTAGGAGGATCATCAATGAACGTCCAGGGATGAGCAGCCCTTGCGCTCCAGGACTTAAGCTTGTGAGCTTAGAAGAAACTCACAGTGAAGTTTCCAAGGCTGATACCCTTTGAATGATAAACAAAGAAGTTTCCATCTGATCTAAAATTCTTCGTGGGAGGGGGAAAATTTGGAGGAAAATGAAATTGTCTAGGACTTAGTGGTTCTGTGTCATCAGACTGTGGCTGAGCAACTGATGGGTAAATGTGACCTTTCCTTTGCTCCCTGTTCCTCCCCTTAGCTCCTAACTTTTCCAAGGTGACATAATTATATCTTACAGCCAGTTTCTCACCTCTGCAGGCTATGACTGACACTGTAATGAACTGAGGGAATACATTTTGAGGGGATTTTTCCTCTTTTGGTTTGAATTAGGAACATCAGATCTCCACCATATGCATGATTCAGAGTCATGGAAATCTTTGCTGTGCTTATTCCTGCCATCTTTCCCAGTTTTATGAAATGGCCTCTGGTCCAGATGATGTAGTAGAGGGTGGGATTCATCCCATCTCTTTCCTAACACAGAAGGTGGTAATAGAAGTTCCAGCTCTCAGTGGCATTAGCCCAACTGTTCAGATTTTGACTAGGCTTGAAGTGTCATGGACAGTGGAAAGATGCCCCTTGTCGCATCTCTGGTTTTTAACTTCAATTAGTGGCAGAAAAAAGGGTGCACATAAGTACCCAGGCATACATCTAGCCTTTCAACTGCATGAAAGTCTGAGCCCACATAATCAACAAAGCTCCAGCTGGGGCATGAGATCTTTTTGGGTGAGGACCCAGGATGTTTGGTGACTCAGAACATTACGTACGAACCCTCTGAGCCTGATCTGATGCCAAGTAACAGCCAGGAGGGAAATGAAAAGCTGCTAAGTGCATACACAATGATCTGCTCTAAATTAGCACTGACCCCTCAGGAAGCAGATCTTGGAGTCACTGCAAATAGTGCTTTCCTATGTCATCTCAGCGCTCAGCACAAGTCAAAAATATGAATAAAATCCTAGAACTTACTAGGAAAAGGATAGAAAACTGAGCTTCACTTTAAAACTGTGTGTATAAATCCCTCGTGCACCTAAATCTGGGACACTGTGTGTACTTCCATTCATACCAGATGAAAAAGGATGTAGTAAACTTCGAAAAGGTAAAAAGAGGGATGATCGGAGATGCGGAACTCTTTAAATATGAGGAACGTCTAAGTAGGAGTTCTCGTTGCAGCAGAGAGCCATTCTGTGTATCAGCAGACAAAGTGATGACGAGTATGGCAAGGGTGAGTAAGCAACGGTTATTCATTATTTCTCATACCATGAGAACCCAGAGGCACTAATGAAATGATCAGATAGCAGGTTTAAAACAAGCGTAAAGAAGTTGCTTTACATAAATCGTGGAACTTGTCATGGGAGTTAAAAATACAACTTTTTTTCATAAAGAGTTTAGAAAAATCAGTGAAGAGGCTCAGGGCTAGCAACCAAATACCTAATCCAGAAAAATCTAGCAAAATCACTGGCGTGTAGGAGAGAAAAACAGATGAGATACACTTTATAGTTTCTTAAACTTTCCCCTAAAGCCCCATTATCATTCGATCTGAGACCCTATAGCCTGGTTTCTGTCCAGCCTGGCCTTAGCCAGAGTACCTTAAGGAAGTTTAATCTCAGTGATTTCCTAATTAATTTTGTTAATGTGGATCCAGGGCTGGGAACAACTGATTAGACATCAGTTCTCAGAAAAAAAAAAAAAAAAAAAAAAAAAAAAAAAAACAAAAAAGCCCACATCTGGAGGCTGTAATGAATTACAACCTGCTCCCAAATCAACACCTTACGCTGTTGTGAAAAAGATGAACGCTGTACTACGCTGTGTAACCTGTCAGCAATGCTCTGCTCACACCTGGGAAAGCCGCAGCTGGAGGAGAGATTATAAAGTGGGGCACTCCGTTTCCAGAAAGATTTGCCCTACTTCCAGATAATCTAGCAGGAACCATAAGAGCAGCCACATGGAAGGACTACCTGTGGGGAAATACTGAAATCTTTATCTGCTTTAGAGGGAAGAGGACCGAGCAGAATAGGATAGCAGTGTTCAAATCCATGAAGGGCTGTTTTATCAGATGAGAAATCCATAGGAAAAGACACAAAGGGTTTAAACTGCCATGGGGGAGATGGTTGTTAGATATTGTGAGAGATTTTACAATGGTCAGGGATGCAAAACACTGGAATGAATTGCCTGCGACATCTCCATCATGGGAGGCCTTGAAAAAAATGTTTAAACAAAGGTCCGTGACATAGAAATACCGTCTCTTGCTTTGGTTACACGAAAATGCAGCCTCCTGAGATCTCTCACAGACCTATGAATTTGTAATGGAGTCTTAAACCTCTCCCGTAGGCTTGATAATTTGGGTGAAAACACTTTGGGTGTCTTAAATTAATTACACAGACTTTCACTAGACTGTGGATTGGGACTGACAATGTCAGTTCAGTGAGATCCATGAAACACTGGCCCCAAGTTAAGGTTGACATGTGGGTGATTCCCACAGCCCTTCCCAAAGGGGGGTGAGTTTCCCTTTAGGCTTCCCTCCAGGGTGGGGCGGCCTTGCAGACAGAGCCATTGGGTCACTGAGCCCCAGGGCTCTGCAGTGAGTAACCCCAGGTCAGGTGTCCACTGAGGGATAACAGCTGGGACCCCTTGCAGGCAGGGCAGTGTCTGTGTGTGAGGTGGGTGCCCTGTGCAGAGTTCCCTGTTGGGGAAGGACCTCCCGCCTCCCTGGGACTGGGCTCCACTCAGGTCTGGCTTTTGTAAACGTGGGCTGTGTAGGGATTCAGTGTGTGGCTTCCTTGGTCTGATGTGTTTGGCTGGTTGACCTGGTTGTCTCCCGTCCCTTCTATGGGAGACTGCATCTCACTGTTTATCCCACCCATTCTTGGTCGTGTGGTGTCATTGTTGGGGTCAGTAGGGTTGATGTCGATTATGTATAACCTGATTGACTTGTTTGTACCCCCAGCGCTCACCCCTGTACTGACCCTTTTGTATCAAATACAATTTGGTTATTGGTTCATCTTAATGCTGGCTGTGTCCTTTATGCTAGGTCTGATAATTGGCAAAGCAAACACAGAGCTGTTTTAGCTTTCTATTGCTACAGCGAGATCTTAATTTCTCTTCCCTGCAGCAGGGTTCAAAAATCATGCAGGCTTTGCTGGGATTTTCAGGGTAGAAATTGGGAGAGCAATCTGCATCACTTCATCCTTATTTCTTTAGTCACAGCTGGCAGGAGCCCGGTGTGTGGTTTCTCTGTCCTGGCTTCTGTTTTTTCAGTTGTGAATTAGCTGAGCGGACCTTGGGTGTGCAAAGATTTCCTCATCACCCATGAGGAGCAGTTGTGGGCGTTTCGAGAGGAGAAGGCTCTGCCACAGAGGTGGTGGCAGAGGTTGCTCAGGGCAACGCAGCGTGGTGAAGCTGCACGGATGGATGTGTGGAGGGATTCAGCCACCAAAGAACAGGGCTGGACTCCTCAAGCTCTCCAGCCGAGCAGAGGGGAGATTCAGCCCTGTGCTGCATACTCCTTGCACCGGCGACCTGAAAGGCAAAAGCTGCTTTTACTCCACTCTGCACCACTGCACATGTCTTTGGATTCCCTTTTGTTGTGCATGACACGGGGCCAAAATTATTTGCGGTGCAAGGCTCAGATAAGCTGTTCTCCGTCACGCAGTGATGACTAGTGCAAGCCTCACGCAGATGCCACCACCGAGCAATACCTTGGGCAGCTTTTGGCTCATGCCATTGTCCATTCAGTTTGCAGCTGCTGGAAGAAGGAGGCATGAGCAAGACCTTCACATCTCTTTCTTACCAGGGAGATGAACATCTCCCACATGTCTGCTCTGGCTATATGGGACATAAATGTCAGCCCTGTTCGTGACTGAAGTCAGCAAGAAATGACTTGGAGACTGCTGGCATCAACCAGAAAATCTATGTACTTTATGTAACTCATATAACAGTGCCAGTACCTTATGCACTAAAACTAAGTGGGGGAAAAAAAAAATGGAAGCTTGATGTCATCTTGTTTATTTATCAGATTATCCCTCAGCCTACCAGTGCACTCAGCAAACATTTACTACAGCTTCTAAGGAGCAGCCAGTCAAAGTTTTTACAGTCTCTGGAAATTCATTCTTTCCCAGGCAGAAACCTCTGGCTGGAGAAAGCTTTTTTTCCCTGCTGTTTCCATTTTTTTTTTTTTTTTTTTTTTTTTTTTTTTTTTGTGTGTGTGTGTGGCTTTGATTGGGATGTTATCTGAGAATTACTCACCAGATGAGCAGATCATTTACTCCGCTCCTTGCCTTCAGCTTCTGCTGTTAGTCAGGGCTGCTGTGGTCCCTTTTCCATGATGTGTCTCTGCTGATTGTTCTGCCTGGCATTAGCTTTCTGGCAGGACTCCGAGGCCATGGGGGATATATGGCAAAAGAGCTGCCTGGGGAGACCTGCCCAGAACAAAGTACAGGATTAATTTGGGCTTTCTCTCTCTGGACATCACCAAAATCCCTTTATGAGCTGCTTGGCTTTGTCCTCCATGTGAGTGGTGGCATAAATGGCTGCAGCAGTTCCTCTCTGTCACTACCCATCCCTTGCCTCCAAACTGAGTGCAAAAACTCCAAAACCAGAGCAAGGACCACCCAGACTCTGTGCATGCCGTGCTCAGTGCTGTGATATCTAGTCCACCCCACAGCTTCTCGATGCTGCAGCACCAGACACAGCAACTGGTGTTTTGGAGGCACATTTCCCCTGCACGGGAATGGGAAAGGAGATCACTTAGCAGACTGCTGTTGTTGGCTCTGGGTCCCTTACAGCCTAGGATGAGTTCACATCCAGAACGTACCTCATACTGTATTTTAATTAAAACTGAACGAACAAAACAATCACGAAGCCATCTAGCTGTGCTAACTTTGTACTGTGGCTGAGCTGGACCATGCACCACTACGAGGAGATAAAGTGGATATTCACACAGCTTCTTCTTTCTGAGTATGTGCGGCCAAGAACTAGCATGTATTTTATTACAATTAAAAAAAAAAAAAAGAAAAAAAAAAAGTTGTTGAGAAGGAAAAAGAATACACACAAAGAAAATGGCTTCAGGACTGTTCCTCTCTTGCCCGTATTTATTCAAGCTGTCTTCCTCTCTCTGCAAATTTGGCAAACAGAGTCTGGCATCCCAGCTCGGGGGACACCTGTTAAATAAATAGGCTCAGTCTCTAACTGCTGCATTCATGGCAGAGTTTCCTGGTTCCCTTAGGCAGCTAATTTTTGTTGATTATCATACAGTACAGAGGGATTGTTTGTGTTTCTGCATCCCATCCAGGCGCTGCTGCTGGTAACAGGCATGTCCACGTGACTCCAGCCTGCTGCCTGCGTGGAATAAAGAATGATTTTATTTATTTATTTATTTATTTATTTTTAATTCTGATGTATAATGTGGATCGTGTGTCAGGGAGAAGCAGGCAGGTGGGGTTCTTGCAGAGGTGAGCTGAGCCCCGGTTGATTTGGTTGGTTTTCCTGTAACAACGCCTATTTGAAGCAATCTAAGAGCTGAACCAAGGCTTAACTGAAAGCAGAAGTCGCTCTTGCCTGAGGCAGAGACACAAACAAGCTTGCTGAGAGGCAACAAACCTGCTGGGAGACCCTCAGAGAAGGACTAAGCAACAGAGAAGCTGGATTGAGGAGCTGGATTTAGGGCTCCAGGGTACACATGGGAACTGGACTCTCTCAGGACATACCTACGCACAGAAGCAGACCTGCTCATCATGCTGGTCAACGCGGAGAAGGCATGGAGCCACATCAGCATGGTGCTCTCCATCACCTTGGCTCTGTTTCCCCTGAGCTGGGCCTGCCTCATGTACTTCATGTACAGTGCTGGGCTAGGCAGTTTTCAAAAATTAACTTATCCTTCACTACCTTCAAATCGAGACAGGCTGTGTTCCCTCGACCACGTAGTCTGGCTGTCTGGCATAGGCACCTCCAACAATCTAGAAATTTGTCTGTACAGAGGCGTCAGGGATCTAAGGCAGATGCAACAGTTCATTAATGTATTAGTGGTGCTTTGTAATTGTAAAGCCGTAGGGGCATAAGAACACAGATATGGTTCCTTTAACTCGACTTCTGCCTTCAGGGCTTCTCTTCACTGTAGTTTCTTGACTGGATTTGGACTGAAGCCTAAAACTCATTGGCTTCAGAATAGAGAAGACTCACATTTGCAGTGCTGATCACCTCATCTGGGACTTCAGGCTTTAGTGCCCACCAGCACTCTGTCAGGGCTGAAGCTGAAGCAGCACATTTCAGAACTAAATAACCAGCAAAGGGCGTGATGCTTCGTGCCTAAGTTTCGATGGCACTGTTCAGTTTGGCTTCTTCCTTCTCCATGTCTTGTAATCCCAATTTAAAAATCAATATTTTCCATACCCAAATGATAGTACTTCGGTGGTATCCTGGGGTGTACTTATCCATGTTGTAGGCAAGACGTGTAGGTGGATGCAATAACCTTTATTAAACCAAGAAATATATATTGAAAACAGTAGAACTATATATGCATATATAGACCTTTTTTTTTTCAGACTACACTGCTCTGCCGTCCCGAGGAGGATGCAACCTAGAAAGGGGTGGATTTGCTGCAAATGTCGTTGAATTAGGGGTGGGATCTCTGCCAAGGATTTAACTGAGAGGAACAGCCCATCTATTTCTGTGTGGTTTGGGCTCCTCTATGAAGTTGTAGTCTTAAGGGATCCTCCATACTGGCTAGAAAGATTCACAGTTTATTTCTGAGCACGGAATAAACTCCGTCTATCTATAGATTTGGCTCAAAACCGGAACTCCCTGGGAATTCCACGGAAAATTCCTTCTGATTTCTTTTTAGAGATAATCATTCTGAAACGGAAAGAAACTCAAATCTCCTGTGGAATGGGAACTCTCACACTCCGTGTCGATGAAGTTGTGAAGGGATTCCCTTTAAATCTTTTTGAAGCCTATCTGAAGCTCACTGAGGAGCCTGAAACCCAGTCTGCCAGTTTTGGAAAAGATGGGAGCCTAAGCAGTCCTGAAAATCCTGAATGAAAGCCAAATATGGTGTTGCAGCAGAATACAGAACATTTTGGGCAAAATATATATATTTTTTTTTTCCCATACGAAAATAATTGATATTCCAGAAATTCAGTTTTCTCTGAGAAAATAATTACAGTGAAAATTTCCCAGTTAAATATCTTTTTTTTAAAAAAAATTATTATTTCTAAACCAGTGCACATTAAAGCGAAATGATGTTGCTATCCCGTATATAAAGGCTGTGAAATCCTAGCCTTTCTCATAACGTAGTAGAGTCCAGCTTTCCAAAAGAAACTATAAAAAATTCACGGCCCTGAAATCCACGACATGCAGAGAAGGGGGCAAGAAATCTCACTTTCATGTCTGTGCATGTGTCGAATGGGAGACACTCACCTGACTCCTGCTGTGCCTCTACGAAACCAGCCTCAAAATAGAGACGCACATCTACACCCTGGCAATAGGTCTAACTTAAAATGTTTGACGGGGAGCTGTCTAAAAGAGAGCGGTTTCTTTCTGTCATCCGGAAGCGGAGTGATGGGTGATTGGCTTGCAACACACGACCCTGATGGATCCAATTCCCCTTTTCTTTCAATCTCTTTGATCCCTCCAGCTTTTCAGGGCCTGCCTACACTCCATTTGGTCTGCTGTGATCCCGTTCCAGTTTATGATCCCCCTGTACAGTGGGGACAGCGGGAGCAGACGTGGGTATTTCAGAGCTGGTTGTGTTAAGAACTATCTCCACTCAAGGTTTCCCTGGTTAGACATCCAAGACTGTATTTCCTATTTTAGCTTGCTACTGTTCAGGACTCTGCATGCCTGGCTGACTGCAAGGTGCAATCCCCTTTCCCATCCGTAATTTCCATTCTTCGTTAAAACCTGACCTTGCGTTGAGACAAATCTAAACACATTGTGCTGGGATAAACCCTGGTTATTCACCAGCTTCGGCCTCAGCTGCAAGGAGCCGAAGCAATCTTGTATTTTCCTTGTGTTCAGAACTGATCAAGAAAGATAAGTGCTTAGCACTAGCTGCAAGATAAAGTCTTAAAATGCCATTACACCCCAGGTGTCTTGTTTGTTTTGCTTGAGGTCTATCAGTGGATCAGTTAAGGTGTATCTGAGCAGCAGCTAAATTCCCTGTTGTACAAATATTTGCTCTGCAGCCTCAACAGAAATTCAAGTGCTAGGAATTCCTTGCCCCTTCCTCTCAGAGCTATCCGATTCTCCTTCACTGTGATTTTTGTCTCTTTGATCATTCACTTTAATAGGAATTTTTTTTTTCTTTATTCATGTTGATTTTAATATGCATATCAGCAAGCTACATATACTTTTGATTCAACACTTTACAAAATAATATATCCTTAAAAAATAATATATCCTAACCTGCTTATTTTATTGGTATCATTAATAATATATCCTTAAAAAATAATATATCCTAACCTGCTTATTTTATTGGTATCATTTATCTTAATTCTAACAAGGACAATACTGCTTACAGGGATTTTGAAATAAAATATACCAGTTTTATTTACAGCACACCTGGTAAGTCTGAAATACAACAACAATTTTTCGTCTTATTAGAAGAACGGCACATCTGGATAACTATAACTTATTAAGTCATCTCTGCATTTTAATATCTGCCATTCATGCTGTATAGTGTATAAAGAATAATTTAAATAGCAGTAACTATCTGGCAAACATTTTTGTGTTGGAATAGTTTGCAGCGCAGTTTGACTGCTGCTCCTGAATGAAGAACGGTGAATATTTCGGGGGAAGTAACTGCGTAGGAACAGAAGCTTCAGATGATGACTAGCCAATGTCCATTATTCAGTCAGGTTTTGTCTTGCTTTGCTTCATCTCCTCTGAATCAAGTCTTACACACTGAAAATTGACATAATTTCTTTGCTGGAATGAAACTGAGATCAGAAATCAGTCTGTGCTGTTTATGAACACCAGTGACAGAAGGCAAAGAGAGAGGTGAGACATGAAACATAACTCAGGAATACTGACTGAGATCTGGTTCACATCCAGACGGGGAATATTCCCAACTATGCTCAGACACGTCACCAGACTGCACAGATGAGGAAGTTTTTAGAAAGCACTGATTTAAAAGCCTGTTTATTTAAAGGTCTTTGTTGACTTTTTCTGGACCTATTCAGGTGAAAAAAGTTACTCAAGAGTTCACTGACTCAGGTTTTAGTGTTGCTGCAATTTATTTATTTATTTATTTATTTATTTATTTATTTATTTAGCACTGTTGAGCAGGAATAGCCTTCTTCAAAGCCTGCAGATGTTTTAGGAGTCTATTCATCCAAACTTTCTTCCACATCACTGCAGGGGTGGATGGAGCACTTCAAGTATGTGCTCTACGTCTTCTTGATACTTTCTGAAGCTGGATGCTGGAAGACAGCCCTTACATATGAGCTATTGTTAGCACTGGTGTCTTTCCACTGCAGTGTATGTATCACTCTGTGTTGCCCAGTAGCTGCTTGCTTCCAGATGGGTGACTCAGGAATCTGTAAAATAACTACATAGCTAGCCTGAGATTCTCTCCTTTCTACACTTTCAGACTACATCTTAATTTTAGTTGCTGCTTCCACACCAAAAGATGTACATTTTAGATGCATTGGCTACTCTGTATTATTTAAACGTGCCTCGCAAGTAGGGGAGGTCTGGGGAAACACTTTCAAATAGATGGGAGAGGTATCACGTGTCGTGGGAGTCAGTGTTCTGTTCTGAGCATGGAAAAGCTGGTGCTAAGGGGAAGAAAAGGCACGATGGAAAGACTGGGTTTGAGACTGCATGAAGCGGAGTGGGATATTACATCTAAACCATTCTTGTTGGTGGTTAGCTATAGCGAGCATGATGCGAAAGAGAAGTGAAAAGAAAATCTATGTCTAGACTTATTTTTAAATTATTTAATTCTAATTTCTCACACCACTGAAATGTGTGAAAAGGGAGGCTGCGAGGCACAGGCAACAGGCTGGAGGCTATCTAGTTTTTGATGCTCTTCAAGCTCTTCCCACGTCTCAGGGGTGGTAAACTATTCCCCTTTGTAAGGTACCCTTCTCCTTGTGATATACATTGCCTACAGATTATCACAGTCTTTCCTTGGCCTGTGCCCCTCCAGCCATCGTTTGTAAAACAACTGGCAATTGTGAGAGACCAGACTGGGACAGTTTTTCCAAAGTTGGGGTGGTAGGAAGGATGATACAGCAATTCAAAAAACCCTGATGATTATCTTGAAAACCTGGAGCCTGTTTTAACTATAGAATTCCTTTCAAGGTAAATGAACTTCCTAGAATCAAGAAGCTAGTGACCAACTTGTTTCTGGTTCCACATCTGAGTTGGCCTCTGAAGGCAGCCAAAGGTTGTGAAGGTGGTTTGGTGCCATGGAATCACACCTGAGATCCATACTCCCACTTCGGAGCGTTTGGATCTCATTGAGAAAACTCCGCGATTGGCCATTTCTGGTCTTGTTTAAGTTTTTCTGTTAACCAAAACTGTCAGCAACCTTATGGGGGTGAAGTCTGACACCTGAAATCCCTCACATTTTATAATGATCTGGCCTTAGGCAACAGAGGTGGACAAGACAAGCTTCCTTCAGCCCAAGTAGCAGTTCTCGTCAGGACGTTTCCATGGTTTCAGTGTCTTGAACAGACTGTGTGTGGTTCCATCCCATGCATTACTCATGACAGACACTGATGTTGGGGTGATTCAGGTGGGCTATGGGAACTGGGACTGATTATCTGAAATGAATTTTTTTTCCTGTTCCAATATACATTTTGAAGCGGAGAGCCGTTGGGAGCAGATAAAGCATGAAGGAAACAGAAGCGTCGTTCTCAAGAGAAGGACAAAACCGGTGGGAAAACTACTTGGGGGGGGACTTTCTTTTACAGTGACCCCTGGGGGACTCTGCAACGTGAGTGCTCACCCCACTGCTGTGGGAAGAAAAGGCTGCAGGTTGGGGTGAAATACAGCCTGAAGGCCTTCCATACCCAGGCAGAAAACTGGCTGAAACAAAAATCCAAGGCTACAACAATGTATTCAGGAAGGGCTCCTCATCCTTTGCATTTTGTTTCATGTTTTGGTATCTATCTTTTGGACAAGAGCATGCTGTGTAGATGTGAGGCAGAGAATGAAAAGCATGCCAGTCTTCAGGCATGTATTAAAAAAAAAAAAAGAATCAAAAGACAGAAGCTCTCAACATGCTTTCCTTACTCAGAAATATAACATGTCCCTCCTTTGAGTACAGAAAAATGAGTAAATGAAAGACTGTGTAGATGGAAATGGAGGACATAATTTAT
>NW_020799095.1:151481884-151491974 GCF_003259725.1 Athene cunicularia
TGATGCCATCGGTGAAGAGTTTGGACATTATCTTACTGTACTGGATAGCCAGGCAATAAAACATCAGGTGAAATTTCAGTGACATTAAATTCGAGCACGGCACACAAGGAAAACAACAGGTCTAGCTCTGCATGCACAGTGATGGGCTCTGAGCTGATTATTGCTACTGTGGAATGACATTTGGGGCTTATAATGGACAGTTGAATGAAATTATGAGCTCATTGCTCTATAGCAATCAAAAAAAGGAAATTGAATGTTAAGCATTATTAAGGAGGGAATAGAAAGCCAAACAGAAATCATCGTGATGCCACTGAACAAATGCGCTTCGCATCTGCATCTTGAATGCTGTGTGCAGTTCTTGTCCTCCCCTCTCAAAAGGCTCTAGCGGGCCTGGAAAAGACTCAGAGAAGATGACAGAAAGATAACAAGGAACAGTCACAGTGGAACAGAAAAGGATTACACAGAAGTGCACACTTCAGTCTTGAAAAGAGACTTTTGGGGAGGGGGGTTTGTCAGGCTAAAATCGTGATGGATGTGGAGGCAGTGATGGGGAATGGAGTAAGTTCTTGGCAGGCAGCATGTGGTTGAGCTGTGGCACTCCTTGCTACAGGACAGTGCTGTTTCTAGGGAAAAATTCATGGGGAAAAAAAAAAAAAAACGAACAAACCACTTATTATGGGTTATTAATACACTGGGCAGTATCAGTGTTTGCCTACCTTTTTTTCTTTTTACTCCTCTGTAACCACTCAGTCAAGACACGAGCTGAAATCCTTTTTTGATTGGACACAGTATTTTTTTTTTTTAATATCCTTATATTGATGCTTTTCATGCGGAATTCTTACAGATTTATACAGTCACAGCTGACTTTACTAGGTAGGAAAGCAGAGGAAAGTCTTATTGAAACCACAAAAATTATTTATTTGGTAAACTGCGGGAAACAGAAATACCCTAGAAAAGCCCTAACACGAAGATAGAACCGCACAGATAGCTTCTAAAAATGCAATTATTGCTACAAGAGGACATCATCCAATCTTTGGACAATAAATAGGGGAGAGAAGAGTTGATGAAAATGTCAAAGCAAGCTTCTCCCATGAAAAGCTCTAAGGAATTGGTAATGCCGGTTATATGAACTGTTGCCAGGCCTCTGCAGCACAGCCAGCTGCAGGAAGAATATCCTATTTAAATAAAAACTCCTCTCTTTTCCCACTTTGCACTCTGTTAATAATAGCAATAATCATTCAGGTTGGCTTGGACAGGCTTAGAACCAGTGAAGCAAAGATTTAATAGAGTTCAAACAGTCTAGATTTTAAAAAAATGAACTCTTTTTCTGCAGCGTACTCAAGGCTGTACTGCTGGTTCACGTTTTTAGTAACGTCCTACGTGCATGGGAAAGTAGGGAAGAGGAATTTCCTGGACCACTATGTGAACTGCTCACCTCAGCTGTCACATCTTAAAAATCAGGCGTGTTGTGACCCAAAGGATCTCCTCTTCGCTTGCTCCCACTTGAATGCCTCTTTCTGGAAGATGAGTTGGCAGAGCTGTACTGGCTCAGCTCAACGACTGGGTGTTGTCTCGAGCCTTTGCACAGTGGCATTGGCACATCTTTTTCTCCACTGAAGTGAAGGTCAGCGAATCCCAGTTTGTCCGAGGTGGCTGTTAGGGACACAGATGTGTACCAGGTTGGTGGACTCGGTTCTTGCGACACTTTTAGCATGCATATGCATGGATAACCTGAAAGGAAGACATATGTGAGTCGTTTCTTGTTAGATTATCCCCTCGTTGATTAGATGATGCTTTTCAGCTTGATAGGCAGTTGCAGATTTGAAGTTTGAAAACAATAAGCGTCAAGTGTCAGACGGCAAATTAATCTTCTGCTGAAATATACTGCTAAGTGGGAAACGCTTATTTTTCGTTTCTTTTACACTGTTTTATGTCTCTGGCAATTTGCAGATGGCAGTGCTAGTAGCTTTTGTTGCTCATGGCTCTAAAACCAAGGAGTTAAAATCATAATCTCCTTTAATTTCATAAGCGAATCAATCAGAAGATAAAATAAAATTAAAAAAGAGAGAGGAAAACAAGATATGCTTCTGGCGACAGAGTTGTGCTGTGGTGGATTTTGGTTAGATGGGAAAGTCTGCTGGCTTTCTTTGAGCAATGACATTACAAACCCTCCTCTTGGGGGAAATAATATTTTTTTGCACTTTTATAGAGCTTTTCATCCATCAGTTTATGAAGGAATAAGTACAAGCTATTGTTAATGAGGATGGCTGGGACTAATTTGTAGACTAGACATTTAACAGACAAATTAGAGAGCAAATTCTGTGCTGTGAAGAATTTACAATGTCGAAAGGCAACAAAGATGAGGGATGGGTAGTGACAGAAGCCAGCGGTAGGAAACAAACAGTGATGGCATAGATGCTCTATCCACACAGTAATGATCACAATTAACTTTGTTCATTTATTGACGTGCCCACAAGGACTAAGGAGCTTTCCAGTAGGGCCTTAAAAATGTAGGACCTGCAAGTATGACACTTAGGGAGGAGATCTGCAATGAGACACCGAGGGGACATGAAAAACATTTGGCCATTGTAACCACTATCATCTTCAGCCCGAGGTGATGTACCTATGGTAGATGTACCCACTGCCCTCCCAGAAGACAAACTCCTTTACCTGGGTTATATCCGTCTCATTGTTCTCGCTCTATATGGAGAGGCTGGAGCCATGGGCTGAGGCCAACTGGGGCAGTTTCGCTGAGGGCAAATGCCGGGGGCTGCCCTTGGGCCACAACAACCCCCAGTGGGGCTCCAGGCCTGGGGAGGAGTGGCTGGAGAGCTGCCGGTCAGAGAGGGACTGGGGGGTGAGAATGAGCCAGAGTGTGCCCAGGGGGCCAAGGAGGGCAACGGCATCCTGGCTGGTGTCAGCACTGGCGTGGCCAGCAGGGACAGGGAAGGGATCTGAGCCCTGGGCTCGGCACTGGGGAGGCCGCCCCTCGCTGAGGGGGTTCAGTTCTGGGCCCCTCACCCCAAAAAGGCCATTGAGTGACTCGAGCGTGGCCAGAGAAGGGCAACGGAGCTGGGGCAGGGTCTGGAGCACAGGTCTGCTGGGGAGCGGCTGGGGGAACTGGGGGGGTTCAGTCTGGAGAAGAGGAGGCTGAGGGGAGACCTCCTGGCCCTCGGCAACTCCCTGCCAGGAGGGGGCAGAGAGGGGGGATGAGTCTCTGGAGCCAAGGCGCCAGCGCCAGGCCCCGAGGGAATGGCCTCAAGCTGCCCAGGGCAGGGTCAGGCTGGCTCTGAGGAAGGATTTCTGTGCAGAAGGGGCTGTTGGGCGTTGGAATGGGCTGCCCAGGGCAGGGGGGAGTCCCCGGGATCCCTGGAGGGGTTGAAGTGTTGGGCTGAGCCAGCACTGAGGGATCTGGGGGAGTGGGGAACTGTTAAAGTTGGGTTAATGGTTGGACTGGAGGACCTTCAAGGTCCTTTTACTGGGCCCACACAAGACGGATGTGAACGCAGATTGTAGAAACCAAGATCTACCAGACAGGACGTGGACTAAGCTTCCGTGCATTACAACAACATTCAAGATCACAAACTCAACTCACGGGGACTCTACCAAGTTATGAAATACCCTGGCAGCAGGAGTAGAAGATGGATTTTTTCCATGTGAAAGCATGTTTTTGCAAAGTCTGAGAGAAGCAAAAAGGATGCATAGGAGTAGATATATTCTGTGTGGGTGTGAAAAGAAGACTGGTTAAGTGATTTGGGCTTGCTTGGGGCGGGATTTTCATGACTAAGCACGGGTATCCACTGGAAATGCCAATACCAGAGGCCGTTACTGCTGCCTGCCTTTATGATCATGGAAGAGTTAGTCAGTAGAGCCAGAGGTTCTTAGGACATTAGTCATCTCATCCCTGTCTATACTTGATCAGATAAAACCTATCGCATATGTTGAGTGAGATGAATCCCATGTCAGGACACGTCTGCTCTGCTGCCTCCACAGAAGAGTGTACCAAAGTGACCTGCTCAGACACAGAAACTGCAAAATATGCAGTGACACTTGCTGAAAAAACTTAATTGCTCTTAGGTGATTAGACCCACACTGAGCTTCCTGCTGCCACAGACACACTTCTGGCTGTACCCAAGCAAATTAATTTAAAGATATTTTGAAAATGTCTTCCTGAGCTGCAGTAGAAAGTGTGTCAGCGTGTGGAGCTTGTGTCTAGAAAACGGTCTAATTTTGATTGCACGGGTGTTTTTAAACAAAATTTTCACACTGGAAAGGAAGGAATATCACTTGTTTATGCAGGGAAGACATGTAAATTAGGCATCCATCTTCTTTGTTCCTAGTTTCTTGCTTGTGTGCACAAATAATTAACTGAAAAGGTTCCCTTGTGTGACATATGGGCACCTGTAAGGGCTGTTTGGGTGACCACAGCATGGCCATAGGAGTATGCTTCTGCCTTCCCATTGCACTCCTGGATGTGACAAAGCTGTCCGAGATCTTGAAGCTTCTGTAGCCAGCAGTGTTGGCCAGCTTTGAGGCCATTTACAGAATGGTGGTATCACACTGGGGAATGGATTAGTGTCATGGTTTAACCCCAGCCAGCAACTAAGCCCCACACAGCCACTCACTCACTCCCCCACAGTGGGATGGGGAAGTGAAACAGGAGGGTAAAAGTGAGAAAACTCATGGGTTGAGATAAAGACAGTTTAATAGGTAAAGCAAAAGCCACACACACAAGCAGAGCAAAACCAAGGAATTCATTCACCACTTCCCATGGGCAGGCAGTGGCTCAGCCATCTCCAGGGAAGCCGTGCTCCATCACACGTAACGGTAACTTGGGAAGACAAATGCCATCACTCTGAACATCCCCCCTTTCCGCATTCTTCACCCAGGTTTATACGCTGAGCATGACACCACACGGTATGGCACATCCCTTGGGTCAGTTTGGGTCAGCTGTCCCACCTGTGTCCCCTCCCAACTCCTTGTGCACCCCCAGCTGCCTCGCTGGTGGGGTGGGGTGAGAGGCCGAAGAGTTCTTGACCCTGTTGAGCACTGCTCAGCAATAACAAAAACATCCCTGAATTATCAGCACTGTTTCAGTCACAAATCCAAAACTTAGCCCCATACTAGCTACCATGAAAAAAAAAAACCAACACTTTATCCCAGACAAAGCAATCACATTCTCCACCCATTACTCCATAACATTTATGTCATGCTCAGGTCCCACACTGTCCTCATTAACCGCCCCCCTCTCCCCATTCTTCGTTACAATACACAGATATCATTCCCTTAGCCTATGGACCACCCCTGTAAACTGTGCACAAATGTCCACAAAATGCCAGCTGAGTACTTTCAGTCCATGACCTTGGGCTCCATCTCTTATGGTGGTCACTGAGGACAGGAGAGCTGGTGTGATGCATGGAGCTATCGGGCACCAAAGCCACTCAGGTCGGGTCACTGCTCCACTTGCACTGCCTCTTGTAAGGCTTGTCCCCCATCGGTTCAGGTGGTTCCTTCTGTAATAATTCCTACAACATGCAACTCAAATCATGAGTTACAAAAATTTAAAGGTATTTCCACTGAAATCTCCACAACTGGTGCCTTTGGACCAGACCATAGGGTTTGACATTGCAATCAGTTCCTTTACTTGCTCCTACTCCATCTTGGATTTACCCACAGACTGCATTCCTTAGGGTTGTACCTGCTCCAAGTGGAGCCTGATCTATGTGCCACAGTCTCTCCAGGGGTGCACATGGTGCAGCATAGACCGATTCACAGCCACAGTTGCTTGGAGCTGCATCTATTCCAAGGTGGCCTCCTCCATGGGCCTCAGTGGGACAGGGCTGTAGGGTTACGGATGTGTACGTGGGACAGGGCTGTAGGGTTACGGAGGTGTATGTGGGACAGGGCTGGAGGGTTCTGAGTCCTTGTCTGAGGTGGATGTCACAGGGCTGTTGGGCTCTTCGTGCCTCCATGGCTTTACTCACAGACACTATCCCTTCAGAAGTGAACCAGCTCCAGCATGGCCTTACCGATGACTCCAGTCCCTCCAGGGGTGTATTTGCTCTGTTGTGGGCACATCCACAGCCACACATGTTGGGGTGCTCCAGCGTAACCTCTAGCGCAGCCACTGATGTTTCAGGGTGTACTTGCTGCCGTGTGGGCTTCTCCACAGCCACGGATGCTTCGAGGTGTACCTTCTCCAGCGGGGACTTGCCCTTGGGCCACCGTCACTTCAGAGATATACCTGCTGTGGCACAGACATAACCATGGCCACAGGCTGTGGGCTTCTTGGCTGCTGAAGAGTAGCAGCTCCTGATTGCCTTTGTACTTGGGGCCTCACAATGTCACAGAATCACAGAATCATCTTGGTTGGAAAGGACCCTGGAGATCATCTAGTCCAACCCTTCACCTAGCACTGTTCCCACCTACAGCACGTCCTTAAACTCTAAATCGACCCTACTCTTGAACACCTCCAGGGATGGGGACTCCACCACCTCCCCAGGCAGCCCATTCCAATGCCCAACAACCCCTTCTGGAAAGAAATGCTTCCTAATATCCAGTCTAAACTTTCCCTGGCACAACTTGAGGCCATTCCCTTTTGTCCTGTCGCTGTCTACTAGGCTAAAGAGGCTCAAACCCAGCTCTGCAGCTTCCTTTCAGGTAGTTGTAGAGAGTGATAGTATTTGGGGCCTTTGGGCAATGGGAGCCACTATTGACCACAAGTCAGATTTGGCCTGGGTATAAATGGAGTCCTTTGGGGGACCCATTTAGAGCTCATCCCCTGGAGCAGCACGAGGGCTCTCCCCTGGGGTCAGGACGCCACCCAAGGAAACTCCTTGAGGTGCCTTGGGTCGGGACGTTGCCTTGAGCAGGTCCTCGAGGTTGAGAGCCCTCACTTGTCAGGTGAGTGATAAAACATTTTGGGTTGTTGTTAAACCCTAGAGAATGGCGCTTTGCTCTGCGTTTTGGGTTGCCGTTAAATCCTAAGGAGTTGTGCTTTGTTCTACATTTTTGGGTGTTGTTAAACCCTAGGAAGTTGTTCTGTTCTCCTCTCACAGACATTCAAACCTGTAATTTGTGGAGGGATAATTAATTGTGTTGACAACAAATTTTTAATTTTTGGTGGTTGGCTGTTTATTTGAGAGCCTCCGTAATGCAGATGCTTCAGCGCGTCCTGCTCCCACGCAGACTCATCCACAGGTCACGGTCCCTTCGACTCAAGTTCACACCGGAGCTCCAGCCTGTCTGGTGCAGCAGCACAGAATCATCAGCGATGTCCTGGCCGCCTGCCAGCCCAGATGTATCACCACTGCCGTTATCAAAGTGTGCCCAGGCACAGCAGAGTCAGATGATAAGGAGTACAGCAGTACAGCAAAAAGCAAAAAGCAGCCACTAATGAGCACTAGACTCTAACATACAGTGAGGCAAGCAAGCTCCGTGGCAAGCACAGGAACCTGCCAATTAATAGCTAAACAGCAATAACAGCTATAAATTCAGTCTAACACATTCCAATCAAACCTGTTGTTAGCTGAAACCCTTCTTTGCCCTACGTTGGACACCAAAAGGGACTGTTGTGGTTTAACCCCAGGTGGCAACTCAGGATCACACAGCCACTCGCTCACTCCTCCCTGGTGGGATGAGGGAGAAAATCAGAAGGGTAAAAGTGAGAAAACTTTTGGGTTGAGATAGAGTTTAATAGAGAAAGCAAAATCTGCACACACAAGCAGAGCAAAACAAGGAATTAATTCACCACTTCCCATGGGCAGGCAGTGGCTCGGCCATCTCCAGGAAAACTGGGCTCCATCATGCGCAACGGTGACTCGGGAAGACAAACACCGTCACTCCGAATCTCCCCCCTTCCTCCATCTTCCCCCAGGTTTATACGCTGAGCATGACACCACACGGTATGGCACATCCCTTGGGTCAGTTGGGGTCAGCTGTCCTGGCTGTGTCCCCTCCCAACCCCTTGTGCACCTCCAGCCGCCTCGCAGGTGGGGTGGGGTGAGAGGCCGAAGAGTTCTTGACTCTGTGTGAGCCCTGCTCAGCAATAACAAAAACATCCCTGAGTTATCAACATTGTTTATAGGACAAATCCAAAACACAGCCCCATACCAGCTACTATGAAGATAATTAACTCTATCCCAGACAAAATGAGCACAGTTAGGAAGCCTGGCAGACCCCTTCTAATGAAGATTTATTGTTTGTGTCTATCCTTTTTTCTTTTTTTTTTTTTTTTTAATGTTCAACTGGGTTTGGGCTCTGAACCATGTCTATCTTAGATCTTGCCATTAGTTGGCTCAACCAGCACCTGGAATGACTGATTCCAGTGTCTTTACACCCAGAACTATGTCCTCAACCTGTATCACTCTCTGCAGAAATGATGATGTAAGGGCAATTTCAATAATGTGTTACAACCAAAGATGCTCAGAAAAACTCTGAGCCAAGAGTCAGTTACAATTCTCAGCCCAGGTTACCTAAAATAGTAGGAACCCTAATCACTGCGACCATAGGTCTGATGGTTTCCACCACATCTTCCAGAGCTTCCCAGATTTACTTCTCTAATAATCTCACAAATACAAAAATTTACCAGTTTGAAGTTGTGTTGAGGTGTGCGATTGGACTAATCTAAATACAGGTGAATAGTTTGTGTTCCATCATCTACCAGACATCCACTGAATTATTTATATTTTTCTTCTGCAGGACATATGCTGTCTCCATGTCTCAAACTCACTTAGCTCAAATGGGTCCTGCTACCTCTGCATAGCAGTGTTTCACAAACTTCAAACGATGTGGATTAACTTTCCGAAATTCACTGAGATCATTTTAGGCCAGAAATGCAACACAGAATATCCCACAAACTCAGTGGACAATTATCCACTGGCCAAATAGTTTTCCATGTCTTAACCTTTAAATACAGTGAGCTTCCAAACTGCAAAAGAAAATACCACATGAAACCAAGTACATTCAAACTTTGTCAGTAAAATAAAACTGCTGACTCAGAATATTTTTTTGCTCGAAAGGGAGTTTAATCATTTTGTTTTGCAGGAATGGGGTATAATTAGAGAACTAGTGAGCATGTAACTCTGTGAATTATTATGCAAGCAGCTATGAAAATGACTGTCTTCAGCACAAAATGATTGAATGTCATTAAGAAGTGTGAATCCAAGGGTGAGACCCCAGTGGGATACCCTCACATGGGAAAGCGTAATTGGTTAAAGTAGCATGGGGCCATGAAAACCCAATTTGCCTCTTTCTGATGCTGACATGAGCTTCCTCCCCACATCTTCATCAGCTGTGGAACTGGGAAGTCAATGAGACAGATAAATCATTGGGATGATCCATACCATATGTAGACAAGTTATTCTGGTGCAAAACAAAAAAAAAAAAAAAAAAAAAACTCCTTTTAGCTGTTTTGGCATTGTTGAGTGAATTGAGTGCTGGTGAAGATAATGGACCCTGTATCCTCTGGAATTTACCAGTTCCTTCACTGAGTCACATTTCAGCATCTTCTCCAACTCTATATGAGTATGTGTTGATTGAGAGCCGGCTGAACAGGAGCCAGCAGTGTGCTCAGGGGCCAAGGAGGGCAACGGCATCCTGGCTGGTGTCAGCACTGGCGTGGCCAGCAGGGACAGGGAAGGGATCTGAGCCCTGGGCTGGGCACTGGGGAGGCCGCCCCTCGCTGAGGGGGTTCAGTTCTGGGCCCCTCACCCCAAAAAGGCCATTGAGTGACTCGAGCGTGGCCAGAGAAGGGCAACGGAGCTGGGGCAGGGTCTGGAGCACAGGTCTGCTGGGGAGCGGCTGGGGGAACTGGGGGGGTTCAGTCTGGAGAAGAGGAGGCTGAGGGGAGACCTCCTGGCCCTCGGCAACTCCCTGCCAGGAGGGGGCAGAGAGGGGGGATGAGTCTCTGGAGCCAAGGCCCCAGCGCCAGGCCCCGAGGGAATGGCCTCAAGCTGCCCAGGGCAGGGTCAGGCTGGCTCTGAGGAAGGATTTCTGTGCAGAAGGGGCTGTTGGGCGTTGGAATGGGCTGCCCAGGGCAGGGGGGAGTCCCCGGGATCCCTGGAGGGGTTGAAGAGTCGGGCTGAGCCAG
>NW_020799095.1:151492024-151495245 GCF_003259725.1 Athene cunicularia
CCTGGAAAGCCTCTACCTAATTAGTTGGCTTCTTTAATTGCAATTTTGGGTCTGTTGCCCTGGCGGACAATGTGTGCTGGTTAGATATTCAGTTAAATATTTTTGAGAAAATATGATGTTCTCAATCAAGAGAATTCTTGATCAGTCAAAATTACTTCAAGATTATTATTTTTCTTAATATTGGTCTTTCTATTGGCTTAATATTTCTCCTCGTTTTCCCAGTGTGGAACCAAACTTGTGGAACAGAATTCCTGAGAATGTTTCCCCAGGATGTCTCTCATCACTTTGGTTCTGCTGACATCTCTTTCGGGACTTCACTGGGTGATTTCCTGTGAGCCACAGAGAGAGATCCACCTTCAGAGGGCTTAAAGATGTGTCTGGGTTAAACTGGTTTTGACATCAGGCCTTCCTTAAAGGAGGGCAAAGCTCTTCATGGAGAGTATGGGAGCACTGGTGTTTCCACGCACTGTTACAAGGCCAAGCATCACACGGCCAAGACACCTTGAAAGCAGTTTGTCAGCACTTAGCTCTTCTCCCTGCTCTCCTCTAACCAGCTTTTGCCAGTCCTCCACATTTTTTGAACTGTTGTGCTCAGAACCGTGGTTGGGTGAGAGAGCTTGCTAGGACTCAAAAAAAAGTGAATAAGTAGCCTTGGGCAAAGATGAGTTTGTGTCTTGTAAGCTATGCTCCTGCGTGGATATCTGAGCAAGCTCCTGCAGGTTCCTATTAAAAGCATGCATTCATTTTGACAGCGTGACACCTATCATCTCTCTGCAAGTAACCCACTTTTGCACATCCCTCTTCACCACGCTTCCTCATCTTACTTAGGAAAATGTCATATGAAACGCTGACCAGAGCCTTTATAATGCCAGCATGTAACGTCTGCTGCTTCTTTCCTGCTCGCAAGACCCATTACCCCATCTTGGGAAAACAACTGTAATTGTCTGACGTAATTGGTTCTGGTAAAGTGAAGATTTGGAGCTGGCATCGGAACAGAGATAATAACACGAGGCTGGGAACTAAGCAAGGGATTTCAAGTAGCAAGCACAGGTTGAAATAGTGGAAGTTCTTGGCCAGTGGGAAGGTTACACACATGCTGTCTCAATTAGGGTTATAGAGACCACCACCCCATTGCACCATACTTGCCAGTACCTTGGTCTAGTCGGCTTTTGGTGACTTGCTTTTTTTTTTTTTTTGTGCTTATTAGAAAGCCTCAGCTGGGGGAAGGCTTGAACAGAAACCAAGATAAATCAGGATGGATGCCTGTTGAAAGGAGACCCTAAACTTATTTCTCTGACTGATCCACTTTACTAATCCTTCTTCCTCCTTCCTCAGCTGTTGCCAGGATCAGCGACAGTTTTCCCATAGGGCTACAATTTCATGAGACGGCCCCAGATGGTTTCCCGCTAGCCATGCTCCACCTTTATTTAGAGACAAGAGTCCTGAGTCAGATAATGCCTTCACCTTGCCAACTACTCCATCATTCTCCAAATAGCAACAACCAGACACCCCCCAGCAATCAATCCTACTGTTTTCCCCACCCTCCACCAACCGATCCTCTTGCCAAGAGCGAGAGCTTCCCTGTTCCCAACACCCTGCCACTCTAATTTAACAGGTTTCTCACAAAGTCTAGACATTTCCTGAACTGCATGCAAAGAGCTTCTGCTCCACTTCAGCTCCATTCATCCTGCAACTCCAGGCCCACCAAGGCTGACGCTCCTCCATCGGCTCTGGGTGAATTACAGTTTAAATGACAACCGTGCAACTCCTTGGCAGTGACTCTATGCCCTTCGTGCCTGTATCTTTCTGGATGGAAAGAAAGAAATGATAAATTCCTTTGAGGCTGCTGTCTGTCCCATTGCAGCAGAAATTAACTGGGCTGGGGGAGTTCAGTGCAAATTGGATGGCTTGTACTACTGCTAGTTGATATCCTGCAAGCGAGAGTAAAAACCCATTCTCTCCGCCTCTCAGGGTGCCTGTGTTGATTGTGTCATAGATGTAAAAGATGAAAGCAGGCTAATGGGGCAATTATCAAGTCTTTTGGTGCCTCATTTACTTTCTACAGAGCTTTCCTTGGCGTTAAGTTCAGTCTTGCTTCCAGTGTCCTAAGTAGAACTATTTGCAATATTTTCTTTTAAAGTTTACTTTTAGATAAAAATCACTGTTTTCCTCAAATAAACAAACGATGTTGTTTGTAATTTTCAAATTTTCCTCTTTTTTTTTTTTTTTTTTTAGTGATATCTGGAGAAGCCTTTAGAGAAATACATCAGCGTTCCATTCGCAATTTTTCTGTTCTTTCCCTTTCTGCTTTTCTGAATTCCTCTTTGTCTGATGACAAAACAAACAAAACAAAACATTAAAAATAAAAGATAAACAAGTGAAGAATAGGGGACGTTAATAAAAGTTTTCTTCACATTCACCACTCTGTAAAACCAAGGATTGAATTAAGTCTGTCTGCCACAGCGTTGTATTGGGAGCTCATGGTCATCGGCTCTTCCAGGGATGAAGGTCATCCACTTTCTAGGGCTGGACATGCCCTTCCCGATGTACCAGTTTATCGAAACACATTTTTATTAATACTATTGCCGCTGGCGCGCATACCGTGTAGATGGCGTGTAGAAATCAACCTTTTGTATCCCACTAGAAACGCCTCTTTTCCCCACTAATGACTAGTCATTAATAATTTAGCCATTTAATCTATTTACCATGTGATTTACCAATATCTCTAACCGCTAATTTTGTCATCATGACTAAAGCAAATGCTTTGGGAAGCTTTGCTGCTCTGTAGTAAAGGCGGAAGAACGTACAAGGAGCTTTGCACCACCACCAGATCGGTTTAATTCCAGTTCAGCAGACATGTGACATGCACACTCCCACACATTCTGCATTTTCTCTCACATTTGAAGATTTCTCCAAAGCTAACCCTAAAAGGTAATGCAGTCGTTTGCCCTATCTTTCAGAATTTCAGGCTGTATGTCACTCTGCCTAAACATTCCCTGTGTTTCCATCAGTGGATGTGCATTTCAGCGCTCTCAGTTCCTGAATGACCGCTTCGACATCCAAAGGTCATATTAATTTTCTCCATTTATTTTTATTCCAAAGGGATAAAAAAAAAATAGTGACTGCACACTTTTTCTTAGACATTTTAAGCAGGTCATCTCTACCTAGTGCTGGGCCCCATATAATTGCCTTTTTTTTTTTTTTTTTTTTTTTTTTTTTTT
>NW_020799095.1:151495295-151509481 GCF_003259725.1 Athene cunicularia
GGGGAAAAAAAAAAAAAAAAAAAAAAAAAAGTCTGTTACCCAACTTGTCCTGCATTTAGGATCAGTCTTGACTCCCAGCTCTGAAGTCTTTCCTGGGCAGCTGTCTCTGCTTTCTCCAAATGGAGGTTCTGGTGATGCTCTGCAGAGACTCAATCTGGACCCTTCACCACAGGTCTTTTTTCCCATGAGCTCAACACTTCACCTGTAATCCTTGTGCAGAGCACCAGGGACTGTTTTTTTTCTCACATGCCTTCCCCACTAGTAGGCTTTCTGACAGCACTTTAGTCCCTGAGAATTTAAACTCATATTGTTGTTTCCTTCCGCGTGCACGATGTCCTTACTGATTTCTCTACCAGTCTTCAGTCCACACCGGCCATTAGGATTCTCCATCCTCTTTCATCTATATTGCTCATAAGGCTGTTAAACAGATTGATCTGACATCGATCCGCACTGCGATCCAAGTGACACCTCCTTGTGACTCACACCTACCTTAGATCCCAAAGTGGGACACGTCATTATTCAGGCACTGAATTTGGATTCTGAAGATCTGGGTTTGTCCATCTTCTCATTTATCTTCTGGATGTGCTTGCACAGGGAACTTACTTCCTTTGAATGATTTCTCCACTGGTGCAGGGGGTTAACAACACAGCCCTTCTGCAGGGAAGAGTTTTCAGGACATATTTATTAAAGTTCCTGTGGGTACTGTGTTACCTGTGGCCACATGAGTATATCTATCTGAAAAGTGGAGTGTATGGTTGGCTGACCTGCTGGCCATTCTTGAGTTCACTCTGTGTGGAAAAATAGAGGTTTCATGATCCTGTGGTTTCTCAGGAAACAGCAAAAGAGAAATTTTGTCATCTCAGGTACTTGTGTGCAGCACCTCACTCAGTCACTAGTGCTAACGGGACTGGAGTTGGGGTTCTCCATCAGTCTTCTGTGGTAACTGTTGCCTCAGTCACCAGGATGTGGCAAATGTTGTGCAAAGTGAATTATTTTAGATTCCTCAGAGCTTGATTTTTCTGTGTTCAGGTTTTAATAAAAAATAAAATTTAAAAAAGGAAGAAAAATGAAGGAAAAAAAAAAGGAAAAATTAAAGGGAAAAAAAAAAAAAGAAGCAAAAAAAGGAGAAGCAAACCAATCCCCTGTTCTTTAGTAGTTAATCAAACACATAATTAATGCTTTTTGCCAAAACTAAAATTTTTTGAGAGCATTCTGTGGGTATACACTAGCCTGGATAAAGGTTATCCTTTGTTTTCTATGCATCCACCAATTTTAAACTCAGCAGTCCTCTCTGAGACAATATAAATTAATATCACGAGCAGTACTTTGTGAGAGACTATTTCAAATGCCACATCATTAAATGGCATATTAAATCTGCAAATTTCCTTTCACCCAGTAATTTTATAATTCTGTCAAACAAAGCAGTTTTTCATGCTATAATGCCTTTCACCCCTTTGCATCCATCCCCTGCTGCTTGCCACTCATAAAGTGGTGAATTTTATGTGTGGACCCCCACACTTCTGTGCATGAGGGTCTCATCAGAAAGACTGGCCTGGTCCTGGCCACAGAATAATCACAGTGTGGCTATTGGTGAGTGAACCTGCCTCCTTTTCCCTTCCCAGTCCCACCGCCTGAGGAGTTTTCAGATCTGAACTGAGTCCAACTCCTGGACTCCCCTTGCTCTTGGACCGCTCAGCCAGGGAGTATGTGTCGTGGGAAGGAGGAAGGCATCTGAAGAATCAGGAGTTGTGACCATTAGAAAAATGCACTAAGATCTTCCCAATCCCACTTTGGAGATCAAAGCAGACCTGCAGGGTGATCTGATCAAAGCTCCTGTGCCAGTCCGTAGTGGGCTCGTACCTGACAGTAGCCACTTCAGTGTAGCCTGGGCAACACGGAGAGATGCAAGCTCCTTTATTTGAAAAGGCTGTGGTGGTTTAACCCGGCAGGCACCTAAACGCACAGCTGCTCGCTCACTCCCCCCCGCCCCCCCCGCAGTGAGATGGGGGAGAACTGGGGGATAAAAAATGTAAAAACTTTGTGGGTTGAGATAAAGGCAGTTTAATAGGACAGAAAGGGAAGGGAGAATTCTAACCATAATAAATAATAAATTATTAATATTACAAATAATATGATTATAATATGAAAACAAGTGAAGCACAATGCAATTTCTCACCACCCGCTGACCAGTGCCCAGCCAGTCCCTGATCTTTCCCCCCAGTTTCTATCCTAAGCATGATGTCACATGGTCTGGGATATCCCTCTGGCCGGTTTGGATCAACTCTTCTGGTTGTGTCTCCTCCCAAGTTCTTGTGCCCCCCCCAGCCTCCTCGCTGGTGGGGTGGGGTGAGAAGTCCTTGACTTAGTGTAAGCACCGCTCAGCAACAACTAAAACATCAGTGTGTTATCGACATCCTTCTCATCCTAAAACCAAACCATGGCACTAGACCACCTACTAGGAAGACAATTAACTCTATTCTAGCCAAAACCAGGACAGTATCCACCCCCTTCATCTATACCATTTGCTTCATGCCCAGGTCCCACATTTTCCAATACTTCCTTTCCTGGATTTTGACATATACACACAGATATCATTCTCTTATATGGGCCACCCCTCTGAAGTATATGTTGAGTTAATTTAGTCCCTGAATTTGGGCTGCATCTGTCGTAATAGCCTTTCAGGGCAGGAGAGACAGTGCGTGGTGTGGGGTTGTTGTATGCTGTAACCAGTTCTGGTTCCACCATTGGTGCAATTTGTCCAGATTCATCAAAATTCATTCTTCATTTATCTCTAATAATAATTTTTATTGTAGTAAATTTTATTGTAGTACCATTAACAGGACATAGAGCAACCACAGTAATGATGACGTACAGTGCTATATAGCAGTAAATATCGTACAATTCAGAACATTGGCTATTCTCACCCAGAATCAAATCCCCTTGAGGCACACATCAGATCTTCCCCATCCTCCCTCATTACCCACCAAGTGCCCCCAGGTCCTTGAGTAAAAGCAATCCCATGGATGGGTTTGCCTTTTCATGAGGCAGGAAAGACCCAAACTGTCTTCCCCATCATATTTTTCACAGGCACTACAGGGGCTTTATCCCCTCCTACAGTAAGTAAAAGTTTTGATTGGGCAGCACCAGCTCCATTGGCAGATCCCCTAGTGCTGACTAACCAGGTTGAACATCCCAGCACCCTTTGCTCTCGGTGCAATCTTTAACAGTCCATTGTATCATTCCATTTTCCTGGAGGCTGGTGCATGACAGGGCTGTGACACACCCATTCAGTGCCATGCTCTTTGGCCCGGGTGTCTCTGAGGTTGTTTCAGAAATGAGTCCCACTGTCTGACTCAACTCTTTCTAGGGTGCCATGTCACCATAAGACTTGTTTTTCGAGGCCCAGGACTGTTCTGGGTGGTGGCATGGGGCACAGGGTATGTTTCCATCCATCTGGTGGTTCCTCCCACCATTGTAAGCACATGGTGCTTCCCTTGGTGGGTTTGTGGCAGTGTGATATAGTCGATCTGCCAGGCCTCTCCATATTTATATTTCAGACATCATTCTCCATACCAGAGAGGCTCTTACTGCTTGGCTGCCTTGATTAAAATACATCTTTCACATTCATGGGCAACCTGTGCAACAGTGTTCATGGTCAAGTCCACCCCCCCATCACAAGCCCATCTATGTGTTGCATCTCTTCCTTGATGGCCTTGCCGTGATATAAATAAATCCCCCTTATGTTGCCAATCCAGATCCACCTGAGCCACTTCAATCTTAGCAGCCTGATCCACATGTTTGTTGTTTTGGTGTTCTTCAGTGGCCTGATTTTTGGGGACGTGAGCATCTACGACGTGCTTTCACAATCGGATTTTCTACCCAGGCAGCAAGATCTTGCCCCAGTGTGACAGCCCAGATGGGTTTGCCTCAGTGCTGCCAGTTGTTCTGCTTCCACTGCTGTAGCCACCTGAATAGATTTCAGCTGGGATAGAGTTAATTTTCTTCCTAGAAGCTGGTGCAGTGCCGTGTTTTGGATGCAGTGTGAGAATAATGTTGATAGCACACTGCTGTTTTAGTTGTTGCTAAGTAGTGCTTATTCTAAGTCAAGGATTTTTCAGTTTCTCATGCTCTGCCAGCGAGCAGGTGCACAAGAAACTGGGAGGGAGCACGGCCAGGAGAGCTGACCTGAAGTGCCCAAAGGGATATTCCATACTGCAGAACGTCATGCTCAGAACAGAACTGGGAGGAACTGGCTGGCAGACTGGTGGATTGCTGCTCAGGGACTGGCTGAGCATCAGTTGGTGGGTGGTGGGCAACTGCATTCTGCATCACTTGTCTTTTCTTGAGTTTTATTTCCCCCTCTTTTTATTATCTTACTGTTCATTACAATATTATTAATAATAGTATTAGTCATAATTTGTTATTATTTGATTTACTAAACTGTTCTTATCTCAACCTATGAGTTTTACTTTATTTTTTTCCAATCTCCCCACCATCCCACTAGGGGTGTGGGGAGGAGTGAGTGAGCAGCTGCACGGTGCTTAGTTGCTGGTTGGGGTTAAACCATGACACCACCCTCACAGAGCATTTGCCACCACCCACGAGTCAGTATAGAGATGAAGTACTGGCCATTTTTCTTGTTCAGCAATATCTAAAGCCATCCGGATAGCTTCCACCACTGCAAACTGACTCAATTCACCTTGTTTTCTCCATCTTTCCAGGTCATTACTGCCAATGAGTTGGTAAACAACAGTGATGTGCTCCGTACAAAACTCCATCAAGTGTGTGACGGTGTGCTCCCCCCTATCCCCCAGTCTGACGTTTATTTCTCGTAACCCTGCTCAGGTGATAAATGGATGCATCTGGTCAAAGTGGATTCAGAGGTGACAGATGCTAACACAACAGCCAAGGGATAACTTGAGCAATGCACCCACCTAACCCATATGGTGCTGGTTGATGTCCAACTTAATCCAAATTTGGACGAATCTAACTTTTGCAGTCAGTATGTAAATATGACTATAAATCAATTATCTTACTCTAGAAATAGTGGACAGCCCAGGGCCCGCTGAGCTCTCCTGCACAGCAGTGGGCTTGCACGCCAGGATCTCCCCTTGAGTAGGGACCTTTCAAGATTATTTTTTAAGGTTGAGATAGTCCTTGATACAATAGATTCTCGGTAAGTGATTAATACCACGCTAAACTTTGAAATCGTAACTAAGTCATACAAAGTATTGATTGTGCATACATAATTCTTTGGACATAAACTGTTGACCAAGTCTGGAACTAGGACTGATTTTAGCCACACCTAGACTCCTCTCTGAGAAGGAGGTTAGAAAGCGAGGGTGTCCTTTCTGCACCTCATGACTCAACGGGAGGGTGTCCCTGACAGTTTTGTCTGACTCTGTCCTCTATGCAGTAAATATCAAGTGAAGATCGCCGTTGAATCTTGTTAAACCACTGTTGCACTTACCATTAAGCTTTGTTACATCAATAAAGTATGTTATTCCTTCTCTCTTATGAGTGAGGTGCGTTACTCTATCCACAACAATGGGTCACGTCCACTTGACTTCACCTGGATCTTTGGATGCTGGCTGTTCATTGTCCAGGTCATCATAAATCACATCCAGCACAGCTAATTCCCTCAGGTTCTGGATACCTCTCTCCATGATAGTCCACTTGCCTGGGTGACATTTAACGTCCTCCTTGAAGGGGTAACTTTCCTTCACACCTGGCAGGAGTCACCTCCAGAGGCTGAAGGCTCGAGTCTCTTTTCCAATTGCTTTGTCAGTGCCCCCTTCCCTAGAAATGGATCCCAGCTGCTTTGCTTCCCTACCCTCTAATTCCAGGCTACTGACCCCATCCATTATCTCAACATTGGAGCAGCCAGGTGACAATGTGCTCACCTGGAGTAGGACTAAAATATTTTCACAGAACTCACAGCTCACTCGGGGATGGGGATTGGGTGGGTACCACCTCGTTTATGAGTTCTGCCTCTTCCTCCCTGATCAGCAGCTGCCTCTCTTCCTTCTCCTGTTCTTCTGATGGCCCCACTTTGAAGCAGTCTAATTCATCCACTTCTTCCTCCTGCTCCCTCTTGGAAGATCCTTCATCCTTTACTAAATGAGCTGACTTCCACTTCCAATATTTCTCCTTGTGTACAGGGGTGACTGATACCAGCACGGGTTGGTTCTTTGGTTCAGCTGCGGTTCATGTCACGGGGCTTAGAGTGACCGCAGTGCCTGTCATTTTGTTGTCAGATTCAGAGACCTCTCTTCCCCTCGAAGGTCCTGAATAGTGTTGAACACGGCTCAGTAGGCATGGGCCAGGCCTCAGCACATTGCAGTGATCCGGCGTCTCCGGAATTGCCAGGGTGACTGCATACTTTTTCCAAATACTTCACTAATTTTTCAGGATCCTTCACTTGTTCAAGGGTGAAATTTCAAAATGTTGGAAGTTAGCACTATCCCACACACCCTGCCACTCATAACTATCCAGCCTAAGACTCCTTTAGGCTCAGATTCTCTGAAGACGGGAGGTAGCAAACTCCCAGAGGATTTATCCTAATTACAGTAAAGCTTTCCAGGGTAGGTGGCCTTGCTATGCACATGCCATTGCCAAAGCAAGTAGAGATGGTTTAGGGAATGTGTGATTACCATGTGGGAACCTACAGCTATTGTTGGAAATGTCTTTGATAGGCTGTTGTGAGCCCAGTTCTTGTTTTAATTTGCATTGACAGAGGGCGATTGTGGAAATGGAAACTGGGATACTCATCTCTGCTTCTGTACAAAGCTGGCATTGTCTCTCCTCCAGTCACACTCCATTAGCATAATGTCAGTTTTCTAGCTTCTACATGCAGAGAACTTGGAGAAGGAATATCATTTAAAGAGGCATGTCAGACCAGCTCCAGTGGATCAGCCTGTCGACCAGCCCAACCATCCTGTCTGCGACAGCTGGTGCTCATGAACACTTAGGGTAAGAGCATAAAATGGGAGGTCTAAAGAGGTAATTTTTTACATTTACCGAGCTGGAATACATATGATTAAATAAACATGTTTGTCAAAACAAATGGGGAATAAATTGAGTCAGTAAATGGCGAGCTAGTCAACACAGACAGTGGAGTTCAGGACATGATTCATCTGATCCTGAAGCAGATATATAAAAAAAGGTCAGGTGACTCACTCCTCAGAAATCCCTGTATCTCTCCATTAATTATAAAGTCAACTTGCTTTGACATGTACAGTTTCAGTTCTGGAGACATCTACAGCTACATGGCCTGAACCAAACTCAAGCTGGTTGGTTGCTTCTTGAATCTGGAGAAGCGTAGAGGGACTGTTCCCCTCTTAGATTGGCAACTGGTAGACGATGCGTGGGATAACACAAGTTCATGTATTTGATCATCCCACTGACACTTTCCTACTTATTTTTTTCTCTGAGGAAGCTGAAAATATTTTGGACAAACATCTCTGATGTTGTCTGGCCACTAACCAGACTATTTTATCCGTCTTGAATGTGTCCTGGGCCTTGGATAATCTTTGAATCTGGTTCTTCTGAATTTTGCATCTCAGATCCCGGTACACTGACATTCTGTCCCAGACATTAGAATTTGGATATTCTCTCTCATTTTTTGTTATGTTTTGTTTGGGTGTCTTGGATTGGGTTTTGGTTAGGGATTTTTTTTTTTTTTTTTTTTTTTTTTTTTTTTTTTTATTTTGAAACAGCTCCATTTTTGGGATGCAGAGCTCTGGAAAACTGAAAATCTCAGTGATGTGATAAGATTACCACTATTCTAGAGTGAAATCTTGGAAGAGTATTTTGTATACTTGACTTCAAGCCCATCTTTGAGCTTTCAATTCTGAGTTTATCCAGCTGAGCTTTGAAATCTCCAAAACTGTAAATTCCACAACATTGCTGTGAATCCATTCCAATGTTTGTCAACCCTTATGGTGATTGGTTTCTTTATAATATATAGTAAAAATGTATTTGTTTCAGCACATTCTTCTGTTGTGAACCTTGCAGAAGAGTCTAGCGCTATCTATGTTATAATCTTCTGTTAGGTATTTGAAGGCAGCAATATTTCTGTCACTTTCTCTTTTTCAGATTGAACAAAACCAGTCATCCCAGCCTTTCGGTGGCTGCCATGTACTCCATCATCTTGACCATCTGCGTGATCTCCACTCAACAAGTACGTACGTGTCTTGCACTGGGAAGTCCCACACTTGACATGGTAATCCAGGCGCAATTTACTGAATTAGGGGAGGAAAATCCAACTGGCCAGCAAGTGGGTTTCATCCATTTGATCACTACCCTTTGAACCCAATGGTCCTGTCAATTTTCTACCTGCCTCTTAGTGCACTTACCTAGTCCATATCTCTACAATACTCCTACAAGATTATTATGGTGTCGGAGAGCTGAGCACGCACACAACCAATGTGATCAAGCAGTGCCCGTTTACTACAACTAAGAAAGCCCTTTTATAATGTTCTCCCGCACACATGAGTAACATGCAGGACAAGTCCTCAAGACTGGACAGTTGACTTAGCCCGCGCTTTAAACCTTCTTATGATTGGATAAAAAGTGCCACATCAGCCTTTCCAGGCTTCCTGCCTTGTGGAACTTCCTCTTCCATCCCAACCCCTTCCGGGGGTTGTTTGTCTCGTCGAGTTTCTCCTCCCTCATTCAGGGTCACATCCTTATCTCATTCCTGCTCAGGCTGAGGCTCTTATCAGTCTTGTTCTCACGCAGGATTGCTCACATGGCCATTCTCTCGCAGAAAGTCATCCTGAATCCCAAAATTATGGGAGACTGTTCAAACCCTTGTTAAAGTCAAGGTAAATGACAACAATTGCTCTCTGAAGCCAGTCATTTCTTGATAGAAGACAATCACACTGCTCATTCATGACTTCTTAGACACTTTGGTCTTTCATGTTTTCATAGTTTCCAGGAGGATTTGCTCTGTAGACTTTGCAGAGAATGAGCATAAGATGACTGACCTAGCTTCTCCTTTTTGCCTTTCTTTAAGCTGGTTATGGCATTTCCAGATATCAGAAAATCCTTTGATTGCCTTGACCTTTCTCATATGCTAGAGAGTGGCCTCACCATGACATCAGTGAACTTGCTCGGCACTTTTAGTTGCATGGTTCCATGGACTTGTAGATATCCTATTTGCTTAAGTGGCCTCTGCCTTCCTCTACCATGTGTGAAGGAAACCGGGAGGTCTGATGGTAAACCTCTGAGCAAATTCCAAGCCAAGGAGAGCACTGATTAGAGAGGTTTTATCAGCTAGTATATAAGATAGAAGATAGAGAGACAGTTGCCCCAGCTGCTACCTTCTCTTTTATTCCCAGCAAAGTTCCTCCTGTCCTTGCTGCTATCACTAAAACTGTCCTCCTGCACAAGAAAAAAAAAAAAAAAGGCAAAAAACCTGCACCGTTGTATGAAATAAATAAACAAAGGTAGTAAAATGAAAGAGATAATATCTCCACTGTGAAAAATATATTGCCTATAAGTGAGGAACGAGCTGCTCCATGAGTAAGCTGAACCACTCCAGCCATATTTCACTCTTCTCTGTGAATGCTGCAGAGAACAGAGCCGGGGCAGGATGTCAAGATCAGCATGTAAATGAAAAGTTTGGCAGCCATGTGAGACACAAGGAGCAGGACTGCATAAAGAAAACAAAAACCAAACAAAAAAAGCACCCCTAGGCTGGATCTATTTTGATGGGGGATGGTTGTAGGTTCACCTGGTAGGGCCAGTTACTGTGTCCTAGTGTGGCAACTTGAATGGGAGGAGAGATTTCTGAAAAGCAGTATTTTCCTCTTGCTACGTGCTTAGGGCTGAATTACAACTGCTGGCAGGGAGCTGAAATATTCCCTGGGTTAGTATCTCTTCTGGCAGAAATGGCCATGGCTTCACCAGCCTCATGGGGGAGGTGTTTTATGGCAAAGGTGATTTTGGCACCTCGTGTTCTGATTGTTATCCAAATATGAGGGGATCCTTTGAATCACTGAGCTACAGGTGTAGAAACAAAAGCTATAGTTGTCCCTATAAGTGATTCTTGGAACAGTTCAGAAGAGGTCCTTCCTAAGGACGGAGGAAGATTGTTTACAACACTTGGGGCTGGAAGCATATTAAAAGCTGCAGGGAGATTCAGGATGCTAAGCTAACACTTTGAAGACAGGCTCAAGTCTTTTGAGATGGATTTTATGCGTGACTTGTCTCTATGTCTTCTGAATCCCCTCTGTGAAACTTACTGCTCAGCCCCGCTATGAGGGTACATGGTTAAAGATCATTGGAAGCTCTCGTGCTCATGTACCCACAGAGTTATCAAGTCAGACAGAGATGTCCAGTGGAAAGCACAGAAGGAATTAGCCGAGGCTTAATGCAATTAGCTGGAGGTGGATTGAGCATGAGGACACCTAGACCTTCCTCCAACCAAGGCTCCACGCACATGTATATGTATATAGATACATACATACATATATAGATGTAATACAGCCCCGTGGAGAAGGACTTAGGGGTAATTAGTGGATAAAAAACTGACTATGAGCCAGCAATGTGGTCTCACAGCCCAGAAAGCCAACCGTGTCCTGGGCTGCATCAAGAGAAGGGTGGCCAACAGCCTCCCTGCCTCGTCCAGCCTCCTTTTTTTTTTTTTTTTGTTTCTGGCCTCTACCCCCCACCCCTGGCCTCCCACCCCGTTTCAACCTCCCACCTTTTTTTGGCCTCCACTGCCCTCCAGCCTCCCACCTCTTTTCAGTCTCCCACCCCCTTTTTGGCTACCACATTTTTCTGGCCTCTATTTCCCTTCCAGCCTCCCTTTTTGGTCTCCTGCAGCTTTTCTGCACCCCCTTTATTCGGGCCTTGATGTGCCCTTTGAAGAATTGAATCTGTGGAAGAGTTTGAATCTATTGATTGCTTCATCTCTCTGTCTTGTTCTTTCTTCTTGTCTTTTCTCATGCTCCACCTCTCTGTTGCTCTTGCTGGTTCCAGGCCAGCATCCTACTCCCTGTCTCTCTCTCTCTCCCGCAGTCGTCTCCTGCTGTCTGGCTCCCTGTCGCTCACCTCTCTTCTCGGTGCCTCTGTGCAGCCTCCTCTCTTTGCTGATCCCTCTGGCCCGCTCCCCATCGCTGCCTTGGTGCTCTTTCTCCACCTCTCTGCCTCGGTCTTGTCCCTCCCCTCATCTCTCTGTTGCTACTGTTTCTTTCTCCATCAGTGCCTTGCTGCCTGTCCCTTTTCTCTTCTCTCTGTCCTCCATCCTCTCCCAAACATTTTTCCTGTGGAGCTCCATACCACTCTCTGTGGTGTTCTTTCCCCTATAACCCTGTGCCCAGCTCCTTGTGCCATTCTGTCCTGCTCCAGGACCTTTTCCCTTTCATCCTGTAGCCCGTCCCGATCCCTCTCCCTTTCTCCTTCTCTCCCTCTCTCAGTCCCTCTGCCTTCTTGACCGTCTCTTACTCTCCCTCCTTCCCATCTTCATTTCCCCCCACATTTGATTTCTCTCTGTCTTTCTGTCTCCACTCATCATTATTTCTCTTCCTCCGTCTTGCTCCCTGACCCTGTTTTTCTTCTACCATGCGCCTGCAGGACTCCTCCTTCCTTTTCTAGTGATTTCTCCATCTCTAATTCCCCCACGGCCTCTCACCCCTTTTCAGCTTCCCAGCCCTTTTCAAACTCTAATATGCATCAGAACTCACACTCCCTTCCGGCATCTACTTTTTTTCTGGCCTATATTTGCCCTGTGGCCTCTACTTTCCTGCACCCTCCCACCACATTTTGGGGCCCCTGGAAATAATGCCCCCAAAAGCGTCTCCCGAAATAATTCCTCCTGTAAAACACACACACACACACCTTAAAATAGACCCACCTGAAAAAGTCCCTCCCAAAATAATCCCCCCTGAAACAGTACCTCTAAAAGTCTCCCTGAAGTAGCCCCTCCCATAGTAACTCACCTTCTGAGGTAGTCTGTCCTGTAAAAACTCACTCTCTGAAATAGTCCCCTCAAAATAGTCCCCCTTGAACTAGTGTCCCTCTGAAATGCCAGGGATTCAACCCCAAGCCCCAAGTTAAGGTTGACATGTGGGTGATTCCCACAGCCCTTCCCAAAGGGGGGTGAGTTTCCCTTTAGGCTTCCCTCCAGGGTGGGGCGGCCTTGCAGACAGAGCCATTGGGTCACTGAGCCCCAGGGCTCTGCAGTGAGTAACCCAAGGTCAGGTGTCCACTGAGGGATAACAGCTGGGACCCCTTGCAGGCAGGGCAGTGTCTGTGTGTGAGGTGGGTGCCCTGTGCAGAGTTCCCTGTTGGGGAAGGACCTCCTGCCTCCCTGGGACTGGGCTCCAGGCAGGTCTGGCTTTTGTAAACGTGGGCTGTGTAGGGATTCAGTGTGTGGCTTCCTTGGTCTGATGTGTTTGTCTGGTTGACCTGGTTGTCTCCCGTCCCTTCTATGGGAGACTGCATTTCACTGCTTATCCCACCCATTGTTGGTTGTGTGGTATTGTTGTTGGGGTCAGTGGGATTGATGTTGATTATGTATAACCTGATTGACTTGTTTGTACCCCCAGCGCTCACCCCTGTACTGACCCTTTTGTATCAAATACAATTTGGTTATTGGTTCATCTTTGTGCTGGCTGTGTCCTTTATGCTAGGCCTGGTAACTGGCAAAACACCCTCAAACTAATGTCCCTGAAATAGTCTGTCCCATAGCACTCCTGCCCCTCAATAGTACCCCCACCAAAGAGTCCTCCCAGAACTACTCACCCCTAAATACTCCCCTCTCAAAGAGTGCCCCCCAAAAGAGTTTCCTGAAATAGTGCATCTCATAAACGCTCCTCTCCAAAATATGTCCCCCTGAAATAGTCTCCCCATAGCACTCCCCCCATGACATAGTGCCCCTGAAATAGTACCTCCTGTAACTCTCCTGCCCCGAAATACTCCCCCTGGAAGCTGCCCCCCACCAATGTTCCCTCCAAATACTCTCCTCAGAAATAGGTCCCTTGAAAGAGTCCCCCTGGAAAAAATCCCCTCTAAAATGCTCCACCCCCAACATACTCCCCTGTGAAATATCTGCCTCTTAAATATCCCTCTGCACGAGTCCCCCCCAAATAGTCCCCCTGAAATAGACCCTCCAGTATCACTGTCCCCCACAAAATAGTTAGCCCCCAAAACATTCCCCCTGAAACAGTCTGCCCCCAAATAGTTCCAACCTAATACAAGCCTCTTTCATCTAATTTCTACTTTCCTGAGGCCTCCCACCCCTTTTGGTCCTTCCACCCCATTTTGGCCTCCACTTTTTCCTGCGCTCTATTTCCCTCGAGCCAGCCTTGCTCTCAGCCTCCCTCAGCCTCTTCCTGCCTCTTCCAGCCTCCCTCCCAGGGATTCTCCCCCTCTACTCTGCTTTTAAGAGACCCCTTGAGTACTGTGTTCAGCACAGGAAAAACATGGACCTGTTGGAGCAGGTCTAGAGGAGGCCACGGAAACGTTGAGAGGCATGGAACACCTCTCCCGTGGAGAAAAGCTGAGAGAGTTGGGGATGTTCTGTCTGGAGAAGAGAAGGCGCCAGGGAGACCTTATTGCAGCTTTTGAATACTTAAAGGCGGCCGGTAGGAAAGATGGGTACAGACTTTTTATCAGGACCTGTTGTGAGAGCATAAGGGGTAATGGTTTTAAACTGAAAAGAGTAGATTTAGACGGGTTATAAGGAAGAGATTTTTTATGATTTGGTGGTGAGACACTGGACCAGGTTGCCCAGAGAGGTGGTCGATGCCCCATCCCTGGAAACACTCAAGGTCAGGTTGGACGGGGCTCTGAGCAACCTGATCTGGTTGAAGATGTCCTTGCCCATGGCAGGGGGTTGGACTAGGTGACCTTAAAAGTCTCTTCCAACCCAAACTATTCTCTGATTCAGTATAGCCCCCATGGACTTTAGGGAGACCCTGCATCCCCCAGTTCACTGGAAAACCAAGCCTTTATGGTCCGGGGGCACTCAGGAGCCTGTGTGAACTACTCACAAAATAACTCTTCTGTGGATGTAACTTCCTCTGTGAGAACACCACGCAATTCCGGATTGTGAACACCATCCCTGGTACCTCCATTTATTTCTCTTCTAAGCATCTAACCCCTGCTCGGTGTTGGCTGTGTGATAAAATCTTATCCTGGTGAGCATATCCCTGAGGGATTTTTTTTTTTTTTTT
>NW_020799095.1:151509531-151543949 GCF_003259725.1 Athene cunicularia
TTTTTTTTTTTTGGGGGGGGGGGGGGTTGGTGTTTGGGTTTGTTTTGTTTTGTTTTTTTTTTTTTGAGTCCCACAGTTGAAAGATAGAGCCATTGCCATGGTAAGTTAAATAAAAAAGTGGACGCTAAGGAAGATTTCAAGCCTACCCAAGTGTGGGCAAACCCAACTTTTCCAGCTGCCTCTACTTATCTGCCTCCATTTATTTTCTCATCCATCCTTCTGTCTGGTCTTGAACAACGCCTCTCCCAGGCAGGTGCACGGGGAGTCTGCAGGTGGAGGCGATTGTCGGGAGGAAGGATATTGGACGAGCAGTTCTCCACCTGCTCTGCTTTCTCACAACAGGAGACCAGCCATGTGTGAAGAATGATAATTACCTATTGTAAATCAAGAAAAGTCAGTTTGATGTACTGAATTTTTATTACCCCTCTCTCTGCCTTTTTTCCCCCCCCTTCTTCTTTTGGCAGAATTAATATTCATACATATGTATATGGAGACAGGCAGGAGGAGAAAAAAAAAACAACCCACAACTTTTTAGTAAGAATGCAGGAAATTGGTTACGGTTGTTATTTATAACATGGTGCTTCCAGGACCCCAGATGAGATCAGGATTGTGCTGCTCTACACACTGAAGTAATCCAGAGTATTTCTAGCAGGACAAAGGACATAAGTTTACCGCTGTTTAGCGATTGGAAACTGAGGCAAAGAGTTTTTAATAGTTGATACTGCAGAGGGAATTGATGCCACAGCCAATAAGTGAAGTCACATCTTTTTACTTCTGACTGGGGCCTTCTGCGACAAGAATATTGTTAAAGACTGTTCCCCAAATTACTTTAAATATAACCAATGACATCCATATTGGGGACCATTTGAACAGAGGGATGCTGATAAAAGTTAAAAAAATCCAGCTTACTTTTGTAAGGAAATTTCTACCTTGTCCTTTGCCCTTTGCCAATTTTTCCAGAGTCTGGCACACTTCTGTGGTATCAGTGGTTTTCAGAACATGAGCTACTGAATAGAAGGATGATGCTTGTGCCTGTCCACACCTGTATCTATTTATTTACTTACTTCATATATATATTTATGATAACAGATCAGATGGCTTTATTTTATTCGTTTTTCCAAAAGGAAAAAGTGTTTCATTTGTTCAACCTCCCCAACAGTTTGTTTTCACTGTGTGGATCTCCCTTCTGCCAATGCCACCCAAGACTCTGTATCCCACTGCCTGCACGAAGCACTGAAACAACCTTTTCAGGAGGCACCAATGACATTTCCCAAGCCCAAGCTAAGGCTCAGCGCTGCACCTTACTCTTCACTTGTCATGGACTCTTTTTGTTCTCTTTACATTTCCATGACTGTTGTCTTCTACCCCTCTCATGGCTCTTGTGGAGGATTCTCATCCTCCAGCTGATTGAGGATTTTCATCAGCTCATGGCCCTGCTACTGTCATCTGCCGTTTTGATTGCCATCCCTGTCTAGCTGCTTCAAGAGTTTCTCTTTCATTAGATGGTCTCCTAAAGTGGGATTAATCTTGCCCGATTTGGTACAGATACAAGAGACACTTCTGCATCTGAGCTGTTAATGAAAATGCTTTTTGTAGTCAATGAGCATAAGCAGGTACTTTTGAGACACAGTTCTTCAGATGTGCTTCAGTGGTCTCTCTGAGGAGGTGATGAAAAGCATCGAGAAATACTTGTATCTCTCCACTGACTGTGGGGATTCTCAATGCTTAACTGAGAGGGAGGCAGTCTGTAGTACAGGTATCTTCACTTAAGTGAGAGGAATGTTAAAGCTTCTTTCCAAACTGGTAATACACGCTGTCTCCTTCTGACACCGTCTTGTGGCTAACCTGAAATCAGTCGAGCATGACCAAAGCAAAGCTTTTAACCTCCCTCAGTCACAACCCTCCTCATTCATGTCACATTTTTTAATGAGGTGTATCAACATCCTGCATATCCTCCAGGTCTGAAACATGAGCATCACCATCAGCTTTGACCTTTCAGGTCCTCACATCACAGTATCTAAGTTCCCCTACGGAACCTCTCTTTTTCATATACACCGAGACTACGCTGCACAACCCTGCAAGTCCCACCATGTAGCAAAGAACGTGACATGACATACAGGTTTCTCCTCTTGCTCTTCGCCTATCAGGACATGAAGATGGAATATCTCTGCTTGAAACAATAGGAAGACACTAAAACATGGAGAAGAGGTGTTGAGGAGGCCAGAATAGCTTGAGAAGAGCCAGGGGTTTTTGGTTGAGATGATACAACACTGACCACTTGTGTTGGACCATCTCTAGACCTGAGCTGGACACCTCTATAATTTCTTCCCGTTATTGTTGTGTCTTTATAGTACTCTTACATGCTCTAGGCGTGTGGCAATTTAATCACAGAGAACACGCATAAATTGTCTCGAGCGCTGATTCAGCTACTACTGTTGCTCATGGAGTATCTCTGTACCTTCTGTTGCTCATGAAGCAAAATGATTGACGATACCTTTTGTCTGCTTCACATCTATAAACACATACTGGTTCACTGCAGTGTTTTTCCCTTTCCTTTCTGGACACGCTATGTAAGTTTAAAAAAAAAAAGTGAAGTAAAAAAGTATTAAAATGTGTCTTTAACCTTTCAGTCAACACCACGTCTGGTTTTGAAAAGAGGGGAGTTTGGTGTCAAAATAGGAGGCTGCAGTGCCGACCCATGGTTAGGCCAGAAGAAAACACTATCATACAATTGCTTGGCCATGTCAGTGTGCTGGATTTCAAGCCTCATGTGACTTTGTGTGTGGCTTTTTGTTGATAACGCCAGAGCAGCATCTCTACCTTCTGTTGGCATGAGGGGTGGGCAGAAACCCATCTAAGAAACCAGGTTTTCCTTGTAGAGTGTAATTCCCTCACCACGAGGTATGTGACCCCAAAAGATGTCCGAATGAATATAAGTTAATAGGAGGGAAAACCAGTCCCTAGGAGACACAGACCTGCACCTGCATTCTTGGTTCACGACGCCTCTCTGTCTCACAGGTCTCTCCATGCCTTCCTCCATTTTCTTGTCAGCTTGTTTCCCCTTCACTCCCTTCTTCAGCTCTGCTGGCCCTGTAAAATTGCTTTTAGAGCTTGCTGTAGGGTGAAAGTGCTTTGCAGCTTTGTAAAAGAGGCAGGCAGCAAAGCACAGAGAGTTTAAAGGAACAAAGAATGACAACAAACAAACCCATTTTCATATTTGCTGCTAAATGTCTTCCAGCCTCCAGCCTTGTTATTCTTCCTCTAGAATTAGAAAAACCTGTTAACAGAAAGTGTGCTTGCTCTTCGACAGTTAACAGCGTATTATTTAGATCAATATGGCAATTCTCTTCTCCCCTTAATAATACCACTTTGCATTTATATGGTACTTATATATATATTTATATATATTTCTGCAGTAGATAGCTAAACTGGGTTTTGCAGGCAGCTCTGAAGGAAAGTAAATGTGTTCAACAGTACTGATATTCAATGATCAAGTAGATCTCTGATATCAGACTTACGGTTAACAGGTCTGCAAAGAATCCATCTGTCATGAGAAATAGGAGGAACACTTAAATGCCTCTTCATCTAAAACACATCTAGAGTTAATAGAATCTACTTCCCAAGTCACTGATCCACACGATAAAAATAATCAAAAACCCAAACCAAAACACTCGTATGCCAATAACTATAAAAGGACTAAAATGGGTTTCTCTTGGACTACTTGCAAAACTGATATTACATATTTAAAGGGGTGAGAAAAAATGGAAGGGGAAAACCCAGAGAGGAAGCAAGACACAATGAATATGTCTCAGGACAGAAAGAGGCAGTGTTGAGAACCCAGCTTTGGCTCTGAGGAGTGAAGAAACCACCCTTTCAGTGCTTCTCCCACCTTTGAGAAATCGGATGCTCTTTGAAATAGTCAGGACTTTACCAAAGAAGACACTGACATCCTTTTGTTGATTTGTCACCCTCAGAGAAAATGATCCACAATGTTCATATAGTAGTTAGTTGAGTTCACAGAATCGTGTAGGTTGGAAAAGACCTTGAAGCTCCTCCAGTCCAACCATTGACCTCCCCCTGACCGTTCCCAACTCCCCCAGATCCCTCAGCGCTGGCTCAGCCCGACTCTTCAACCCCTCCAGGGATCCCGGGGACTCCTCCCTGCCCTGGGCAGCCCATTCCAACGCCCAACAGCCCCTTCTGCAAACAAATACTTCCTAATATCTAGTCTACTTCCTCCATTCCAGTTTGAACTTTGGAAAAAATTGAGATGTGGCAGGTTGTGCAGTATGTGAGCGGCACAGACCTAGAAGCCAGGTGTCCTGAGGCTTTTATTTTCCTGATCCACCGTTAAAAAGTCGGGTGGAAAATGTGACTTTAGGATCAAGCAGCTACAATGGGACTTGTGGAAGGTGCTGCTTGTCAGGTGGATGAAATGCAAATCTCTATGGAAGGCCCGTATACTCCCTTAATCCAGCCCATGCCTTACTCAGAGGTCTCTGAGTCTCCTCCAATGAAAGTCCAGGCTTCTGTATAGTAATTATTTTTCCCTTTGAAAAACTGATCCCAAAGAGATTTGGTTGTGACCAAAATATAACTATGTGCATTGTTCAAGAAGTGAACGTAAACCATATATCTTAAGAGGGCGTAGCAATTGTGCAACAACACGCAGTCAAGGAGTGGTGATAAGTGGGCAGATCTGAGTTTAAAGTCACCTTGATGGGCCACAGATGAAAAGACTCCTCCCTTCTCTCTGGGGTCCAGCTGAGCTAGGCTCACTGACCTAGGCTCCCCCGATGCCTTCTCCCCCCACCATTATCAGGACCCGCACCCCACAGTGACCAGGACCTACTTCACAGCAGTAAAATTTTTGTACTTGAGAGCTCTTTGTGCAACAAGAATATGTTTTTAAGGAAAAATGTCAAGCTAGGTGTATATGCCTGTAATCTTGCAAGACCACCTTGGCAGCTTCTTCCCCTTAGAAAACCAATGGAAACATTTTCAGTATATTCAAAAGAAAAGCTAGTTTGCTTTGTATTCAGCAACGGTTCACATGTCTGGGGCCAGATTCTGCAATGTGCTGATTATGTCTAGTCGCCAGTAGGCTGGGGATACTGTCCATGGCCAGCTTTGTCTTCTCCTGATGGGCCAAGGCAAACAACCCTTGGTGCTGTACAGAAAAGTCAGTGGGTCATTATGGTTCCTCGGGAAAGCTGCGTCTTTGCTGGGAGTATTTTCTCACACAGGTGTTTTGCTGTGACGGGGGGTCTGTGACCCGTGCAGGGGACGGAGAGTAACGTGCTCTTCATTTTACTTCTGGGTTTGTTGGGAATTTTACTTGTTCACAAAAATGGCAATCTTTGGCAAAGCACACTGGTGCACGTCTGAAAGCTGCTGGGTTTCTTCTCCCGTTGGCTTGCTTCCAACCACAGCAACCACCTCCGCTCCTGCTCTTTTCCTTTGCTCACGGTTCCATCCTGAGCATTGTCCAAGGGAAGAGCTTTCAGGTCTGATCTAAGCCTGTTTCACACCCAGGAGCTTCATCACACCTGGCAGGTGCTGGGAAACCAGCCAGGCCGGGAGGTACCAGGGTTGGACCAAGGCTCTCCCAGAAGTGGAATTCTGCAGTCAAAAGAGCCGCAGCAAGGCCCCGAGCATCGCGGTGTTCATGTGTTACCATTACCGCTCCATCCCGTGCGTTTGAGGCTGTTTCCCCTTGATTACCTCCTTAAATCAATACTAATGGATTTTCTCAGAGTTATTTTTTTCCCCCTTTCTTCTTTAACTCCTTTCCCACTATCCCTCCCCAACACTTTCTGTCTCTGGTGACTGGAGTCCTTGCCAGCTCCCCTCCCTTGCATCAAAGCACCGTTTCATCACAGGGCTGTAATTTATACAATTTCTCCTGCTCGCTTTACTTAATTGTCTCATTTGTAATATTTCATCTTCTTTCCTTTTCAGTTCATTCAGAATACCCAGGCTGGTTAAAATAAATATGTATTTTTAATTTTAAGCAGCTTAATTTAATTTTGTAAAATGCGGGATGACTATTAATCAGGACCGCTTCTGAATCCAAGGCACATCAAGTCTCAGCCAGCAAAATAGCATGTGTTACTCAATTTCACACCCCTCCTGTCACTTTTTTTTTTTTTAACATGCAAAGCTCTGAAATTCTCTGCCTGAGGTTCAGGTATACAGAGGACTTCCTGAACTCTCTGGGGGTGGTTAATAATCAAGAAGTGGAGGCGGAAGGGAAGATGAGGGGCTCTGAGAGGCATTTTTCTCAAGGTCGGGGAACAGCCTGCTTTTGGGAGGGCGTTGTGGTAGTGCCACTTAGTAGAAGACTTGCTTACCAAGTGTCTCACATGGACCATTTGCCTCTGATGCTGCTACCCTCACCAGTTCTCACTCCTTGTCTCCATCACTGGCTTTGTCCCACCCACTTGAAATAAGCGACCAAACAACCATTTTCTCACTGTACCACTAGCCATGAATCACCACTGAAATCCTTCTAGCGGTGACTGCTTCAAAAGACTCTTTCACTGTACAACAGGCTGGAAGGTTTTACGAGCTTAATATCAAGAGTTTGGTGCTCGTTTCTATACTGACTTAAATTAATGTATTTTTTTCTCTAAACTAATTGCAGAAAAGGCAAGACATTCAATCCTTCTCTACACTCCTGTTCCTCCCATTTCTCCCATGCTTAAACTCTTCTGACTATTCTTTTGGTGAGTGACACCTCACCCCATTGTGTAAAGGGCCCTCCAGACCTTCACATCACATCAATCCCACGTCATTCAAATGTTGCTGTCTGGAGGGTCTTTGGTGGCAAGATGCTTTCCTACCCACCCTGAAAACTCCCTTTACAAATGGCAAACAGATGGAGTGGGGGACAGAAAGACTCACTTGGCGGGTGAAGCACTTACTTTGCAGAAGTCTGGTGGAACAGTCAGAATGAGCTTACAAGGAAATCAAAGGGGGCTGCAGGTCCCTCACCAAAACTTCCATTTCTCTGTTCAACAACCCTGAAGATTACATTAGCCCTTCTCTCATTTCTGCTGATGAGAGAAGGGGGGAAGATGCAAAAGCTGGGGCACGGGCTTGGGTCTCAGATACCCAAAAGGTGATCCTTCGATGGTTGTTCTTTCCTTACCAGGGCATGCTCCACTTTCCCCACTCCCCACTCCCACGCTTCCTTTGCCTTTCTAGTAGCAAATCCCAGATCTGCGTTTCGAGAAGTAGCGTGCTAAAAATACGCACTTGAGGTGTTTCCATCTGGTTTCTCGAGGTCTCCCAAAGCTGTCATTCACGGAGGCAGTGCACCTCGCCATGTCTGAGAACACAAGGCCTGAAGCGGGGTGGGAGGCAGGAGCTGGAACGATGCTCAGGCAACTCACCTGCATCCAGCACCTGACCCCTTTAGCAAGTTGGGGTGGGCTTGGCAGCCCTCAGGAGGCTTCAGAAGACCCTTCCCGGACACTTGTGTGTGTGTCACTCAGGGATTAGCACATCGCTGCTGAACCATAATAACTTCTCCGTGTTTACTCAGCTTTATGTTAAACCTGTACAATTTCATGTCAGTGCATGATCCAACGAGAGAGGAAGAAATTTTTCCTGGGAACTAAAAGGTTTCTATTTGACAGAAAGTACCAGAAGGCTCCAGTACATCCCTGTGCCTGGCATATACAGAAGAGATCCCTCTTTTCTTTCCACTCCCCACTTTCCTGGATTCCTTTCCAAGCTGTTTTATGGTGTCGTTGTGGACTGTGCACCATTACCAGGAGTAAGATAGGAGTAGTCACCGTTAAGCAAGGTAAACGTAAAACTGAACACAGGGAACCACTTCACAGTGGCAGTGAGTGTCATTTTTAGGACTGCGTAACGATGCTGCACATTTTTGGAACATCAGTTCTTGTCATGTTATCTCTGTGTATTTTACTTATTCATTTTGCTTTCTGATTTTATTTGATGTTATTTTATTGTGCTGAACACATCTGTAACAGCTGTGTAAGGCAGGCATGAAGGTATCTGAGCTGGTTGACTCTCTCTCCTGTGAAAATGACTCCCAAAGTGTGTAGCGGATCCAGGAGGAGTGTCAGCTGCAGACAAATAGCCCCTCTCCTTGCTGCAATGAATCAGACTGAAAAGGCTATTTTAAAAGCAATATTTTGCCCTTGTGTTATTTTATACATCTTAGGGGTACAAATGGAAGGACATTCACTTTCCTCCCACTGGCTCCATCACAGCCATGTGGAGGGGTAGGTGATTCTAGGTAGATTACCTGCTCTTCTGTGTCACATTTGGATGCTTTGGGAAAGGGACTTCACCTACCTGTCTGCCAGGATTCGGAAGTGTTTGAGGCTTGAAAAATTGCCTTCAGATGAGCACAGGATGGGTGAGGGTCTGTAGTGTTCATTGTGGGTGTTACTGAGGGTTGAAACCATGCATCCTCTAAAGTGATTTCTCCCAGTGCTGATCTCAGGAGTGCTTCTACTCTACACTGGGAGAGAGCCCCAGAAGAAATAAAGCTTATGGCTTTATTTCCCTGTGTCACTGTGCACATTAATTCATCCACTGAGCTCACCCATGCAGCAGGGAAGAACTGCACTCGGATCACTCCTGTTTGCATTGACCCCTCTCTGCCCCAGAAACCTCTTCTTAATGGGAAATACTGAGCTTGACTTTGTTCATGGTTAGTCACTTCAAATCTTCACAGAAAAAAAAAAAATTAAAAAAATCTATCTCTTCTATTGATTCCATGGAGTGTCCCCTCCAGACAAGGTTGTAACCCAGGCTGCAACCGGGAAGAGGATACTGACCTTCTCCTCTCCATTTGTTAAAAATGCACAGGATCATGGTTACTGAAAGGGAACTTGCAATGACCCATCCACACCAAGGTATGCCTTGCAAGACTGCAACCAGCACACGGGTGGAGTTAAAAATCTGAGGGTGACCTACGATGAGGCCACGGCTGGTGATTCCTTCACAGGTTGAAGGATCTTCTTCCATAAAGCAATGCTGTGCCACTGTTGGAGGGCTTGCAGACCCCCGGAGAGGTGATGATTTGATGGACAGCTGGACCTCCCCTTCCACTGCCTCAGAACGTGCTAATAGCCACCACATCCTATTTTCATCCCAAAGACACTGAGAATGAGACGGGAACAACCTTCTTAGGCTAATGCTGAGGGACGGGGGCAAAGCACTGGTGGGGCAGTTTCTGTGTCACCTATGTCAGGGAAAGCTAGATATGAAGGGGCTTGGGAGGAGGGGGTGGATCTCCAGCAAGACAAGAAGAAGAATCATCAGAGGCACAGGATACCCAAAGGGTCAGAGGGAACAGACATGGGCAACAGGTCAGATTGTGTCCCAGGCTTCACACTAAGACGTCTAGCCACATTCCTCCTTCCTTTCTCTCCCAGTACATACATAAGATGTTCTTGGTTTAGAGACACAGTAGTTTCATTTGAAATGGCCTTGACCACCATTTATTACCTGTCTGTGGGGATGAGGCGAAGTGCCACAAGGCGTGACGGCACTCTGGCCAGCTTTCTCCGCAGATTCACCGCAGCCCAAGAGCTAGAGCCGGCATGACCACCACCATATCCATCCAGAGAGAGCTTGTCTGTGGGGACAACAACCTCACCCGGCCCTAACGCTCACATGACAGACTCCTAGCCACGCTGAAACACCTGACAGATCAACTAAAGGAGCAGGAGGACCATTGTCATGGCACTGGCTCGCTAGTAGCCAGGTTTGAAGGGTATTTCATGGATGCCAACTGTGTCAGTACTCCGCTATGAACACACTGGCCACTGGGTCTCCTGCAGATATCTAGCCCTAAAGGGTTTTGTGTTAGCTGGATCCCAGATCTGTGGGCTATGGCACTGGGACACGAGGATCACATCTAGATATGGGCCTACAACATGCCACAAAGCCTTTTTAATCTATTCAGGTCATTTCCGAGTTGCAGTGGTCAACGTGATGGTTGGGGACAAGGGATGGAGGGTCTAGGCTGGCATGGGTGACACAAAACAGCATCCAGATAGAAAAAAAAACACCCAAACCCACCTTTAATTCCTCTCTGAGTATTTTCTGTAGGGCAGTATGACCTTAGTGCTCTATTTTACAGACTCTAATAATGGACACCTTTTATTGAGCGTATGGGCAACCGGCCATCAGTCTGGTCTGGAGGTCCAAAGTCAAAGGGCAGAGAGGGCAAGTATCCCTTATTTTGTTTACTTCCAGAGACACATCTTCGCGCTACAGGGACACTATTTATTTCCTCATGCTCAGGGTGAGCTGAACTACAACTTGACTTTTTTAATGGCTTTCTCCAAATAAACTTTCTAAAGCCCTAGCCCAGAAAAGGCGGTTACATGCATGTATTTTGACTAGACTCTTACTAATTCCATACAGCCCTAAGAAGAGAAAGCTATTTAAAAACGTTCATTAAGAGAGCTGTGACTAATCTGAGCTGACCCAATTAACCCAAAAATGTCCTGTGTGGAAATTATTGTGGACGCTGAAGAAAAGGCCCAGGCTGAATGCACATAAATTTTCTGTCTGCGCTCTCATTCCCAAGGAAGCAGTCAGTTCTTGAAGTGTTATTTCTAGATTGGTATTCGGAGCTTACATCTTGCCAGTGGCTTCTTCCTGCAAGGAAGCTAAATGCTTTCACCTCACTGTGGGGAAAAAAAAAAAAATAAAAAAAAAATGTGCATTTGACAGCAACAAATTCTTTTTACACTTGGTAATATAAGCAGGTTTCATGTACGTGTGATGTCTTCCCAGGAAACAGTTGCCCTCAGCTCCACTATAACTGGGGGAGATACGGTCCATACAGTCAGTTAGGTGTGGTAGAGCTGGGTACAATTCCTCTTGTCGTTAAGAATAGACATCTCAAAATAAAATGTGTCAGTTGGACCCTGGAATATCTTTTTTTTTTTTTTCCCTATTGACTATTCGAGGAATCTCTAAGCAATGAGCTGTGGTATGGATGGTTATATGATTGGTTTCACAAGATGAGTGTGATGAATCCTGCCCTACATATGAGGACTCAGTAACTCCTGAGCTTTCAAGCTGATGTTTACATCAGAGAGGAGCACAGGGCTACTGGGCAGGGAGGAATATATTCCATGAGAAAGGAGGTTTGCACCTTGCCAAAGAGATGGGAGCAGATCAGGGAGGTGAGGAGCAGGATGCTGTTTAACGCACTGCACTGTACAGGGAAGGGGAACTGGTAGAGTCAATAAAGATGTGTTAAAATAGCCTTGAGAAAGTGACTTTCACAATGTTATATGTGATGGAAGCACAGATAAATGCTTTGGTGAAGTTGTGAGAGACCTTGGCTCACTGGTTTAGCATCCGGGGCCAGAAAGATGAAATCGTAGAGTTATTATTCAAGCACAAACTGCAAAACCAAGGCACACCTTGGATGGGCAAATCAGAGACAGATCTACTCTGAAGCTGATAGACATTCAGGGTCTGCATAGGCGTCAAGAAAATGGTGTTTGCCACAGATATTTAGGAAGTGCATAGTAGAAAATACCGTGTTGTTTTCTGGTGTTTGGAGTTTTTAGCTGATGTATACAGGAAATGGAGGAAGTCTTGGGATGTAATTTAAAATTAGCTTAATTTGAGCAGATAATGGGACATTTATGAGTCAATGCCGAAGTGAAAGTTTGTGATATCCATTTGGAACGTAGCTGACAAAGAGGAGTATTTTTTATGGTGCACTTGCATAAAGATGGTGGTTGAATGTGTGTCTGCAGATAAATTTTTTTCTGGGGAAAAGTGGTGAGAAAGGGTCTGGGGACCTCCCACAAAAAAAAAAAAAAAAAAAAAAAAAAAAAAGATCAGAATCTAGAAACTGAGAAGGAACATAGTAAAGAAACTTGTAAAGAAGAAGAAACTAGTAAAGATCTTAACCCTGTAATACTAGAAGAAAATAGTAAAGATCTTCACCTTGTAATAATAAATAATGCAGAAAGGGGACAGATTAAATTAAGAATAAATAGACAGTCCGAGATATTTCCATTCCTAGAGATCCAGGACACACCAAGTTTAGAGTATGAACTTGAAAGAGCGTTTCCTTTTTAAGGAGAAATTACTGACCAGGATAAGTTGACACAACTGCTATTTGGGCTCTCCAGCAGTAAAAGCAGGCTGAAATGACTTTCTTTGAGAAATAATATCCCCGTTATTGTAATCACCGAGTAGAGGCATTTGCGGTGCTGAATTGTCCGTCCCTACTGTCGGACAACATGATGAATGATGCTTGTTTGAGCAGGAAACTGTGGAGGAGACACACTCTGCCAATATCAATGCATCACTGGTATAGCCCGGTAATTACGGTTCCTGGATATTTTCGGACAGATCCTCTTGAATTATAAATTTATCTTTCTCTTTCAGGGCGATGCTTTTACAGGGACATCACCCACAGACAAGAAGGTCTCGTTCCACAGCTAAACCATCCTATTTAAAAGATGAGGCTTGATCCCAGTGTGCAGATACTGCTTCACTTTGCATGTGAGCCGAGCATGTGTGAGTCAGGCTCTCTTGAGATAATTTTCTCCTTCGGGGACAAAATTACAAAGGATTCCTGAAAAGAAATCCCATTTCTCATTAGGGAGCGACAGGGATGAGGAAGAGAATAGTGGGTACACTCTGCTAGCTTGAATTTAGGTGAGCTCCCCCCCCCCCCAAAGCACCTTTCAAAGAAAGCAGGAGGATGAGACTCTGGGTAAAAAAAGTATCACACACCACCCCTCAGTACAGCGCTAGCAGGTGTCATGTATGAGGCTGGATGAGTTAAGAGATATAACTGAGTGCAATGTCAGGCTGGGAAGTAAAGCAGCACTTCTCTAAGAGATGTCAGACACCCTGTCCTCCCCCCGTTTTGGCGTGGAAAGAGCATCTGGCTGGGCTGGAGGAATTCCAGGGAGATCAGTGTAGTCCTGGATCATGGACCAAACAGAGCAGGGGATGGGAATAGGCTCCCTTTTTAATTTTTTTTTTTTTTAAATATATATTTTATATTGATATTGTACTCTCTGTTTGGGAAAAAAATAATAATGCTTAATAATATTAATAATATTAATTCGTGGTAGTAATAATAACAACAATTAAATTATAATAATAGTAATAATACTGATAATTATAATAACAGTCGTCTTCAGTGTTTGTGAGAAAATGTGAGCTCTTAAGCCATACTTTCCACTTAGAAGCAAATTTTTTTTTTTTTTTTTCTGTTCAGTCCACTGTGCTTTGAGACAGGCACAGTGATTCTGATTGTCCAGTGCTCACCTCTCTTTCTGAGTGCAAACTCTTTATCTCTGCAAAGAGATCATCACTGAATCGATGGCATTTACATGGATCGGTGGGCTTGTATATTGAAAACATACTGTTCTTCCTTGAAAAGGATTAGTAAATGCGGAGAAACGGGTTTGCACATAGCCTCTGTCTTCCTCATTGTCCAGGGACTTCAGCCTGTCAAAAACCCTGAACACATCCAGGCATGGGCAGCTGAATAATGTAACTGCAACTCCTGACAACACTGTCAGGAAGCCTCCAAAAGCCTGCTTCTGGGATCCTTCTTTGCAAAAAACATCTCATCAGCCAGATTTACCAGGTGACATGAGGTGAGGCTGCTCAAAAAAAAAAAAAAAAGTATCTAGTGTTTACCAAAGAAAAACTGTCAAGGTTTCTATGTAATGAGATTATCTTCTCTCCTCCACCCATCAACATTTTTCTATTCTATTCTATTCTATTCTATTCTATTCTATTCTATTCTATTCTATTCTATTCTATTCTATTCTATTCTATTCTATTCTATTCTATTCTATTCTATTCTATTCTATCTCTATTTTTTCCATGGCTGGTGTGGGTAAAGTTTGTCTGCTCACTAAGTGCTGTTACCCACCGGTGAGGACCCAAAGAACAAAGACATACACTGCAAGCTCTTTGGGGCAGGAACTGTTTATTCAGTGTATCCTACGCAGTATGTCACATAGCGAGGCCCTGACCTGGTTGAGACTGTCACGAGTAATAAATAAATCAGTATTAATCATCGTGAGCAGCAGCCACCTTGGGATGAGAAAATGATTCATTACCTCAATCTGCTGAATTATTCACTCTTCTGGTGCAAAAATGGCATGAAATATGAGCTCTGAGGATGTGGAGGATTTTAGCATGATAGGGTTTTCATTCTGGTATTAGAGGTAAACTACAGCTGGCATTAAAAAAAAATCTATCTGAAATTTGTGATGAAAAATGTGGGAGTATTTTTATCGAATAACGTATTTTATTAAAAATATCCCTTCTTTGTCTACACTTTTTTTTTTTTTTTACATTCTAACACAGAAATAGGTTTCTCAAGTCTTCCCCATTCAAAATTAAATTCAGCACCAAGCAACACAAAAACAATTTTAAAAGATTAAAAAGTTGACATTTCAATTATTCTTAAGATTCTTCTTTTATTTCAGAAAGATATGTAAATATTTACAGAAAATAAGAATTTCCTGGTAAAATCAGGATTTTTCCAGTTGCCTGTAGCATGAGTTTCTAGGAATAAGGGCTATTTTAAAGGTATTGAGAATGTGAATAGGAAAATTTGGAAAAAATTCAGTAAGGCAAATACCAGGGGGCACATGGGTAAATCTAACTTCTTCTGCACTAGTCTCCAAAGGAAAATTCTGCAGAAGCTCCTCATTTTGCCTGGAAAATTAAATTGCACTCAATATTATGATCTGACTACCTTTACCTAAAGGGCCAGTTGAGAACATGAAGGACATGAACATATTTAGAGGTATTTCTTCTTGAAAATAAGTTTTAACTTAAATTCCCCCTTCGGTTTGCCACCGTGGATCTTCTGGAGCATCATGGCTCCTGGTAGCACCTTCACTTCTTGAACAATTCTTTGCCCTGATACTGTTATTCCTATTGATAACGTCATATGATGGTTTGTACCTTCTTGTGTCCTTGAGGCAAAAAAGAAGGTTTCACGTAGGGAGACGGGTAATTTAATGAAAATAAAAAAGAGGATCTCATTCAGAGAGACGGAAAAAAAAAATAAAAAGTATCTTTCTGCCAATCCCCTTTTCAATAGCTGGAGCATTGACTGGAATGACAGCTCCCAGTGCTATCAGTGCTGCTTGTGTCATACAGATGTGCTCTGGTAGGAGACGGATTCATTTTGAGTGAATTATTGCATTTCCACCATCTGATTCTTGGATAATAACAATAATAATAATAACAATAATTCTGGCCATTTTGTTATCTATTTCTAACTAATATTATCTTTCTTGAGGGCACTTTCGACTAAACAATATTGGTTTTACTGCCTGTGTAGGAAATAAAACCACAGAACACAAAGAGCAATATAAATTAAATAAACTGAACCAATAAAGTGCTTTAAAACCTTTACCTTATTGGAAGTATTTAGGGATGTGAATGAATTAGGATATTGGCTTTCCTGTCCACCCCAGTCTTTCCAAAGACTGCCAGCAGGGGATACACCTTCAAAAATGTAAATGAATGCCAATCTAATGAGATCCCATTAATATTATTAAATTACCCAGAAAACACTATTCATCACTGTAAACTTATTTAGCAGAGAAGGAACACAACCGGATTGCTGTAGGGTCCTTGGCAGTTACCCAATAACCATGATAAATAAGACTAGTTCCTGGCAGCATGTTGACACTGATGCTGCTCTCAGAAGCTCCCCAGCACCCCATCCTCAAATTGGACTTCAGGAGGATTGTGGTGTCTTGAGGAAAAAGTTGAATGGAGAGAGGAGATCCGTTCCCAAGACGATGGAGAGGAACGGGCATCCCTTTGCCCCTTCTATTCTGCAAAGTAGTCCTTCCTCACCCTTGCCCAGCAGGTCTGGCCCTACCCACCATGCTCTTCCTTCCAACTGGAGTGTGTGGGGTATGGAGTGAGCAGCACAGCTGTCCAGTTTCATCTATCCGCTGGAGCCCGGATGATAAATTAGCACAGACACAGCAGGCTGATTAGCATAATTCATAAAATCCAGTGAATTTACAGAGCAGGGCAGGGTGAGGAACCCACGAGGGAGAAAGAGAAACCTTAAATTAAAGTCAGGCTATGTAAGCATGAAGACAAAGTTTGCCCTCCAGCCTGGGTGAATACCCCAGCATCAATCAGCCTGCTGTTCCAGCAGAAAGTATGACATGAGAGAGACTAAATTCTGATTTATTTTTTTTTTTTATATACTTGTGTTCTACACAGTTGGCTTTGCAGTGATTAAGTTCCCCAGTGCTCCCTCTGTTGAGCTACCAAGGCAGTAGGCAATATGCCTGGGACTGGTGGTCACCCACCTTTGGTGGTAGCACTGTCCCTTCAATCACTGCATCTCCATCCAGGTCAGGACCAGAAGGGCTCGTCGTTCAGTTACTGACTGAAATGATGGGGATCTTTTTGGCAACTTGTTGCTGCTGCTTTGGGTAGCCCTAACAGATCAGTACAACTTACTGGGCTATGGGATGGACAGGTCCCTCTTTTCCAGTTGACTAATTATTTCAAGGTTTGTTATGGCCTCTGTGCTTTTCAGCAAAATTTGTCTCATTGAAGACATCCTCTGTACAGATCTAATACGCAAGCTTTTCTTTGAACTTTTACCCCTCTAAGCTAAGACTTTTCTGAAGACTTTTAAGGCTGGGAAGCTGCCTGATAGAAAAAACATCTGGGGGTGTTGGGCGACAGCTATCTGAATATAAGCTGTCAGCATGCCCAGGTGGCCAAGAAGGCCAATCACATCGTGGCTTGTATCAGAAATAGTGTGGCCAGCAGGACTAGGGAAGTGATTGTCCTTTTGTATTTGGCACGGGCGAGGCCACACCTCCAATGCTGGGTTCAGTTTTGGGCCCCTCACTACAAGAAAGACTTTGAGATGCTGGAGCGTGTCCAGAGAAGAGCAACGGAGCTGGGGCAGGGTCTGGAGCACAAGTCCTGTGAGGAGCGGCTGAGGGAACTGGGGAGGGTTATTCTGGAGAAAAGGAGGCTCAAGGGAGACCTTATCATGCTCTACAACTCCTTGGAAGGAGGTTGCAGTGAGGTGGGTGTTCCTCTCTTCTCTTAGGTGACAAGTGATAGGATGAGAGGAAAGAGCCTCAAGTTGCACCAGATTTAGATTGGATATTAGGAAAAATTTCTTCATTGAAAGAGTTGTCAAGCACAGAACAGGCTGCCCAGGGCAGTGGTTGAGTCCCCATCCTGGAGGTATTTAAAAGACGTGTAGATGTGGCACTTGGGGACGTGGTTCAGTGGTGGCCTTGGCAGTGTTAGGTTAATGGTTGGACTTGATGATCTTAAAGGTCTTTTCCACCCCAAACAGTTCTATGAAATCTCGTTTTGTTATGGTTATAAAACTGTACGAGGAGGCTAACTGAAGCTTACAGCTTATGTGGCGACTGTCTGTCCATATTCCTAAAGTGGAAGATACTTCACCCGCTTCAGGAGCGAACGGCTAAAATTTGGTCTGAAGTCAACTACAGGGCATGAAGCTAGAAGAAATTTCCCAAAACTTACTTGGATGATATAAAGCTGAACTCTACTAACAAGACTAAGGACACCCTCTGAGCGTGGCAAGGGGTGATAAGAATCCAGATCTGTATTTAGCACAGTGGCAACCTTTTGCCACTCTTCCTCATCTGACCTGCCATCAATGGCATTATGGTGGCCGGCAATTACCGGAGCAATTAGTCACTGTTATACTCGCTCGCAATAATTACTCTTCCCAATGAATCTTGGTGGCAACACTGAGATATAACAGTGAAAAATTCAGGTGGTTATTATCAGCACTGGGGTTTATTAGGCACAGTTTGTTATCTGGGCATAATTTGATTTAGCTTGGCAAGGGTTTACAAACCAGCTAGCTGAAAACGCCTGTCCAAGCTCTCCTCATACCCAGCTCGCTAACTAATCATTACAAACCGGTGATTTTACACCGAAACACATCTGGTGACATATAGAAATGGCGTATACAACTCGTAACAAGCCATTTGGTCCGTTTATCTTTTTTTTTTTTTTTTTTTTTTTTTTTTTTTTTTTTTCTGAAGAGGAACATATTTGCCATACGCTGCCTGCCAATAACTCTTGGTTTGTAGACAGTTCATGAGCAGTTGGCTGTGAGCTTTGGAACATTTTGGCCTATGCCCACTTTGGAACAACTGTGCTGCTTTCATCTGTTCTTGGAAATGAACCTGTTCAAGGCCTGGCTAGTATTTAGGTGGGAGACTGCTTAGGAATCCTGGGTGCTTTACTAACAAGCCAAAGAATTGGAGGTAAACATCAGAAACCAAATCAGAAAGCCTGCACCTAAGCCGTGTTGATGAATAGGAATAGAATAAATCAGAATCCAGTTGCTCTTAATTAATGCTCCAACCCCCGGAATCATTCTGTTCCCAGCCTGCCAGCCTTTACATTATATATCATTACAGGGCAATGTTCAGAGTGGAGATTAGCTAGTTAAGTAAAGAGAGAGGCTTAAAATGCTAATTTTGGCATTATTTAATAATGTCATCATAATAACAATGATGCTATAATTTTTGGCTTTATGCAATTTTCTCTGAGATCATGTTAACATAAACCAACTCGTGCACAGTTATTATGTGACAGCCTTTAGTATTTGTGCTTCTATTAAAAATACCGATATATATGACTCTCTTCACCTAGTCAGCTGAGCGTATCCACTACCTTGCGGTGACCATCTGGGGGATCTTCAAAGTGAAGTTTCTAAGCAATGTGGAGCGCTCAGACCGAAAAATAAATCAGGCGTTGCATTCAGCTTCTGAAATAAACAGCCAGCTGAGGAGATCTTACTTAACATTTGAGTGAATATCAATTTTTTAAAAGGTTTACAAGCAAAATGACAGGTGTGGAAACATACACTGCCTCAAAGATGTCCAGGTCAGGGCAAACTCCATGAGACAAAATGAGAATAAAAATCAATGGGACATAGAAAAAATGTTATTTTTCCCACTTCACTTGTCAATTAATACTCAGATTTTGTCTGGAAGACTTTTGTGCTTGTTTGGAGGTGTCTTACACAAAAGTATTTTGATTCCAGTGTAACTAGGGTGTCCTCATTATCTCTGTAATGACTGAATATAGCTAATTAGGTAAAGATTCATAGACTCATACAAGCCTTAGAAGAAAAGATAAGAAAATAAGGGTCATTAGGTCACTCTTTTTTTAACACTTTCTTCCTTCTGTATCAAGGCCAACAGCATGTGTTTACTGAAAGCATCCTGCCTGAGAAAGCAAATACATTTGCTCTGAAAACATCAGGAGGCGAGATTCTGCCTCTTCCCTAGATAGTTTGTTCCAGTGATTAATCACCATTAATAATGTGTGCCTTTCCTCTAATTTGGATTTCTCTGTCTTTGGCTTTCTGCTTTTGGTATTTGTTTTGCCTTTCTCTGCTAGATTAAAGAAACTCGAGCACTTACGATTTCCTCTGATGCAGGTACATCTATGCCACAACCTAGGCACTGCATTTTTATTTTTTTTTTGGTGATAAATAGAACGACCTCTTTATGTCTCATTTAATAAGGAATGTTTCTCTACATCTTAACTCTAGTGCAGTATTTTCCAGAACCTCCAGTGACCTTTTGAACAGGACGGGAAACAAAGTGACGCAAATTCCGCAGTACCAGCTTGGTCAACTCTATCCGTAAATATAGCGTTGCTTTTCTCTCCCACACACTTGGTCATCCAGCCAAAGGCTGCTCCTGCCACAGCACTGTGTTGGGAGGTCATGGCTGAATGCCACTCCGTTCCCAAAACCCTGTTCGCAGCCCCCGTGAGCTAGAAAACCACATTCTGTTCTGTAGGCATAGCTCCTTGTTCTTGGCATTTGGGTGGATGCAGCTGCATTTCACTGGAATGGGCACAGCTGACAGAGGGGTCCGTCACCCGTCACTGTTTCTCAAGTTGCTGTTGTCTGCAAATTTAGTCATCATGAATTATATATTTATTTTCAGCTCACTGATGAAAACAGAGGATCACTGCAGGCCTAAGGCTCATCCCTGCAGAATCTTCTTAGAAGCAGATCTACCAAAAAATTATTTCCCACTGTCTTACAATCCATTTAACATGGTAATGATACTGCTCGGGTCTGGTTTTTAATGTCAGTGTCATCCATCGCTGGAGTCTTCATCCACAGAGATATTAAAAAGCTGATGGGGTATGGTCCAGGGCAATCTGCTCCAGTTGACTCTGCTTGAGTGGGTGGTTGGGCAAGATGATCTCAAGAGGTTCTTTCCAACTTCAGTGACTCTGATTCTGTGATCAATCAGATGAATTCATTAAAGACGTCGGCACTTCCTCCCAAATCACTTCTAGCAAATGCCCTGACAGAATGAAATCCGACTTAGGTTTTGCAGCGCTTCTTTCCCACAAAATGGCGTTGACTGACACTAGCTATACGCCCATCCTTCTGTTCTTTACCAACTAATGGCTTTATTTCAAGGTTGTGTTTGGGCCTGATGTCAGGTGAAGCAGTCTAGAATTTCAGGTTTGCCCTTTCACACTGTGAGAGTAGCCATAACTCTTACTGAGTCTTCTGAAATGTCTCAGGCATTCTACTGTGTATGAAAACTTGACATTATCAAGGCTGAAAATCTCGACAAGTTTTGAGATCTCCTAATATAGAACAGAAATGTTTATTCAAGGCTTATCCTTCTTCTGTAATGTAATTTGTTTTAGATGGTTAGATTATTGGCCTTCGGCATTCTTGGATTCATTCTTATTCTGGTATATTTAAAAACCTTCCTTCCACAATCCTTAATTAGTGACAGTTAGGGATTTCCCCACCTTACTTACTCTTTCTGAAAACTATAATTGTCCTTTTCTGTTTGCCCTCTGTGATCTGGGATTTATAAGTAAATAAATTAAGGCCAAATAAAATAATTTTAAAAAGGCCAAGTGCAAGATCCTGCACACGGGTTGAGGCAACCCCCGATATTAATACAGACTAGGTTATGAACGGATTGAGAGCAGCCCTGTGAAGAAGGACTTGGGAGTATGGGTGAATGAAAATTTGGACGTGAGCTGGCCATGTGCACCTGCAGCCCAGAAAGCCAATCGTCTCCTGGGCTGCATCAAGAGAAGTGTGGCCAGCAGGTCAATGGAAGGGATTCTTCCCATCTATTCCCCTCTCGTGAGACCTCACCTGGAGTCCTGCGTCCAGCTCTGGGGTCCCCCGCACAAGAAGGGCATGGTCCTGTTAGAGGAGGTCCAGAGGAGGGCACAAAAATGTTCAGAGGGCTGGAACATCTCTGCTGTGAAGAAAGGCTGAGAGAATTGGAGCTGTTCAGCCTGGAGATGAGAAGGCTCCAGGGAGACCTTACTGCAGCCTTTCAGTTGTTAAAGGGGGCTTATAAGAAAGACTGTGAGAGACTTTGTGTGGGAGAGCTGAGCACACACATGACCAATGTGATCAAGCGATGCCCGTTTATAACAACTAAGTCAGCCCTTTTATAATGTTCTCCCGCACACGTGAGTAACATGCAGGACAAGTCCTCAAGACTGGACAGGTAACTTAGCCCGCCCTTTAAACCTTCTTATGATTGGGTAAAAAGTGCCACGTCAGCCTTGCCAGGCACCTGCCTTGTGGAACTTCCTCTTCCATCCCAACCCCTTCCGGGGGTTGTTTGTCTCGTCGAGTTTCTCCCCCCTCATTCAGGGTCACATCCTTATCGCATTCTTGCTCGGCTGAGGCTCTTATCAGTCTTGTTCTCACCCAGGATTGCTCACATGGCCATTCTCTTGCAGAAGGCCCTCTAGAATCCCAACAACTTTGTACCAAACGCTGTAGTGACAGAACAAGGGGTAATGTTTTTAAACTGAAAAAAAAAAAAGTAGGTGTAGCTTGGACATAAGGAAGAAATTTGTTACAATGAGGGTGGTGAGACACTGGACCAGGCTGCTCAGAGAAGTTGGGGTTGCCCATCATGGAAAGTGTTCAGAGTCAGGTTGGACGAGGCACTGAGCAACATAATCTAGTGAAAGGTGTCCCTGCCCATGTCAGGGGGGTTGGACTAGATGATCTTTGAAGGTCCATTCCAACCCAAAGCACATGAAAAACCCACATGTGTACACACAGAAGCAGCAAGGAAACAACTGGACATAATACATGCACACAGACACTAAGATAACACGCCTATATATGGGTATTTCCACTTGATGTTTTCATTTTGTCAGAAAAAATATAATGGCTTTTTAGTCAAAGTTATCCTCTGCCTTGATTGTGGATGCTTGGCTTTTGGCCATCTAATAAATTATTCCTAAAAGACTCTCAATTTTCATTCACAATTTCCTGTCTACACTTATGTCAATTTCTCTCAAAAATTTTCTCAGCTTTGAGAAATTAGCCCTTTTAGCATACAAAGCACATATTTCATGCCTGAGACTGTCCTTTCTATGCCCATAATAAATGTAATCACCACAGGGAAAGTTATACCAAGAAGGGAGAAGAAAATTGTAAGTCTACAGCATGGATTTTTTTTTTTCAACTTTGGATGGAATTGTCAAAAGTTTGTAAATCACCTGAAAGAAATTATCATAGATCTGCTGCAGGGAGAGATAGAGCACGGTTAAAATACCTAAAATTTTATGAGCAAGGGTGGTTTGGTGTTTTGCTCTGTTATGTATAACTGATTGCTAAAAATTAAGATTTTAGTGGGGTTTAAGAAAAAAAAAAATTACTAGAGTGTGTTTATCATGTTCTGGTTCTCAAAATCATGAAACCTGCTTTTTCTCATGTTTAGGAAATGCTACAACATGCAAGAAATCATCAGGAGAGGTGAGGTGAAAATAGAGTGAAACTGAGCTCTGAACACCGAGCCACATTTTTACAGTGCCCAAGTCCCATTGTTTCTCTTCATGATCTGGCATTCAAAAAATACGGGAAAAAAAAAAAAAAAAAAGTCAAGCTTGTTGCCAATGTTTTCAGATATCAGCTGGGATTTTCAATGTAAGAGTTGCTTGTAGAGCCTGTTCTGCTCTGTTTGCTGACAAAGAGCTCTGGACAAACTCTTGTTTCAAGTGACAACATAGCAGTGTATGCAAATGTTTCATTATCATATTATTAATGTTTTCTTCAAGGTCATTTGCATGAAAATTACTCATGCGGAGTATCTGTAAACTACAGTGAAGATGAGTCTCTGAAGCCTTCTGTGTCTCCCTTCATTCCCCAAAACTTGAGAGCCACGTAGCACACACCAATGACCACTGGGAAAAAAAAGTAGCCCATTGACTCTCAATGTCAAAAATTTGACGGCCTTTTCTTTCCTGTAGCTCTAGATGATATCTTGGCAATATTGAGAGCTCTGAGCTATAACTGGAGGTGGATAAAGTAGAGCTTTTCGCCTGGGGATGGGGTTCTCTTTGGATTGAAGGCTGCTCCTGCCACCTGGGGCAGTGCCGTGATGGGGATAATCCCCGTTTCATAAACCCAGAAAACTCGTGTCCCAGCTGGAGAGAAACCACCATGGCAACCAAGTCATCGTCTAGGCTGGGTTTATACTTTAGCCAGCTAAGAGGTACACTGTTTATTTAAGACAGTCAAATAGTTTTCCTCAATATCTATTAGAGGTTGAATGATATCTCTGTAGGGTGATTCACCCCACCATAAACTGGGAGGGGGGGTCAGATGTGGGGAGAGAGGAAGATGAATCACCTGTATAGGTGCTGATCTTGTTCTGGAGCCAAGACCAGCTAGCTTAGTGGGTGCCCACTTCCTAAGTAGGTGTGATGAAGCCAAGCCTAATCGCAGGTTGTCTGCAGGTAGCTGACACCTCTGTTATTAAATTGGTCACAGCGCACCCAGCTTCTGGGCATAATCGGTTGTGGACAACATGAAAGATTCAGTGTGTTATTGTTAGAGCTGACCACCGGTTACCTCCTTAAAAAAAGAAAAAGGCAATTTTAACACCCACAAAAATTCCCGTGTCTCTCTTTTCCTGATGATGCATCCATCTCCTTCTTTGGTGTTTTGTTGGGTTGTGGTTGGGCATTTTTTTAAGAGTCGTGCTGTGTGTCCCGACAAAGTACCAAATTATTTCCATACCAGAAATTAACTTCTGCTTCCCTGTGACTCCTGGGAACTTGGGTCCCATGCCCAGCATTATCTAAACACATCACAGAGCTGCCTAAGACAGGCTTTACTATTAAGAACTGTCTTTTTACCTCTTCCTCTTTCTAAAAATCAATGTGGCCATTTTCCTCCTCACTGACCACCTCCTTTCATCACTGTTGGAAAGCCTTTTTTTCTCTCTCTTACTTTAGTTACCAACCCTTTTCATAGGAAATCTCCATCCTCCACAGTCCAGACTTCAGTCCATGTGCCAGTCACCTCCTATTTGGCTTACTGCAATATCTTACATTACCAACTACTCCAGTTTCCTGGACTTTCTCCACACTTTGTGGCTGCCAAGGTTTTTAATTCTCCAGGCAATCAGTCTCTTCAGAATCTAATCTCTGGCTTTCTCCTTACAGAATCGCAGACTCACAGAATGGTTGGGATGGGAAGGCACCTCTGGTGGTCATCTTGTCCTGCTCAACAGGACCACCTAGAGCCACTTGCCCACAAGCATGTGCAGATGGCTTTTGAATGTCTCCAAGGATGGAGACTCCACAACCTCTCCAGGCAACCTGTGCCAGTGCTCAGTCACCCTCACAGCAAAACAGTGATTCCTGATGATCAGAGGGAATTTCCTGCGTTCTGGTTTGTGCCCATTGCCTCTGGTGCTGGCACTGGGCACCACTGAAAAGGAGCCTGGCTCCATCCTCTTGGGTCCCTCCCTTCAGGTATTTGTAGACATTGATGACACCCCCCTGAGCCTTCTCTTCTCCAGGCTGAACAGCCCCAGGTCTCTCAGTCTTTCCTCACAGGGGAGATGCTCCAGGCCCTTCATCATCTTTGTGGCCCTTTGCTGGACTCTCTCCAGTATGTTCATGTCTTTCTTGTGCTTGGGAGCCCAGCACTGGACCCATCACCCCAGGTGTGGCCCCACCGGTGCTGAGTAGAGGGTGAGGATCACCTCCCTTGGGCTGCTGGTAATGCTTGTTTTGTGATGCAGCTGAGGATGCCACTTGTTGCCTTTGCTGCAACGGCACACTGCAGGCTCATGATCAACTTGGTGTCCACCAGGATCCCAGGTCATTTTCCACAAGGCTGCTTTCCAGCTGGGCGGGCCCCAGCATGTACTGGTGCATGGGGTTGTTCTTCACCAGGTGTAGGACTTCACACTTCCCCTTCTCGAATACCATGAGGTTCCTGTCAGCTCGTTTCTTCAGTCTCTTTGGATGGCAGCAAGACCCTCTGGCATACCAGCCATTCCTCCCAGTTTTTGTGGGAGAGCTGAGCACGCACATGACCAATGTGATCAAGCAGTGCCCGTTTATTACAACTCAGAAAGCCCTTTTATAATGTTCTCCCGCACACGTGAGTAACATGCAGGACAAGTCTTCAAGACTGGACAGGTAACTTAGCCCGCGCTTTAAACCTTCTTATGATTGGATAAAAAGTGCCACATCAGCCTTGCCAGGCACCTGCCTTGCGGAACTTCCTCTTCCATCCCAACCCCTTCCAGGGGTTGTTTGTCTCGTCGAGTTTCTCCCCCCTCATTCAGGGTCACATCCTTATCACATTCTTGCTTGGCTGAGGCTCTTATCAGGCTTGTTCTCACGCAGGACTGCTCACATGGCCATTCTCTCACAGAAAGCCCTCTAGAATCCTGACAAGTTTTGTGTCTTCTTCAATCTTTTCTCCTTTTAAATCCTTCCCCTGAACCTCAGTTTAACCATCGTGTTAAATATGATACTTCTGTTAAACAGGTACTTCTGGTTTGATTTTTCTGTGCCCAATATTAGCTCTGTCTCAGTGCTTCTTTCTTGTCCTGGCAGCCTCTGCAGCTCTGGGCATCATAACTCACCACTGATGGGTTCTGCTCAGCTAAGCTTAGTCAGCAGAGACTGCATACTTAAGCCTGTCAGTTGTTCCTCTCTCGTGACTTTTGAGTCCATTTACCAATTTAAGTGAAATCTGACAGAAGAAAAATATTAAATTCTCACAAGCTTGGATGAAAATGGATGGAATTCCAGATAGAGGAGAGAGCGATAATCAGTGGTTTACTGGAAGAATGGTCCCTGCTATTGTAGACACCAAAGTATGGTTTCTCTCCTGTTCCCCTCTGGTGTCTAACAAAGCTTTCTTTTTTTCTTTTTTTTTTTTTTTTTTCCACAGATCAGACATTCATAAAATCTCTTTTTCTTTCTGCCTGACATCCAAGAGAGTTGAATACAAATTACAATTTTAGCATAATTGTCTAATACTTTGTGAAATGCGGTTTCACAGGAACCCGGGTCTCAACATTTCCCACGTCCATGGAACCAGTGACTTTCTATTCATACAATGTTTTAAGCTTGCTGATTTATTAATTCCACTTCTGTCTTAGGTGGGAGGATCATAATTCTTGCCCTGTGAACCACAGACCGTGGCAGTACTAGAGGCAAATTATTGCCCTGTACTTTCATGCCTTTGACATTCTAATCCAGTGTTCGCTGGCTTTGGATCTAACACCTAGAGGTTTGATTCCTTGATGCTGCTGTAAAGTTGGGAATAGCTTCATGGGGACCAGCCTGCAGTCCTGGGTGGCCATTGATTTATTATCATGCCTCATTCATAGTGGGCAATCCACTTGTCCATTTGCCTATGTGTTTTATAGCTTTTTTAACATAATTCTCACTGTTCCACTCACCAGATAGATGAGCAGCATTTACTTTTGTTGCTGTGCTTAACATTTAGATTTCACTGGAATTAACTTAGATTCTATCACCCTTTATTGCTTCTTTCAGTTCTTCCCATCCAGGTAGTAGATCAGTCTAAGCAGTAGCTGGATCAGTCAGTTTTTTAAAAAACACGCACTCTGTTTTACTCTCTGAAATTCTGCTTAAGGAAAAGCTGATATATGTGTCTTTTAAGCACTCTGTGATCAAGCAAGATATTATAATACTTTCGGAGGGATTTAAAAAAAAAAAAAAAAAAAAAGAAGAAGAAAATAATTCCATGCTAGAAGGAAAGAAGAACAATTTTGAGTGGGAAAAAGGTACCTTAGCTTAATGGGATTGTTCAGTATTCAGGGCATAATTCACAAAAGTCAAGGAATATTTGAAACAGGCAGAACTTCTGGATTAGTTATAGGTTTTAGATGGACAGTATGTCACCTTCATTCAACGTTTTCAGTTCCTGTGGCTGGGGATGAGTTTAACCCACAAAGGCTGGCACGACACGAGAACTCCCTCCATTTCAAAATCGCTCTGTGGAGCTCATGAGTTGAGTTCAATAGCATGTTCTACTTCTGGCCGACTGTAGCAAATTAAGCTGCCTTTTGAGCACCAGAAATGAAGCGCTGGATTTCTTTCGGAGCCAAAAAAAATTGTCCCTTTGAAGAATTCAGATATTTTAAATTGCCTCTGCTCTTGCAGAAAAGAAAGTGGGTGATTTACAGGGGCTGAGGGTAGCATCTCTCTGCACTCTGATCGCAGCGCAGAGGCACTGTCTGGTGTGAACCTTCTCATCCTGGAGGAGATTTCTACACTAGGTCGTCTAATGCCTTAAAAATAGTTTCTCTTCATTGGTATTGAGACAGGGAGTCTAAATAATCTGGGGTCTGATGTCTTGCAGGCTGGGCACGGGTTGTGAGCTATGGGCTCACAGCTCCATGCTGGCTATGAAGGTGTCTGTATGTCAGAAAAATGGTATAGAATAATCCATGAAACGTTTACCAGCTTGCAATTTTCTGCCTTTTTCATACAACAGCATTTTCTGCTGTTGGGTGGGGGGACTTCCCAAGGAAAACTCCCTCCTTTCCACTTAGCATTATGGAAAGGCTGGAACAATTCGATGTCTTCAATATCTGCTTATGTTTCCTCACGGGTAAGTTCCTCTGTTTAAGGCAAAGCTTCCTATGGTTTTATGTTAGGAGCTTTGCTGCTTGAGCCTTCTGCTGGTGACATCTCTGATCTGAATGAATTAAGATCACTTCTCCCCAGATGCTTACTGGCTTCTCTTTGACTTAATGCGCCTGGATGGTTTTCTAGGACTACATCCAAGGTAGTGTCTGACCTTGCTGGTCCTTTAGTTAGCTGTGGTGTGCACAGAGCCCCCCAGAAAGATATGGTCGGTTCCGCAAACCTTCCTGAAGAATGTGTCAGGTGTACTACATTTCCCCATGCTCACTCTTTTTGACAGGATACACGTACCAGGGATGCAACAGTGACACATTTTTTTTCACAGATGCCTGTGTAAGGCCTAGAATAGGTTCTCACATTAATAAAATCAGCACAGCCTACCCTCAGGGAGGCAAGGAACTCATTTATTTTGCCTTTTCTTATCCTTATTCCATCCTGTCTCTCCTCTTTGTCCCTGAGACAGTAATGTGCATTTCAGCCATTCAGTTCTGGGAACCTCAATGTACCATGAAGCACGAGTGACTACAATCTCCTACCACTTCAGCAAGGGTTGTTATTTTTAAGTTTCTCTTGGGCTTGCTTGAAGACCAGTACTCTTCTCCACATAGAGATATGAGCCATATATTTTTAAGGAGAAAGAGATATGGGCTTGAAAAAGAAAATAGTCATGGTGGAGGGAGAAGATACCTGAGCTGAGATTAAAAGTACCAATCCAGTTACTGACAGCAGTGGAGCAGCACAAACTCTGCCTGAGCTCATTATAGCTGTGTCTACAGCCTCACAAATTTATCACGGGGCAATTTACTCTGCATTTTTGCTGGGCGGGTCATTGCCCAGGAGCTAAGAACAGTCCTTGGGAAGGAGAACTGGAGGTTTCCCTGGCTGGCAGATAACTTCCAGTAGTCCCAGAGATTTGCAGGACTTCTTATGGGAAACCTGCAAAAAGACTGTTCCTCTGCAAGTGTGTATTGTGGTGAGATATTCTGTGCTAGATGCTGATTATCATTGAGGAATTGTAATATATTGCATTACAGGATCTACCTTCCTTTCTGGATACTAAAGAATTCCACAGAAAAGTCCAGGAGAAAAAATGAGTAATGTTATAAAACTTGTAGAGTTTCAGTTGTCCCATATACCAGGCTACACATTGCTTCATGGGAATAAGGAGAAGTATTTCAGAGTTTCTTTCCTGAAATTGCTAGCCAGTGTCTGCACTGGAAGGTCAAGTGGGAAAAGAAATTAAAAAGGAGACAATCTTGAGATTACTCTACATTTGGGCCAGAATTAAGTATATTTCCTTACTTTCAAGCTGAATAAAGGTTAATAACGTGTTAATGATTTTTTTTTATGTGTAATGAGTGAATATGATATTGAGAAGCTCTGTCAGGAATCAGCTGCATAAATGGGTTCACTCCTCGAGTATGACACCGCTAATTTTCTCTTGGTGATTTTTCACCTGTGGCCTTTCATCCTCTTGACTGTAACTGTCATGACACAATACAAGCTATACCTGCTGTTTCTTTCCTTTCAGATCAAGTATAGGTTTTGTGATGGCAGCAAGAGCAATGAGGACTGAAATGAGATCGCTGCGGTGGCTGAAGGATGTTTGCTGCTGGAGACCCGACAAAATCTTTTCCCGATGCCAGGAGAGGAGGTTCCCTTCATGCAAGGCATTTCTCTGCTGTGTCACTTCCCTGCTTGTAAGTTACTGTGTAATTACATCATCGCGGGAAGTATTCATTAAAAAGCTGGAACCATTAGCAGAGGCACAGCGGCCTCCTTTGTTTTGTGCAAAATTAGATAACAGCGCGAAACCCAGTTCTAGCTGCATTCGTGTCCGTAAATCAAAGTCAAGTATTTCATTAGAGTATCTGCAGTGTATGTATATAACTCAGCAGCAGAGTGTCTGCTAAGCCTAATGTGTTGCATTTAATTAACATTTAATTAGAGGGTTTTTTTGTGGGAGGTGCGTAAGTGTTTGTTAGGCAGCTCATAAGCATGAATCCACATCTCGCTTGCTGGACATTAGTGTGCAGTTCTTCTAAATAAAGGCTGCAAGTTGAAATCGCCCTTTCAAGCCACACAGATCTAGTCCCAGGATACCTCGAGATTCATATGTGACTTCAGATTTCACGGAGTTTAATTTTGTATTGGATCTCTCCTCCAAGTAAAAGAGTAAGATCTTTTACTGATCTTACATATGTTGTCTTGAAATGTTTATACGTACTCCTCTCTTACTCAGTTGTGTGGTTGGATCATACTGGGATGGATTGTAAAAAAAAAAAAAAAAAAAAAAAAAAAAAAAAGTTTTATTTTGGGAAGAAAACTGTTCCCTGTCAGATCTGTGAGTCTGGAAGCTTTTAGGGTGCGATGGCAGACACCTAACTGTTCAGGTAGTAAAGTAATTTCCATCTGTAAGTATTTTTTCCCAGTAAAGTGATTACTGAGCGACATCTGGTCGCCTGTGCTGATCAGATGTCAGAGGGATGACCTCTGATTTTAAACTGGTGTTTTCATGCACAGTTCTTTGTTCAAAATAGGAAACGTGTATCAGCCATTTGGTCACCCAAGGTCCCCTTTGGAGTCATTAGAGTAAACTAAGACTTCTCCAGAAAGATAGAGCACACCCAGGCTAGACACCTTCTCCACACAACTTTCCAAAGGTGAAAACCATCTGACCTAGGATGAATATCTGCCATATAAGTGTCTCTTGCTGAGCAAGTCACCCCAGGTTCTCTTTACTAAGGCATGTTCAGGGCATGCTTTATCTGACAAAAGGTAAGCATCTACCCTAGCATGGGCATGATCTCTGTTGACTAGATCTCCACTATTATAGAGGGCTAGAAAGCCAGTCCAGATGTAGACACCTGAAGGTAGACACCTGAAAACAGATAAAATAAATCCCACCTAAGGTTTCTCACCATCAGCCATGGAGGGGGACCGTGGAGATCTGTTAACTCAGGTCAGCAGAGGGTGGTGAGGCCCTGGCACAGGCTGCCCAGAGAAGCTGTGGCTGCCCCCTCCCTGGAAGGGTTCAAGGCCAGGTTGGACGGGGCTTTGGGCAACCTGGGCTAGTGGAAGGTGGCCCTGCCCGGGGCAGGAGGGTTGGAACTAGACCTTCAAGGTCCTTTCCAACCCCAAACACTCTATAATCTATGATCTAGGTAAATACCTAAAGCTGAGGAATATGAATATCCTTCCCTCAGCTACCACAACATGGCTAAAATAATCGTCAGTGTAGCGACCATTTCATGGACATCCTTCCCTCCCTAGACTCTCAGTTGAGTTGATGTGTTTCTGTCCTAACTCCCTGCCATGCTCACAGACTGATGGAACTCAACTGTGAGCCTATATCTGGACTATCTTAGGGCATTGATGTGACCAGTGTTGCAAGTGGAACAGAAACACGGCACAGAGTTGTGAACTCTTGGGCTCATTGCTGAGGTCATGGCTGCAGGCTCCTAGAAAATTACAACCAACCCATTTCATTTCTCCCACAGCTTCATTTCAGAGCAAGGTTTCACCTGATCCTTGCCCTATATGGCTTTTACCCCATGCTGTTAATCAGCCACTGCTGTGCTCACCCTGTGGTTGATGGGGGAAGTGACCCATTTGGAGCAGCTGTGCTTTTCAGAGTGTTGCTGTGGTAAAGAGAATCTAACTGGCATGAGAGATTTCCTCATCCCAGACTAAACACATTTGCTGGCTAAAAATAAAAGGGAAGAAGAAAAAAAGGAGGGTTGTTTTTTTTGTTTTGTTTTGGTTTTTTTCTCCACCTGACCAGCTGCCCAATGCTTTGTGTTACGAAAAGGTGTTGAGGAAGGCTCAGCCCATTACTTCTCGTTTCTGTGGTCACTTGTGTGAGAAATGATGTCTCTGATCCTCTGCAGGTTGGCTGGCTTTATCTCTTGTATCCCATTCCCTGATTGGTTTTGTTTCATCCCCAATTCAAAATGCCAGGATATGTTGAGCCTTTAAGGGAAAGAAAAGCAAGAGAGAAAACAAACCCTTTTTTTCAGGTAGAGAGCTGGATTTTTACTATCTGCCGCAATAGTGTAAGTCCAGAACAACTCCACTATGGTGGAGATGGGGTCGTATAAAAGAAGGGTAAAGAGAAGGAGCATAGAGAAGGTGGGTCTGATGTAGAGAGCGGTTTCTTACCTGGGTTAGTGGGTCTAATGGGCTATTGAAGGCCAGATCTCAGCTGGCACAATTTGTGTAGCTCCCCTGGAGTTAATGGAAGTCAATGCTAAATTACACTCCATATGGACTAAAAGACCACCGAGTCAAAGGGGTTTTTAAATGATGCAGTTCAGTGAGGTGAAGCGATAGATGCGTCTGGCAGGAGTGCATAGAAAGCTGCAAGTTGTTATAACCTCTCCATATCCTTCATCAAGGATTCTCCTTCCTCTCAGGGAGTAAATGACACCAGCTCAGACTGCCTGAGCCTTCCCCTCAGCGGGTAGTTTGTGTAACTCAATCTCATGGTGGCAACTCAGGTCAGCTCACCCCAGACCCATGGGGTGAAGCTGAGCTGAGCCAGCATCAGGTCGAGCTCTCCTTTGCTACTGGTGGGCTTCTCATGGGAATCAGAAAGGGAAGAAAGAGGTAAAAATAAAGAAAATAGTAGGAGTTTGATTCAGTTCGGTGACCTCTAAGTTGCCACTGATCAAATCCAAGTGCTTTCCTCATGTGTTAAAAAAGATTGTCTCCATCAATCTTTGGGAAGGCTTCAAGCTGAGTCTCCCTGTCGTCCGTGTCTTTTGGTCCCTTTCAGATCTGGGATACACTTATTTTTCGAAGTTAGTTTAATTTATGCATCTTCCTCCTCCTTTCCTCCTTTGTCGCAACCTGTAGGAGAAGGTCCAGATACAGGTAGTTGCTGTTGTCTTTTTTTTTTTTTGAGTGTTGCAACTTTCTGTTCTCTCCACTCTGTGACTCCCAGTTTATTTCCCAGATCAAATAGAATGTTATCTCTCTCTTTATTGTTTTATATTAATACTTGACCTACAGATAAGAAGGGAAACGTGACAAGAATACGAGGGAGGGAAATGTGAATCCATAGATGGCATTTGAGGAATATTCACCTTCCACAGCAGCTGCTTTCTCTGGGTTTAGGTGTAATCCCTTCCACAAATAAAATATAAAAACTTCTAAGAGAGTACATTTTCTGGTAGTTGTGTGATCAAGAAGGGGGAAAGACAGACTGTCACTCTGTGCTGCATGGCCGCTTTTCAGACCAGCAGGTTCTCTGCCACATACTAACACTGCTCTAGCAGCACAACTTGGTTTACCATCAGTCTGCAGTCACAGCACTATACACTTCACTGTGCACTGTGCTTCCACAGATCTCCTGCAGACTTCTTGCTATGAGCTTGTGGATCACACGGGGTCAGAATCGCAGAATGAGAACCACAATATTAGCTGGAATGATTTTCTAAGGGAAAAAAAAAAACAAAACAAAAACAACAACCAAACAAAAACCCACACAGACACAAAAGAAACCAACACAAAACCAAAAACCCAACCTTTTTTCAACATTGAAATTTTCATGTGACTATTTCTTACACTTGTTTCTTTGCAGCAAATTTATGGTTTGTTTGTCAGGAGAAACCGAATCGATGGTCATTTCTTACCGGCCTCCACAATCTTTGTCATTTATACTTTTGCCTTCAGGCAGGTAGCTGGACAGCAGGAGCTAACCCAAGAGTGGGAGGAAAAGACAGGTAAGCAGGTATTTAGTCATGTGGGAAGGCAGCTGATGAACTAATATACCCTTTCCCAAAATGGAATATGAAGGAAAGGAAAGGAAAGGAAAGGAAAGGAAAGGAAAGGAAAGGAAAGGAAAGGAAAGGAAAGGAAAGAAAAGGAAAGGAAAGGAAAGGAAAGGAAAGGAAAGGAAAGGAAAGGAAAGGAAAGGAAAGGAAAGGAAAGGAAAGGAAAGGAAAGGAAAGGAAAGGAAAGGAAAGGAAAGGAAAGGAAAGGAAAGGAAAGGAAAGGAAAGGAAAGGAAAGGAAAGGAAAGGAAAGGAAAGGAAAGGAAAGGAAAGGAAAGGAAAGGAAAGGAAAGGAAAGGAAAGGAAAGGAAAGGAAAGGAAAGGAAAGGAAAGGAAAGGAAAGGAAAGGAAAGGAAAGGAAAGGAAAGGAAAGGAAAGGAAAGGAAAGGAAAGGAAAGGAAAGGAAAGGAAAGGAAAGGAAAGGAAAGGAAAGGAAAGGAAAGGAAAGGAAAGGAAAGGAAAGGAAAGGAAAGGAAAGGAAAGGAAAGGAAAGGAAAGGAAAGGAAAGGAAAGGAAAGGAAAGGAAAGGAAAGGAAAGGAAAGGAAAGGAAAGGAAAGGAAAGGAAAGGAAAGGAAAGGAAAGGAAAGGAAAGGAAAGGAAAGGAAAGGAAAGGAAAGGAAAGGAAAGGAAAGGAAAGGA
>NW_020799095.1:151543999-151555785 GCF_003259725.1 Athene cunicularia
CCCTTTTTTTTTTTTTTTTTTTTTTCCCATGTAAATCATCACTGAGAATATGCTTTTAATCCCTTCCTTTAATGTCTCTTTACAGGGCAACCAGGAAGGCCCAGACCCCCCAAAATTTTCTAGAAGCATCTTGAATTATTACTGTGAATTTATCACAGTGTTCAGCTATTCCAGATTTACTGCCATATGTTGGCCTTTAGTGTAACTCCCCCTGTCCCCCACATAGTTAGCAGCCTCAGGTGTGCAGAATGGCTCCATGAATCTGTGAATGTGATAAATGCTATCCATTACTGGCAAGATTGTTTCACATCTCTTTGCGGTTGGTTTCACTACAGAAATGCTTTTGGTAAAACAGGGCTTTTTATTTATTTATTCCAGTCATTTCTATATCGTCAGAATTGCCCCGGACAGTTCACCTTTCATTAATTATCGGTTATTAAAAAGTTGCACATGGTTGTTTCAAACTAAATCTAAATTTGGGTTGGACTAGGTGATTTTCAATCTCTTTTCCAACCTAAATGATTCTGTGAGTCTGTGAAATCCCTTGTCTGCTCTCCCCAGGGATCTGGCCAGGAAAATGACTCGTGATGTGTGCTTGAATTCCTACGGCTTGTCTAAGTGGACACAGAGCAGGAGAGCAGAGGAAGCTCCTGTCTCCTCAAGTCCTGCTGCCACACAGCCTCGTAGAAGAAACACCGTGTTCCAAGAATGACCTTCGAGGGGTAAAGGTAGTTGCCAGAGGGCAAAAGCCATGCCAGGGACCATTGTATTGACCCAGTGTCAATACAATGGATGCCATCAATAGATGAATATTTTTCAGCGTCCTTCAGCGTTCCCTGCCTTAGTTAACACATCAGTATAGAGTCAACTGTCCCACCCTTGTGTGAGTGCGGTGGAGTTGTATCAAAATACACCAGCCACCGTTTTGCTTTGAAAATCACTGCGCTACGAAGGTATAAAAGCATCTTTCTGATTTCAAAAAACTGCACTGAAACTCCCAAAGCCCCTTATGCCAAAAGTAATCACGTTTCTTAAGTGATGTGGCACACTAGGGGGCAAGATGGAGGAGAGAAGAGGGAAACCACACTGGTAATTTTGATGCATCCAAAGCGTCATTTTGCTCCATACATGGCTGGAGAGATTCCTCTACCAGTGGAGTAATGCATCCAGATAAAGCTTTAAATTTTACCTTGACAAAAGTCAGAGGAAGAAGAAAAAAACATGTCTGGGAAAAAAAACAACTGTATGTTATTTCCAAATTACTGTGTAATTCCATCATCCATGGAGGTGTTCTTTCAGGAACCGGAACTACGATCGGCAGCACATCGGTTGTTTGGGTTTTTTTCCGTGCAAAATTATAGATACCAGTGAGAAGCCCCGTTTCAAGTGCATTTGTGTTTGCAAATCATACTCGGGTATGATTTACGTAGTGTTTATTCTTATTTATCATTAGTGTCTGTAGTGTGTCCTTTTAACTAAGCAGCAGAAGGGCTGCTGTGTTGCCGCTAATTAATCTTTAATTGGAGGTCACTTGTGGAAGGGGTCTGAATATGTCAAATATATATGTCCGACGTATATATGCTAAACATACGTATATGACTTTTAACTAGGTTTAAATGTCATTCTTGGGGTAAGGTGGTGCAGTCTGCGTTGGAAAGGTACCCACCAAAACCCACACCTCTGTGCTCTGCAGATCTCCTCCACCCTTGGCCTGACGTTTAAGGGATTTCAGTGATAGGGTGACTCTTCTAAAGACATTTAATGATCTCCCTGTGACTTGTCTGTGCCCTAATCATACTCTGAATTTATACCTACTTGAAATAACAAGGAGGCTGAAAGCCCTTGTGGGAGTGTCCTCTTGTGAGAGACTGAAATGTCCTATGACTGTCTCAAAGCTCACTTGTGTCTGTGCGAACCCCCAAGAGAAGCTGCTGCGGCCTGTGAATTGCTCTGGGGGATGCTGCCCAGAGGAGCGGGGGTGTATTGAAGGATGCACTCTCCACTTCTTGGCGGTTGCATTGTCCGGACTCTTTACATAAGCCTCACAGGAGCAGACATGGGCTGAGCTGGGCCCATCCTGGAGCCGTTTGTGGCTCCATTGTGTAGGGCAGACCCCATGCCTGCATTGCTGATGAACTGGTAAGAGACAAACATTCCTGCCCTTGACTCCAGATGCAACAAAACCTGTTGGGCCAGAGGAAAAAAATCCTAAAGGCGAGCAGATATGTTGATCAGCTGGTACGATGAAATTAAAAAGAAAATCTTGCTCTGTGTGCATCTACCATTGAGGCCTGATCCGTGTGCACCCACCATCGAAGCCAGATCTGGAGCACCCACCATCGAAGCCAGACCCATGTGCACCCACCACGGAAGAACTGAAGGCTGAGGACCAACGGGACACCACTGGATCCATGGTGGTGACTATTCTTGCAGCCCCATCCCGCATCCTTGCTTTATTTCTGCCTTTTCCTTCTATTCTGTCCTATTGCTACACTTTTTTAATAATAAAAACCCTTTTAGGGTATACAGCATTTGACATCGTTTGTGTCTTAATCTCACTCTTGGGATTGTATCAAAACTTTATCCAACATTGGATCAGGACACCTGTAAAGAAAAACACGAGAAATGTTTGTAAGTAAAACCGACGAACCCGTGAGAATATTAATGGCTTTTGTAGGCTTAGTGATGGTACATGGTGCCTTTTCTCTATGGATTTGCTTGGATCATGCCATGCTTGGATCCTCAAAGCTGAAAGAGCCATGTACCCCCCGTAGTTTTAAATATATCTCCCATAAGAGCTTGTTGATTAGCACATTGTAGGAGCTCATCCAAGCCATGCATGATGAATTCTGCAGACAGAGACCCAAAGATCTGGGGAGAAAGGATTGCCCTAGGACCTGTCTGTGTGTGCATCAGCTTCATGTAATCTTTACTGCAAAGTCCCTGGGAGACACCGTGGTGCTCAGAGTGCTCTTGAGTTCAGGAAAGCAGATGGTGGTATTTATTGGATTAATGGTGTTCCTGCAGGTGCTGTGATTGTACACTGCCGAGAAATCACATCCTACCTGCTTCAGTCTTCCCAGCCATTTCATTTCTATTCAGAACTTGTCTTTGCTGCCTGTCACTGGGTTTTTTTTTTTTGGTGTTGTTTTGTGTTGTGAAACATCTGGTCTGTTCTACCTGTAAGTGGTCCATGCTCTGTTCTAGGAAAAAAAGCCTGAATCAGAAGAGGGTCCTCTATTGACCCAGTGTGAAGCATCGCTGTCCTCATTTGAGTTTGCAGGGGTCTCTTACAGAGGTGTCTCTGAAAATGTCTGAACAGACATTGCTCCTGTTTCTCTTCTGTTCCTCTAACAGCAAGGATTCACACCCATTCCTGTCACATTTTCTGTCATTCAGTGGGCACTGTGGTTCTGCCTGCATGAGTCCTTCTGCAGAGAGATGGAGAGGAGGGGAGAAAAGCTGCTGTGCTTTCTGTCAGATGGAGTTTAGTAAATAAGTGTAAATAAGGCTTACAGAGCCATCCACAAGTTTAAAAGAATCCAGCCAGAAATAACAAGCTGGCAGGGCGAGCTCTGCTCAACAGCATCACCCTGGACATCGAGTTTTGCTTGCACATTTTTTAATTTTTTTTTTCTGTGACTGAAGCAAAAGCTGATGGAAGAATATGTGCATAAAGGTCCAGGAAGTGACCTGGAAATGAAAAAGCAAGAAAAGAGGGCTCTGTGAAATTGTTGTATCTCAGTCATGGGCTGGACAGCTTTCTTTACTCTTATTTGTATGTGTTTTTCATAAATGAATGACAGTGGGCATTTTCTATTGCAGAGGCGGCTCCCAAAACTGGCTTGATATAAAAACCTCCATCCAGAACCTTTCCACGAAGCCTTTTGGAAGGATGTGAGAGATCACCCTGGACATGTGCTGAACCGGTGAGTCCATGACCCCAACTTATCCAAACCCCAGTAGCTGCATTTGAAAGGCATGCTAAGCCCAGCTCCGAGGGGTTGAAAAGGACTGTCTGGGTCTTAGAGTGAAATTCCTACCGTGTTGTGGGTCACACCTAATTCAACTTGATCTATGGAAAATTAGCTCTGTGTATGTGTGTATATATATATATATATATATATATATATATATATTTGAACTGGTTACCTCGTTTTTCTCCATAGCAAGTGGATGCAGATGAGCACCTCCAAAGGCTCATTCAGCTCATGGCCAGGTGAAATACACGGGCTGACTGGCACTCCCAGCAAGGGATCCGAACTAAACACAGAGCTTTCAAACTAACCGAGGTGAGGGAAAGGCCACCTACTCTACAAAGCTCAGAGCATCTATTGCCCAACCCTGGAGGCACAGTGTTATCCAGCGAGCAGCTTACAAAACCACCTTTATTCAGTGCTTGAGGAACAATGCAGGAGACATTACAGTCCTCGTAGACCTCTCAGTATCTTTGGGGAGACCAGCTAGAGTGAGTTTGTATTGATTTACAGTGTGCCTGGTATAGCTGGGACTGTAGAGGTTAACAGATACTCTCATTAAAATTCAGTCCTCTAAAATGAAATATCCTGAAATCTGCTGCACTTCACACCACATGAAAGTGGGTGTAACAGCAATGGAATAAGTTGGAGTTCATCTCTGCTTAAAGTGTTGGGCAATTTGCAATGCAACATGCAATATTTTGGTATGAAGACATCAACCGGACTTTCCCGACACAAACTGGGCAGAGATTTTTGCTTCCACTAACAAAAAACCTGGTCCCAGGAGTTCAACTAAATTATGGGCAATGCCCAAGAAAGACAGTGCTCCTAAGAGTGACAGAAACTGTCAGTTAGTCAGGGTAAAAACAAGCTTTGAGCATCCCTTTGCCACACAGTTTCTTATTTCTTGCCAGCCCTGTGTATGTCTATTTATAATTGCAACTTTCCCCAGTTAATCGTGTCAAAAATGGCATTTGGACCTCTGGGAACTGCAGCTGACGTAACAGTTTTTGCAAAGTTGTTAATCCCAGAAGAGAATCCCCAAGTAAACTGATTACGACGCTGGCAGCACGAAATAAGCTCAGGCCTTCCATTAATCGCTGCACAAATCACAGCAAATTCTGAGCTGAATTTAGATCTATAGGAACATTCCTGGTACTTAAGGGAATAATATAGAGACAGCTTCAGACATCATGTGAGTGGGTAGTTGCTGAACACAGAAGCTATCCACTAGTTGGTGGTAATGCGTGAACCAGAAGCTCCTGTTCATTTTCTTGTTTGTTCATATGGAAGTAGTTCATGCAGGAGTAGTGGAGCTGGAAAATTGGAATATGTTAAAAGAGATGTCACTCACAGAATATTTTGCTAATGTTTCTCTTGCCTTTCCCACCAAGGGCTGCCCAGACATTCCCTTCTCTCATCTTACTGCTGATCGGCAGCCATCAGATACAGGGCTGAGCGTTTCCGCTGCTTTTTATTTTCAAGAAATAAAAATTGTTGGAGACGCCGACTGAAACAACAACCCAACTGCAGAAACCCCAGTAACGCAAAAGACCATGTGGAGAAGCTGAAATGACTGTTAGATACCTGGAGATTTCAATTTGCTTAAGCCTTGGCCTTCTCCAGTCCACCCTGGCAGGGAACAAGAAAGTCTTTTGTGCGAAAAAAAAATATGAACAGTTTCGGTTTACATCTCTCAGGAAAAAAGAAAAAAAAATCTTCGAGTTTGACAGTGTTTCTTGTTCTCAAGGCAAAACTGTTCCCCTGTGAGATAGCGAGGACACGGGGAAGCCCTCGGGTTCATACACTCACATAACATCCAGCTGCCTGCAGATCCTCCTCCTGTGAGTCCCATCCCTGACTCCGTCTGTGACAATGCTGACCAAGTGGGCAAGCTGTGTGGGATTGTAGGAGGTTTTCTGGCCTATCAAATAACAGACGTCCCCAGTTTTTTCCTGAGTCCTGATATCTCCAAATCTTGCTGCAGTCCTGGACTTTCTTCTTGGGAGACATCCCACCTGTTGCCTCCCAAAACAAGACTTGCCATAGGTCAGTCAACGCCTCCCTCCAAGGGCTCCTCCCAGGCGACAGTGTGAGCGAGGATGCAGTATGGGCCTTTCCCTGGGACAAGTGAATTTGGAAGTGGGAATGTAACCAGTGAGGCAGCACAAAGGCATCTGGGTGGAGCCATCAGCAGCATACAGGAGTTGATTTCCATCAGTTCATTTTGCAGGCAAGCTCACTGCTTCCCTGAATATCTGTCCCTGCTGGTCCTCATTACGTGTCGCTTAATTGCTTTGGAAGCAAAATAGCAGTTTCTTAATGGTCCGTCTCCCCTCCTCCCCTTTTCTGCTGCATGTGCCTGAAATTAAATTCAGATTTTAAATCACAAGATGATTTACCATTTTCTAATTATCAGCTTTCCCCTGGTTAAATAGATGATTTACCAGCAGCTTCACCCCTCAAGGAATGAAAGTCTCATGCATTGGACGGACGATACGAGGGTCTTTGGGAGAAGGTGGTGAGAAGTAGGAAAGTCCCTGACTCAGAGGATTTAAAACTCAGTATACATTCCATCTAAGTGAATTCTCGCTTTATCCAAAGGTGTTACGGACTGTCCCCATCAGTAGTGTCCCCATCAGCTTAGTGCTGGGTTAGGGCCTCGGTGTGGTCATTGTGACCCAGGGAAGCGGTTGAGTCACCATCCCAGGAGGTATTTCAAAGACCTGTAGATGTGACACTCAGGGACATGGTTTAGTGGTGGCCTTGGCAGCATTAGGTTAATGGTTGGACTCAATGACGTTAAAGGTCTTTTCCAACCGAAATGATTCTCAGATTCTACAGTTTTGCCTTGTGAACTAATCCATCCCCTTCGGAGAAGACTGAATATCAAATTGCACCTAAGGGACCAGGACAGCAAAGTAAACTGAGAGCTCACTTACTTGACAGTGTGGCTGCATCCTGAGAGATTGCTTGGGTTTCTCCATGATCCAAATACTCTGAAAGATGAGGGAAACAAAGGCAATGGAGGAGGTAGGAGACAGCAAAAGCGTATGTATATACTCAGTGCAATGGAAACACTTAGGAGCGGCCTCCACCTACCAGATCCAAGTAAATGGGAAATTATCACTATGGTAAGTTTAAAATCATGTTCAGCATTCCTGTGAAAAATAGTTAAGTATGATTCAGAGCACATGAGACATTTCCATCGTGCTGAGTTGAATACAAATATGTAGCTCCGCTGGGTGAGGTAGGTTGTAAATCAGTGTTAATGGTTCTGGTCTTTCACAGTTCAGGGCACCAGCCTGGGACCAAAGTGAGCAGTCCCCACAAATTAATGCACAGCTGAGTGCCTTTTCTGAGGACTCCTCCTGGCCTATTGTGGGCAGGTGACTCCAGCTTGTCCTGGGGAAATATTGCCGTTGGATCAGACGGAGCAAAGGGCAGCTGACGTGAAAATCTTGGCTTTGAGAAATGGAAACGTGTCAGAGACGTTTGGGAGTTCACTCCTCTTGGCTGGACAACGAGATTGAAAGAGGAGACACAAATACTCTTTGCATTAAGCTGTCCTCACTGCTGCTGAAATCCCCTGCTGCTTCCATTAGACAATCTTTGCTGAGCCTCCGGGCTGTGGAAAGGTGTTTCTGCAATGGGCACAGCCGCTTCTGTGAAATATCCCTCCTGCCTTGAGGGCCTGGCACTTGAGTTTTTTATGATCTTTGCTGTCTTTCCCCATTTTCTCTTTGTCTAAAATAAAGAGGCACACCTTTCCAAATGACTCTAAGGAAAGATCTAGCAGAAGATGGAGGGTTTTTTGCAGTGGGATTTGCTGTACACCATGCTGCCTCCTTCAGAGCCAGCTTTGCAGTATAAGTTAAACGCTGTCTGGAGGGCTGGGGTTGGATGGGGAAGTGGAAGAAGCACCTCCAGATATGCCGTTAGACATACGGTGGATGCATCAGAGCCTACTTCCCTCTCTGTCACCCGACTTATTTCTCATGTTCATCATCTGAACCAAGTAAGTCCCTTTCCCTAGGGTGTGGGGACGGTAGTGCAGGTGCTGAGATGAGTCAGGATCAGCTTTGCCTGCTACTGCTTGCCCATGTCGGACAGAAAAATCTGTGCAACGTTGGCATGAGTTCGTAAAAAATGTCTGTAGTAGTTGTCTGTCCATCTACCCCTGTCTGAGATCCTCATCGTAGTGATGTAGGAATGACTGGACGCTATCTCGACTCACCGGTTTTTGGGAAACGAGGTATTTCAAAGGAGATGTGAAGGAAGAAAAGAACAAGAGGATTCATTAGTGCATATGGAAAAAAAAAAAAAAAAAAAAAAAAAAAAAAAAAAGAAAAAGATTGAGACCTGGAGAGCCCTTGCAATAGCCCTGTTAACTGAAAGTGCATTTCCTTGACATCTTTCTGCATTGATTCTTCTCAGCATTCAACTTTATTGGCTTTTCAATATCTGCATAAAGTTTAGTGTTTCATGAAACAATGTTCCGTATCCGCAAAAGGAAAGGAAAAGCAAATCAAAGCACACATCAGCATCGACTGAAGGTAATGAAATAAGACAGTTTTGTTCTCTTGTTCTCACAGAATATATTTTTAAAAAGCGTTTACATAAATACCACCAAACTTTCCAAATCTATAACGGAAGGAAAACTGTTATCAATTATGTGTTTAGTAATCCTCTCAAAATATAATAACAACAGGCTTAATGACGTCAGGTCTATCTGCTGTAGTGAAAAGACATTAAAAAGCAATCACAAACAAAACCAGATCTCTACCTAATGCTCTGTTCATTCAGATATGGGAAGGGAGATTACTGTACTTCAAGGGTTTTGTCTGAGCCGGCAGTGTAAGGAAGGACAAATTGGAGATGGGTTTACTACACGTATTTTGGTTAGAACGCTGGTGATGCATGAAGCCTGACTCTTGCCAAATGCGTTTGTCAACTAAATGCTTGCCGAGCAGTTACAGGCAAAGGAAAGATCTCACGCAATTGTCGGTGCGTGGTCGTGCTCAGACTTTTATTTCTTCTTCTGAGTTTGCAGTGTATAGATAATTAGGAAAATTTGCATTGTTCTGCTTCTTCTCCCTTACTGAGGGAATCGACGTTTTCAGCCTGAGGAAAAGGAATAGCAAATGCCACATATGCTTCTGCAGTATCTGTGTGCTCTTTAGTTCTTCTCAGAAGAAGTAGGATGTATCTAGAATCAGACTGAAGAGGATTCAAACCCGACGGGTGTAAACATTCCCCATCAAATATGCAGTCACAATAATGATAGAATTTTAAAAATCACAGCCAAATGGGGTGTTTAGTGACAAAAGCAAAAAAATTTTCGTAAATCAATTTTTAATAACCAACGAAGCAACATCAGTATTAGAAGAAAATATTTTTATATTTTGGGTGATTAAATAAATATATCAGAATGCATAGTGAGCAGGTAGAGCTATCAAGTCTCAGCTTTATGGGAAATTCAGTAGTTCTGATTTTTTTTTTTTTTTTTTTCCGCTGCAATCTGAAATATAACGCTCCGTTCTTATTTTTGCCTCTCATGCATTTAAAAAAGCGTCACGTCTTTGGTCAATGAGAATATATCACTAAAACTATTTCAACATTTATTTTTGTTTGACTTCTAGTATTTCATTTTTACTAGATAAAACTGTAGAATATGGAATTAAAATAAGAAAGTGAATATAAAATTAAACACGAGCATAAATGTGGAATGAAAGAGAACATAATAAATAAGCTTAAAACATAAAATAAATCAGAATAAACAATGTATCCTAAAATATATTTCAGATGGAATAACTCTAACAGCTAAAAGCTAAAATGTATTATGTAAAAGCTGGGTTTTGGGTTTTTTTTTAAAGCAACACTGAATTGAAATCAGTGCATTCTTCAAGAAGGTAGAGATTTTGATGACTTTGCAAATCGTGCTGGAGAAATATTTTGACAAAACCCTGTAACACAAAGCCAATATATTTTAAAAGGCATATGTTAAGAGAGGTAGTTTCAGATGACATACTTGGGCCAAACGGATAACAAGACTATTTCCAGCTAATTTCAGATGGGAAAGCAGATGGGATTGTTTCTTACTGTTAGAATTCTGTGGTCACGGTCTCTCAAGGGTTGAACTTGGAACATCTGAGTAATAATAATAATACTAATACTAATAATAATAATAATAATAATAATAATAATAATAATAACAAATTAATATTTACAATCCTAACTTATAGCCTACTGTCCTTTGCACAGTGCAAAGGACAAGAAGATTTTATCACAGCCTGAAAAATCTTTAGCCCATTAGAACTTTCGGTGCCATGAGCGTGGTGCATCTCACCTAGGTTCAGAGGTGAGGTTCACATGCAAATACATCAACGTTTTGCACCCTTTGGGAGTTCCCAGGGTGTCCAAGGCATCTGCACAGGGCTGGCAGAGATGGCGTAGGACCTACAGGAGACCTGCGCTCATCTGGACTGCCACTGGGCGTCATCAGTATTTGAAGGGGCACTAGATGTTTATGTTAAAGCAACTAAATCCCATATTTGGTATTCAGAATGTAGGTGTCTATATGAATGAGATGTCAAGGCTCCAGATACAGTCAACGGAGAGCCTCTGGAAGTTAGTCTGTGACCTGAGCTTTTATAGGCACCTGCGTTAGGAACAGACAATTCCTGCATTAGGAACCCAATCTCATTGCTCACATTGAGTCATCTAGTGGTTTGGGTTGGAAGGGACCTTCAAAGATCATGTAGTAACCCCACACACACCATGGGCAGGGCCACCTTCCACCAGCCCAGGTTGCCCAAAGCCCCGTCCAACCTGGCCTTGAACCCTGCCAGGGAGGGGGCAGCCACAGCTTCTCTGGGCAGCCTGTGCCAGAACCTCACTGCCCTCACCGTAAAGATTTTCTTCCTTGTATCTAAACTATATCTATGCTCTTTCAGTTTAAAACCCTTACCCCTTGTCCTGTCACTACAGGCCTTGGTAAAAAGTCTCGCTTTGTCTTTCTTATAAGCCCCCTTTAAGTACTGAATGGCTGCTACGAAATGCTCCTGAATGCTCCCCAGAGCCTTCTTGAGGTTGAAGAACCCCAACTCTCAGCCTTTCTTCAGAGGAGAGGTGCTCCAGTCCCCTGACCATTTTTGTGCCTTTTTCTGGACTGTCTCTAACAGGTCCATGCCTCACGCTGGGAACCCCAGAGCTGGACACAGCACTGCAGGTGGAGTCTCACAAGAGCAGAGTAGTGGGGAAGAATCCTCTCCCCTGACCTGCTGGCCACACTCCTCTTGATGCAGCCCAGGACACGGTTGGCTTTCTGGGCTGTGAGTGCACATTGCTGGCTGACATTCATTTTTTCATCCTCCCATACCCTCGAGTCCTTCACAGGGCTGCTCTCAATCGATTCTCACCCCTGTGCTCAGCACTGGTGAGGCTGCACCTCGATTCCTGCGTTCAGTTCTGGGCCCCTCACCCCAAAAAGGCCATTGAGTGACTCGAGCGTGGCCAGAGAAGGGCAACGGAGCTGGGGCAGGGTCTGGAGCACAGGTCTGCTGGGGAGCGGCTGGGGGAACTGGGGGGGTTCAGTCTGGAGAAGAGGAGGCTGAGGGGAGACCTCCTGGCCCTCGGCAACTCCCTGCCAGGAGGGGGCAGAGAGGGGGGATGAGTCTCTGGAGCCAAGGACCCAGCGCCAGGCCCCGAGGGAATGGCCTCAAGCTGCCCAGGGCAGGGTCAGGCTGGCTCTGAGGAAGGATTTCTGTGCAGAAGGGGCTGTTGGGCGTTGGAATGGGCTGCCCAGGG
>NW_020799095.1:151555835-151559155 GCF_003259725.1 Athene cunicularia
GCTGGGATCTGCCAAGTGGATGCGTTGCCAAACCTGGGACTTGGAAAGGTCCTTAGTGTATCTCAGTAGGTAGAGATCATTCTGTACATGAGACGAAAGCTGAGACTGTTGTGGTAGGATTGTTTACAAAATATTGTGCACACAATTCTGTAGAAAATCTGTCTTCATTTAAGTCTGCTGCTTATGAATAATATTTGGGTGGCTCATAATCAAGAATATTCATTGTTCCCTTTTCAGAATTGAACACTGTCGTGGCTGTTACATCCTGGTCCGCAGGGCTGTCCATTTTGATTTTCCTTTTGTGTTCATCTGTGCAGCTAATGCGAATATTTTCCTAAACAATGCTGATAGATTCCTTTTTAATTACTGTTGATGAGTTGGAGAAAGAATAGCATGGACCACTAGTAACATTTCCCCATGGATGAATGTTTGAGGGAAAAAGGAAGCCCACAGAGGATGGAAGCCAGTACAGATAACCTAGAAGGCATACAGAGAAACTGAGCAGCCAGAGATCAGGTCAGAAAAGCCAAAGCCCTGATAGAATTAAATCTGGCCAGGGACATCAAGGACAAGAAGAAAATCTTCTAGAGGTACGTTGGTGATAAAAGGAAGACTAGGGAAAATGTGGGCCTTCTCCAGAAGGAAACAGGAGACCTGGTTACGCAGGACATGGATAAGACTGAGTTACTCAATGACTTCTTTGCCTCAGTCTTCACCAGCAAGTGCTCCAATCACACCACACAAGATGCAGACGGCAAAGGCAGGGACTAGGAAAATGAAGAGCTGCCCACTGTAGGAGAAGATCAAGTTCAAGGCCATCTGAGGAACCTGAAGGTGCACAAGTCCATGGGACCTGATGAGATGCATCCACAAGTCCTGAAGGAACTGGCAGATGAAGTAGCTAAATCACTATCCATCATATTTGAGAAGTTGTGGCAGTCTGATGAAGTTCTCACTGACTGGAAAAGGGGAAACATAACCCCCATTTTTAGAAAGGGAGAAAAGAAAGACCCAGGGAACTGCTGGCCAGTCAGTCTCACCTCTGTTCCCAGGAAGATCATGGAGTGGATCCTCCTGGGAACTATGCTAGGGCACATGGAGAATAAGAAGGTGATTGGTGAGAGCCAGCATAGGTTCACTAAGAGCAAATTGTGCTTGATAAATTTGGTGGCCTTCTGTGATGGGGTTAGAGCCATGGTGGATAAGGGAAGAGCAACTGACATCATCTACCTGGACTTGTGCAAAGCATTTGACACTGTCCTGCACAACATCTTTGTCTCTAAATTGGAGAGACGTGGATTTGGGTGGTGCACCACTCAGTGCATAAATGGCTGGCTGGTCACACTCAAAGAGTTGCAGTCAACAGCTCGATGTCCAGGTAGAGAGCAGGGATGAGTGGTGTTCCTCAGGGGTTGGTATTCAGACGAGAACTGTTTAACATCTTTGTCAGCAACATGGACAGTGGGATCGAGGCACCCTCAGCAAATTTGCCGATGACATCACGCTGTGTGGTGTGGTCACATGCTGGAGGGAAGGGATGTGCCATCCAGAGGGACCTGGACAGGAGATGGACCCCGGCTGACCTTATGAAGTTCAACAAGGCCAAGGCCCAGGTCCTGCCCATGGGCTGGGGCAATCCCAAGCACTAATACCGGCTGGGCGAGGAGTGGATGGAGAGCAGCCCTGCGGAGAAGGACTTGAGGGTATTAGTTGATGAAAAGCTGACTATGAGCCAGCAATGTGCACTCACAGCCCAGAAAGCCAACCGTGTCCTGGGGTGCAGGAGGAGAAGTGTGGCCAGCAGGTCAGGGGAGGGGATTCTTCCCCTCCACTTTGCTCTGATGAGACCCCACCTGCAGTGCTGTGTCCAGCTCTGGGACCCCCAACACAAAAAGGACATGGACCAGTTCGAGAAGGTTCATAGGAGGCCACGAATATGATCAGGGGGGCGGAGCACCTCCCTTATGAGGGTGGGTTGAGGCACTTGGGGTTGTTCAGTCTGGACTTAAAGGGAGCCTGCAGGAAAGATGGGGAGCGACTCTTATCAGGGGATTGTAGGGATAGGATGAGGAGTAATGGCTTTAAAGTGAAAGAGGGTAGATTTAGATTAGATACAAGGAAGAAATTATTAACTGTGAGGGTGGTGAGACACTGGAACAGGTTGCCCAGAGAAGCTGTGGAGCTCAAGGCCAGGATGGATGGTGCTTTGAGTAACCTGATCTAGTGGAAGGTGGCCCTGTCCCTGGCAAGGGGGTTGGAACTAGATGGGCTTTAATGTCCTTTCCAACCCAAACTATTCTGTGATTCTATGAAAAAAGCAGGCTTGTAAACCAGAAGTCATCATGGAGGGACATACCAAAATGAACACCCTCAGCTGGACCCTTGTTTCCATTCCGAAAAGAGAAGAAACAGTCCGGAGTCATCATGTGAAAACGAAGAAGGTACATTGAGAAACCAGGGATGCTGATAGAAACTATAAGGCTGGGTGAATCTGTATTGCTCAGATGGTGTTTCAGTTTATCCCTTACTGGCTCCCAACATCACTGGCACCAGTAAAAGTTCTGCTGGGGATTTGGTGCTGTAAGTGGTATATCCCCGGCCCTGTGACGTTCCGACACAGACATCCATGGACATCAAGATCCAAGTGGCTTCAGCAAGCTCCAGCGGGCTACCCACATACAAAACTCTACATGCCAAAATAAATACTGCCTGGAGTGCTCTTTCTGATAAGAAAACTTCATTGCAATACGTCCAAATCTCACCATAGCACAAGACTGGTAAAATAAAACTGATTTTCCCTGTTGGCTTCAAAAAGAGGAGATCTGGCAACGTGTCACAGACAAAATGGATCTGTTCAAATGAAACCACCCTGACAAATAGCATCCTTCTTAAAATTTAAATTAACTGTTTTTCCCCCACTAATAATACCAGTCACAGAGCCAAATTCTTAGCTGTGCTTTCCCTTTGTTTCTTTTGTTTATTCAATCTGATTTAATTTAATCAACCATTTGGTTTTGGAGCTGTCTATATGAATCTGTTTAAATATACTGAGGGATACTTTGAAAATATTCACTTTTTGTTTCTTTTTTTTTTTCCTCCTGGTTTACACTCCTCCTAATCAGGTGCAAAATCTAGAGTTTAGAAGATTCTTTTTCATGTCTCTTTTAAGCAGACAACAATCTGGCCTACTTGAATAAAAAAACTGATCAAAAATTAATTGGGGGCTTCAGGATTTGCCTTGATATGAAGAGAGGTTAGACCAGTGACCTAAGAAATACATTCCCCAGAAAAAAAAAAAAAAAAAAAAAAAAAAAAAAAAT
>NW_020799095.1:151559205-151576812 GCF_003259725.1 Athene cunicularia
GAGTCGGGCTGAGCCAGCGCTGAGGGATCTGGGGGAGTTGGGAACGGTCAGTGCTGGGTTAACGGTGGGACTGGATGATCTTCAAGGTCCTTTCCAACCTAGACGATTCTGTGATTCTGTTGTCCACCCCACTCTTTTCCTTTGAGTAAGACAGAAGCCACAGCTGTGCATGAAGAGAGAAGTTTGATCGCAGCAGCAGCAGCAGCCGGGAAGAGAAGACCATTTAGCACAGCTCTTCCGAGCACCATGTCCTGCTGGGTAGCATCCCACCAGCTGCAGCACCCAGCGCAGTGTCCTGCTCTGCCCCATCCGCCAAGGCCTCTGGGATGTCTGCAGTGCAGAGGCAGGACAGTGCTTGCAGGGAGCTACACACCAGCCGGGCTGCTGGGCAAGGTGAGAGTCAGCGGTGTGAGTCTTTACTCAATACATGGCTTGACAGGTCTGAGAACCTGGAGTGCTCTCCAGCCACAGACTAAACGGGATCTGTCAGCGGGTACAAAGTGAAAAATTAGGTAGGTTTGCCTGGATATCAATGAAACAAATGGGGCTTATCAGGAACTCAAAGGTCAGAGCTCGTCACTTACCAAAAAGAGTATCAGATGGGAGTAACTGGCGAGCACCACAACAGAAGCTGCGTGATGAGAAATAAAGGAAATACTTCGCAGTATTGCCAGCAGTGTTTTCCTTGTCTATGCCTGGGACAATCACCTTCATCAACCCTTTAAATCTGAGGGGAGATCATCTAAACAGAATACCCTTAGAGGTTGGTAAAAGTGGTGACTTTATTATGACCTTTTATTAAAATCTTCAGCTCCTTTTAACAAATCACTTTTATAACATAACTGATTCAAACCAGCTATAGACTTCCCTTTCCTTATCATTATTTATTACAATTTAATAATCCCAAGATTTTCAGACCTGTCATTAAGTTTCTACTAAGTATGCTGAGTGACAGCAAAATCTCTACAGAAATTCCCTCTGTGTCCATTATTCTTTACCTTACTACAGATGTTATCGAGCCATGGAGCTGGACATTGTCCACCTACTCCATTACTCTTCCACAATATACCTTGTAAGAAAGGAGTAGAGGAGCCTTAGGAAGAAGAGGGAAAATGTATGAGGGGCAAAGAGTCTTTGTGTCAGAGGGTTATTTTTGCTCTCTCATTTCCCCACTCACTACTCGCCTCCCTTGAGAGGCAACCTCAAAACAGATGAGATGTCCCTGCTTCATTTTCAAAGTTTTCTACTTCAGGGTCTCAGGATGTTCTAAGAAGAGGCAGCAGCTCTTGGTCATCCCCAGGCCTTTTGGTCAGGACAAGGACACAGAGAACAGTGTGTAAAGAAGGATAGAGATCACAAGTACCAGGTGGGGAACTTCGGAGAAGAACAAATTAGAGGGGGAATGTGACCTGGAAGAACAGACCAGGCACGGATTTTAAGGTGAAGCACACAGGAAGGGACAAAGCAATTACTTAGATGGACGTCTAAGGAGACTGGATAGGGTAGGGAAAATGGAAAGGAAAGAGGAGGAACTCCATGGGAGAATTAGAGTTAAGGGAGAGGGACTTCTCTTGAACTTATGTACCCCAAGGATGCCTCACCCTCTATCCTCCTACAGCTGGATTTTTCCCTTGCCAGTCCTATGGCTGGTTCTGGGAGGTTACTCCTCTAGATAAGGGTCCTGGCAGCATGAAATATTCTTGTGTTTTACTGTTTTGACTGAGATTCATCTACATGTATACCATCACTTGAAAAAAAGGCACGGGGAACAGGAGCTCTCTAACTAAAATAAATTTGGATCCACAAAGGAGACATATCGGAAGATGGAGTCTACACCACCTCTGGGTACCCCAACGCAGTCTGTCCACCTATTTGTCTGTCACTAAAGTATTCCTGCTTCAGCATCCCGAGTACAGTTCTGGGACCAGCAAAGTCAGAGGGGGCACCAGTGAATGTATTCGATGTTTGGTGTGTACAACCTTAGGACACGACTCACTAGGGGTGGCTCAGGGCTGTGTTTGCTAGACTGGTGCAGACACCGTTAATATCGGTAAGCATCTCCCCATCCTTTTTCCTAAAGCATCTAGCAGGATTGGTCAAATGAAAGGTCTGGGGTCTGTTACTTAGATTCTTTTCCAAATAAGAGTCGATTCAGCTCCTAGCAAAATTAATCGTTAAAGGTATGGAAGGTGCACCAACGTTTCAATCATGATGTTATTACTTACAGCATAGATGTGTTCAGGTGGTCACCAGTGACCAGTCGAAAATGTTCTTGACCAAAATCACATATAATATGTGGACGTGTTAGTTACTGAGGCTCAGTTCCGATTAAATGTATAGTTAGAGAGAAAAGCTTTGCTATATGTTAATAACGAACGCATTCCCTATCATATGAGAAAAGTAAGAAATTTATAACACTCGCTCACTATTTTTGGAGGATTTAAAAAAAGTCACAACACTTGAAATTGTCTCAAGTCCTGTTTCAGGAATGTGAATGAAGTATTTCATTTTCCTAAAGCAGGAACATGCAGTACTTAGCATTTCCAATCGGAGTTTATTTTAGTCTAATTTATTTTCAACAGCTTTCCCCTCATCTTGAGTGCTCTGAGAAGAGATAAAGATAATACATTCCCACTAGAGACAAGGGATAAAACAACATCAGCAAAAAAAAAGATGTGTACATTGAATCAATCCTCTTAGTGAGACGAGATTTCAGCCAGAGAAAAGAGGAGCAGGGGGTTTGGTGACTCCAGGTGTGCGAGGTGTGTTCTCCTTGGCAGGGGGATGCGATTGGCATGTGGTGGAAAGTAAATTTATAATTTGGTGTCACCATGGCTTTGAGATATAAAAGTTAAAGCTCCTCTCACACGTTAGGGGTCCAATAGCTCCGGATAAATCTTTGTTATTTAGGGCAGCATCTTTTTTATCGGTGATTGATTAAAAGGAAAAAAAAATGTAAAAGAGAGAAAGCAAAAAAATATTTTTTTTTCCCCCTCTGATTTTTATTTTATTTCTATTAATCAGTTAGAGAGGAATAAGAAATTTTCACAAAATATTAACCTCTAAGGAAATGATTAATCCCACATCCAGATAGACTGGCTAAAAGGGATGTATGGGACACAGCTGAGACTTTCTGTTAATTGGTTGCCTCCTTATTTTTAGGAAACTCTTCTTTTGATAAGAGAGCTGGAGATGATATTTGGAACTCATGTCAGTGCTCCTGTGTTTTCTCCTGTCATTGGCCAGCTGGGTGTGTTATTTTTTTTCTTAGCAGCTGGTTTTCTGGAAATCCTTAAAAAAAACAGACATCATCCTTCTTTTGATATTTTCTGTTCCTCTTGGAAGACTGCTAACACTCCGCCGTTGATTGTGATAAATGTTCCTGGTGTAACTAATTTAACTGTTAAGTCTGCAAATTGTCAGCTTCTATCAACTTGAAATCTAACAGTTAGGCCTACTTGTTGTAAAGGTCTGATACTCCTGTGTCTTGCTTTTATAGCTATTCTAGGATTGTCTGGAAAGATGTTGATAGCTGGTCTTCTAATCTTCTGAGGTTTTGCTTCTGACATAAACTTTTACGTGTAATACTTTGCCCACTCACTGGTCGCTTATGTTTGCTGCTATTATTTGTCATTTCTTTCTTCTTTTTTTTTTTTTTTTTTGAGATGTTTTTCTATTTGTTCTAACTTCTCCTTTCCCATTTGACTGTGCTCAGCAAAGATGATTGTAACAGTTTTGACACAAAACCCCTCTCCATAAATTACGCTTTTAAAGACTCACTCTCCGAAAATCCTCTGCAAGGGCTGAAGGCTGCTTATTCACAGTGCCTTTTTTGGAGATGTTTGAATAGATGCAGCATCTCCTTGTTCTTTAAAGGCTCTGCAAGCGAAGCACAGAACATGTTGTCCAGGGTTAATGGTGGAGTGACAACTTCTGGGTTGCCTCGGCATGAGTAATAGTTGCAGACAAGGTTTTCTCGAGTCAGCTGACAAACATCAAGGTTAAGGATGGTGGAGCAGTTTTTAGGATAAGTTATTTGAGCACATTTTTGTTTCTTCTGCCCTGTCCTGGGTGCTTCGTATTGTAATACACAAAGAGGTCAGTGGTAAAAATCAATCCAATGGGCTGGCCTTGACTCAGTGCGTTTGAGGACGATGGTACATGTGCTAAAGACGTACCTGCTCATCCTCATATGGGCAAGCCAGGACTGCCTGCTTCCTAATTACATACTCAGCGTTGATGCCTAAACAAGATCAGTTGCCTGCATTCCTCTCTCGAGGCTCCCTATATCTACAGAGGGAGATAAGGACAGCAGGGCTCCAAACCTAGAACTGAAATTAAGGGACATATTTTACCAGTTTTCTTTGCAAAGTGACTCATGACACAGAATAGAAACTCTTAAATCACCGCTTTATAAAAGGCACAGTGCAGAAATGCATTTTGGGACTGAGAAAGTTCTAACAAACCTTTGCACTACTCAAAAATGGGTGTTATTCTAGGCAGGAATTTATGGCTTTTGCCAGTGATCTGTTCAAGAGCTCTACCTGGAAAAGTCTGGTTTTTTCTCCAGATGATCTACAGCCAAAAAATTTTCCTGGAAGAAATGTTCAACAAGAAGAAAACACAAGGTGGACAGGAATGTCCAACCAAACATAATTTTGCTTCTGCAATCATGCACTGCTCTTTCTCATTGGCATGGCAAATGTGGTGTGCTGGGCTCTGAGACAGAACTGAAGTTCTGTACCCAGCTGTAGAAGACATATGGATTAGAAACAAAGCTCAGCACAGAGACCTTTCTCCATACTGCTGGTTTCATTGGGAACAGAATATCTCTGCGAGCCGTGTCACACTAAGAGGGTGACCTCTTCTGGCACCATTTTGTAGGAATCTTCCAGCCTTCCTTTTGGGACTTGGATCTGGGAGTTTCTGGATGTCTTGGGAGAGGGGGCTGCTGGACATGTCAAAAGGGGTTGCTGGACATGTCAAAAGCCTGGTTCAAGGCATATACCACAAATCCAACCCCTGGACTTCAGTCCTGCTGCTTTTACATCCACCATTGCTGTTTAAAAGAGGGTGAGGTGAACGCACATTGAGTAGACTCTGGTTATTACAGATCTCCTGAATTTAAGCAACCTCTTGCTCTCAAAATCTCTTGGGCTTTGAATTAACTCCAGGAGGGATCCCAGTGCTCTCTCCAGGCTAGTTGGAGGACTACTGCCTCATTGCACAGTAAAGCACCGGGTGGTGCTGAGACATGCCAAGGATTCTTGTCTGGTTCGTCCATCCCAAGGAGCATCCCATTGCCATGTGTTAGCCGGGCCTTCCTTTTTCTGCTATGCTGGATCTCCCTCCACGCCATGCATTTCTGTGCATCATTCCCTCCCCTCCTCCCTCTCTCCACCACCTTGGTAACCATCAAAATGTCATTTTGTCCACCAATCGGCCACCTTGTTTGGGGGAAGAATAAACCATCCAACAAGGGGCTTAAATCCGTAAATTCTCCAAACATCTCTACTTAGTGTAAGATGTGCATGTGTCATTTATTATTCCCTCCTCCTTTCTTCCATCCTCTGGTACTCCCTCATAGCTTTTCCACCCAGGCAGCCTGGTCCCTTTTGTACACAACATTCTTTCCCTTTCACAAAACCACAAAGACCCTGTGGGGAGGCGGACACTGGAAATGCTTCAAGCAAGAAAAATTCCATCCCCTCCCTGTGACACTTGAGCTGCCGGGGAGGGGAGGTTTTGGCATTTTTTATGCATATGTGGGGTGTGTTTTGTGGTGTGGGTTGTTTTTTTTTTGTTGTTGTTGTTGTTGTTGTGTTTTTTGTTTTTTTTTAATTGTTTTTACAGTCCTCTTTTCCACATTTCCTTTCTTGTTGATCTGAAAGCAACTGACAACAAAACCTGCAAGCAGAACATTGTCTCCCCCACTTCCCAAGCTTTCCTTCCGTTTGCTTTCATAAGCTTCACTCCTTGCAATACTTGAAGAGGAAAGGGAAAGATTTCATCCGGTTGTGTCTTCTACATTCACATGATGCCCACCTACCGCTGTGCTGCAGGGCTCTCTGTGACTGAAATCCATGTGAAAACCTCTGCTGAGGTTTCCATGTAACCTCCCGCATGAGCATGGTGACCCTGTGAGCACGAGGTTAGCTAACGGGGTTTTCTGGAAGGGTTAACATTGCGCAGGGCATTTTACTACATCCCATATCTGAAGAGAGGACTATTGAATTTGTTGACACTCTCAAGCTCAGGCCCAGCAAATCTGAATTAAATGGCATCAGGAAGAAAATATTTCACAGGACTTGAGTTTGCTGTTGGTCTTCACTATGTATTTTTGATGGAGCAGGGTTTTTTCCATTCTGTTTTCAGTGCAGAATGCTATTTACATGCATGAGAACACGCCATAAAATAGTTCAGGCTTGCCTCTGAAAGACTTCAAGGCTTCACAGACGTGCTCATTAGCACTGCAGTTGTACTTTTGAGTTATCCCTGTGTGAACCACGTACTGACGCCTGGGCACAACTTTTCTAACATTAGGCTTGGCACCAGCGACTGGAGCGAGAATCTCACACTGGCAACACGTATCAGTGGACAGTGTGGAGATCAGAACATGCAAACTCCAGGATTACTTCCAGATAAGCTTCTGTTTCAGGAGGGTTATGACATAAACTCATTGTTGTTCCCTTTGGGAGAGGGTTTAGAGACAGTACATCTGGGATGAAGAGCAGAGAAAGAAGAGACACCTCTGCTACGGGAGACCACACTAAATGAACCTCATGCAACTTCTCCTATGGATCTTGCTCAGGTCTAGCTCTGTGAAGGTTGAGCCTTGGTCCAAAACCTTGGCCAGCCATGGCACCACAGGGGGGTCTAACCAGCAGCCTGCCCTGCTGCAAAGGTTACATCACAAACCTACAAACTGGCAGGATTTCTCAGGCTGGTAAGAAACCAAAGAACCAAAGTCTTTCTGTCCATCGCAGAACTGTGTTTAACATTAAAAAAAAAAAAAAAAAAAAAAGGCTTTATATCTCAGTTTGATCTCTTCTGGTGGATTCATTTTCTCCTTCTCCAAGCCTGTATTGTCCTGTACCTCTCCCCTCACTCTCTTTCCAGAGACTTGTGATAACCATCGCCTAGGTAACAGCATTTTGCCTGGTGTGTTTTACTGACTGCAATGCATGTGGGGGCGTGTGCTGTGCCTGCATTCCCAGTGGGATAAGAAGCGGAGAGTCGAATATTGTGTGTGGGAGAGAAACTTCTTATGTTGCTTCTGACTCTAGTGGAGGCAAGAAGGTCAGCTTCTGGTATCCCTCTCTAGTGCTTGGTAGCTGCTGCCATGGTGGCTAACATAGGGTTTGACTTCTTGGGGTCATGGTGAGAAGGATAGGAAGAGATTGACTTGGTAGACTTTGTGCCCACGTGCTTGCCCGGGACATCCTTGTCAACTGTGAGTTAGTTATGCATGGCTAAAGCTTTGATTATTCAGAAGCCAGCTGGTGGGGAAGCTGACTGACACTTCATTCATACTACAGGCTTCTCTGGAGCAAGCTCTGAATTCTGCAGAAAAAAAAAAAAAAACAAACCAAAAAACAAAAACAACCACAAAAAAAACCCACAAACAAACACAAGATCAGTCTATCAGCAAAGATCAAGAGAAGGAGGACCAGCAATCCAGCAAAGTAATCTAAGAAACATTTTTCTGCTGTGTGAAGGGTTAATCCAGACCCAGGGAATGCCAAAAGGTCTTTGTGTCTCATTAAACTTCCTCAAAGCATTAATTCAGGGAAGTGCGGATTTATTTCCACTGATGTGTGGTGGAAACTAGGTAAAAAACTGCAAGCAGAAGGTCAGGCATAGCATAGAGGATGGAATAGAAACAGGACCCATGGAGGCTTTAATTGTCTTAGTTATAAAGCGAGCTCATTAACATATTCATGACTTTTTTCTTAAAGGTAGCCAAATCACTAAGGATTGAACCAACCAGCAAAGGAATAAAACTTGATGAGAAGGTTCAGGATTTAGACCTGGTGGTAGAAAAAATTAAAATGAGGTTGTATGAGGGGAGATAGAGGAATAAATTCTAATGTGTCTGTGTAATGCAAAAGAGAATTTAAGAAACAAGTCATGATGAAAGAGATCTGCAAGCAAAGATGGACTGCAAAGTAGACGACAATTTGTTCCCACAACTCGGGACTTGGGTCATGGAGAAGAGGGAGGGAAAGTCCCTCTCCCTTCACTGCCACCTCGCCATGGACCTACGACTTGCAGGTTTCTGTGGAAAGTCAGCAGACAGTGGGTTCAATATTGCCAGAGCGCTCAGTGGGTTATTGAGCAAGGTGCCCAGGTCAATGTCCGACACTGGTGAGTGAAAGCAGAGGGAGGGGTGCAGAATGGACGGCCACAGTCTCGTGCTGAATAGCACACGGCTGCAAAGCCAGGAGGTTATTCTGTTAAAGCCAAGCTGTGAGCTCTGAAAAGACAATGTGTAGAGAAGCGCTCAACCAGGCAGGGGAGGTAAATTCAGGAGTCTCAGAAACATGCCTTTTTTTTGACCTGCATCACAGTTCCTTTCTGACCAACTTGGCAACATCAGGAAAATGTCTGACCTGTGACTCCTTGAGGTACAACTCTTGTTTAGCAAATTCGGCTGTTCAAATGAGGAGCTAATCAAAGTGAACTATTCTGCTGTCAGCCAGAGCCTTCCTTCCACTAAAAATAACTTTTCATAGCTGAGAAGGGATTTAAAATATTGACATGGCGATACTGGGCCCTAGTAACAACACCTACACAGCATAAACCATGGAGTTAGCACAGAAGACTCTGGGCAGCTCCCATCTCCCTCAGTTGGGGGAGAAGAAAACAGGGCCTGGAGACGAAGGGGTTCAAGCCATCACCCAGCAAGCCAGAGACTCCAGTATTTGTAGAAAATATCAACCAGAAAAAAGTAGACCCGAGTGAAAGTCAGCTGGCCACCAAACCACACTCCCCAGCATGAAGCCATCTTCCTCCTTCTCCCTTTTTCCATGCGATTGCCTCGCCTTCCCCTATTCCCTCTTTTTCAAGGGTTGCTCTTTACTTTGACTTTTCTCCAGTGTTAAGTCTGTTTCTCTCCTCTCTGCATAGCTTCCTAGCCAAATCCAGTGTGTCAGAGGTGGAGGGAACAGTACCAGCCATCAGAAAGCACCGTTGAAATGATTTTCCGGTACATGCTAAAATGAAATAACTCAGCATAGTGTGCGCATAAATCCTGTGGATTTATTCCCAGCTCATTATTGATTAGAAATGAAAGGAGTAACCCTTGGAAATTAACATAAAGCTCTCAATGCTTCTCCAAACTTTTGAAGTAATTTGTGGTGTTCCCCTTTTTTTTTTTTTTTTTCCCATTTTTTTTTCCCCTTCCTTTTCTTTCTGCCAGGAGTGAAACAACTGCAAGCTTTCACCAATCATTCTTGTGACATTCAAGTCAGATTTAGAAACAAGTCAGCAAACAAGGCCTCAGGGTATAAATCAAACACTGAAGTCCTCTATGTAGGGAGAAAGAAAACAGCTTTGACATGTGTTCACAGTATTGAAAGGGGAAATAAAATTCTTTGGAACTAGTGGTTTCTTCCACTTCCCTCTCATTGCATTTTTGTTAGTGTTGGATAGGTGTCCTGCGGTTTGCAGCCTGTATACTATTAGATTTCTTCTTTGGGGATTTAAAGTCTTGAATAATAATGTCTTTGGGATTCCGATGATTGTAGGAAACATCTTCTGATGACTGTGTGAAGGCTGGAAATGAAAGGAAGTTTATTAGCGTACAACAATTATCAGTTCTCGTTCGTAGCTCTTATTAATCTGGAAGCACTTAGGAGCTGCAAACACAGGAAAACCTCATTTTGTGACCCCAGGCTACAGTCCAAGGGCTCATTGCAGGGGCAATAGACACTTTAGCTGGACAGGTGGTGAAACATTAAAAGATGATACTGGTTATCATCACATTTTCCTGCTAATGACTTCTTACCTACCACCCCTCTGCACCACTGATGTTCCTTTCTCTGGTCCCAGACCTGGAGACACTTTACCTCATCCTTCCTTACTGGTATCTTGATAATCCTTTATCAAAGCACTCCCACTCAGTGTTCCATTCACACACCTTCAGAGAAGCAGCTGAATCCTCTGAGGATGCCATTAGTGGTTAGGGAAGCTGACTGGGCTCTGAAAAGTGGAAAAAGTTTTAGTGCAAAGTTAGCTACTTGTGAAATAAAGTGGGAAAAAAAAAAACCACAACAAAATAAAACCAAACATAGGAATAATCATCCTTTTCCCATTTATTTTCAGATGATTATTCAATGCAAAAGGCAGATGCTCTGGTTTCTGTTTTCATACAGGGGACTTGCAAAAGCAGGAGGAAGCAGGCAGGGTGGAGGGAAGAAATGGGTTGGAAGAGGAGTGGCCAGACATGAGATGAAAAATAATAGAGGAAAAAGGAAGGAGGAGTAGGATGGCAGGAAGAGGCAGCAGCACCCAAAGTAGGAGAGGAATTCAGCTCCCTGTCACCTGGTTCACTGTAGTCATAAAATGCTGGAGAAATTTCTAGACAGAAAAGGTAGTTGGTAATAGACTGAATGCTGATTTTCTCCACTGTGTGCTGGATTCACTCATGAATACTGGAAAGGGACCTTGAAGCTCCTCTAGAAACAAGCTCAGAGTTTGTCTCCTGCCTCCATGTCCAGGGTGGGGGACTGCAGTGACTCACCAGCCACTGACCAGGGATGGTCCCAAGGTGAGGTCCAGCACCCAGAAGAACAGTGCTGTGGGCTCCTGCACGGGTCCTCTCCCCCCAGAAAGTGTCTCTGATGAAGGGAGGCAGCAGGTCAGACAGAACCTCGTCCTTCTCACTTTGGATTTCCTCATGTTGTATTGTCCTGTGACAAACATCAATGGGGAGCTGCGAGGGGCTGAGAAGTAAGCTGAATTTTTGTCATGCTTCTGAATGGAGGAGAGTGACATTCAAAAGGCACAATATGTGTGTTTGTGGGGTAGAACTGGAAGGGGAGGGTGTGTGCGGGGGGAACAGACACCCTCCCTCTGCGTCTCTGTGGGGTGTGCATCTTCCTCCATCCCCTGCCTCTCCCTCTCCCACTCTACCTGAGGTGCCTTTCAGAGCTGCTGCTGTGGCAGGTGAGTCAGTATGACAGCTCAGACACAGGGCAGCCCCCTCAGCTGCCGAAATGCCAGCCAATCTCCCAGCACACTCAGAGCCCACTATTATAAATGAATACGATGCATTATTTCCACACACACATACACACACCCCCCTTCTCCCTCGGCTGGCACGGTGAGTCAGTAATCAAGGTTCCTTTGTCAATTAGTGGGGTGGTGGGGGAGCTGGTGGTAGTGCCGGTGGGCACAAGCTACGTGGGGCAGATTAACTGCATCCTTGTATGGGTCTTGTATTTTTTTTCCTGCCTTGGCAGGAGTGGGGACAAGAGAGGGAAAGAAAAGGGGGGGGGTGGGGGGAGAGAGAGCCCCATTACGAATTTTAACACTCTCCTTTCTGATTCATAGCATTCTTAAATAGAGACCCAGATCCTTCCCCAGTAATGACAATTGCCCAACAAATGCTGGGGGAGGGTTAAAAGGGGAATTAAAAAAAAAAATTTAAAAAATCGCAACAGCTGTACTACTGAAGTCCTGGGAACACTTGGAGAAGCTGGCAGGCAACAAGCATAACGTCAGCTCCTTTGTTTGGTGTCTCTTTGCTGAGGTGGGCTGCATGCTGCGGAAAACATGACAGCAACAAGAAAAGGAGTGAGGGAAGGAGGGGTGTGAAGGGGAGGACAAGACAGGGTGTAAGGGGGTGGTTGAAGCTTCACTGCTGGAAAGGGAAAAGGAAAGAGAGCCCAGGACAGAGGGAAGAGAGCCAGGGGTACTGCCAAGGGGAAGGGGACAGCCCAAGACATGTTGGGGTGTGACGTGGAGCAGAAAATCAGCCATTTCCCGTGTGATCCCTCGAGACATCTGTGAATGACCTTTTCCCTGAGATGGCACAGCTGTGGTGGCAGGTTGGAGAAAAGGACAGTGGCACCCCTGAGCGGCCAAAGCAGATGTCAAGGGGAGGGTAAAAGCAGAATAAGTGCACTGGAATACGTCCCTTGGGTACCCCAACCCCAACAGGGCTCAGGAACGTTCTGAATGAAAGCCAGCGTGATGGTACCAGCCAACACCATGTGGATTTTTCTCCTGTTATTTTATCCAAACACTTCTTAAACCCATGCAAGCACCAGCAACATCATCCCGCAAAGCCCCTCCACGGCTTAGTATAACTGTGTGAAAAAGTATCTCCTTGTGTTTGTGGTGCTCTCCTTGTGTTAGAAGGGAGTGCAGATGATCTTCCCCTGATTCAGCAGCTCTTGGCCCCTCAGTCAGCACTTTTCTAAGCCAACAAGTCCTTTGACACACCATGGCGGTGTCCCTTACACTGCAGGGACACCTGACAGCTGGAGCGTCGGTGGTGTTCACCACGGCTTTGAGGTTTGTGTGGTGCCCATGGGGTAGACAAGCTGGCAGAGACATTCCTTGGGTGCCAAATCTTGCACCAGGGAAATCATGTCCCCACAGGAATCAGCATGGGGAAAGTGGAGGAAGGGAGTTGTGTAGATAGGATGCACTCAGAGAAGGTATGGCAGGAAACATCACTGGTCCTTCCGTCCATCCTCCTCCTCCTTCTGTACCAGCTCTGCCTCCAAGCAGTCCTTCCCACCACTTTCCTTGTTTACGTGCACATAGGTTTGTGTAAAAACTTATGTTTTTAGGAAAAAGGAGAGCAATCATTGTCCAGAAGTTGCAAGGAATTACCAATTTGTGACTTTCGTGCTTGGCTTGAGTTGCTGCCTGCCATACAGCTACCAAAGGCACATTGTTCTTCCTGTGAATGTGAGCAGCGATGGGCTCACCCTTCTCTCTGTCTCTTCTGTTTGAAAATTCCCGTCTTTTACTGTGTTCTTTTTCTGCTGGATCAGTGAGTGGAGCAGTCATTGTGTGCGGGCACATTTGCCGGAGCTGACATGCTGTGTGAACACACCATCAAGGACACCGGAGCGAGTGGGACTGTCCCTTTAGGTGACAACACAAAACCAGGCTTTGATTTTCTTAAGCTGACATCAAACAGCACCTTTCATTGGTGAGTGATGCTGAAATACTGGAGGACGACATAACAAGACCATACCTCTTTGATCAGTGAAATCCCCTGGATTTGTCTCTCTTGGTTGGCCCCGGGTATGACCAAAGTTTTCATTCAGTTATGAATGGTCATAAGACCTTTCTGATAATACCGCTCAGATGTGGACTCATTATCTAGTAAAAGCTGACAGGCAACAGCCATTCCTTTGGATGGGAGTACTGACTCCTTTCTGATTGTATGTGCTTGTTGAGAGTTGTCTGAAATTAGTCAAAGTGTTCAGAAGCTATTGGGGAGATAAATAGGCAGAAACTATTGCAGTCTCACCAGTGTGAACTGAGTTTTCCCGGGAAAATAAGTCCAAAAAATATGGATAGAGAGTACTGGACCTGCTTCAAAGCACAGCAAGGACTACCTGGGGCAGTGACCACGGGAGCTGTTCAGAAGGAAGAAGGGGACAATAAAATGGTGGGGGTTTTCCTGGCTGGTGTGGAATCAAACAAGGGTTTGAAGACTGCGGGAGGTCTAGTGAAAAGTGATGAGGATCAGCAAACACTTAATTCTCCGTCAGGAAACCGGTTGCGGAATGCTCAGGGATGTCAGCCTATTCTTTGGTCTTTGTCTCTGTTCTAAGGCAAAGCTTACACTTCAAGTTTTTCCAGCACTGAAAAGAATATTTCTATTACAGTATATTTTTAATTAATTGTTTATTGATTTGCTTTTTTTTCCAAAGTAGAGATTAAGAGACAAATGCTAGTTGGCTTAAATGATTAACTGCTGTAACTGCTAAATTGTCCAAAGCAAGAGGAAGAGCCTAATGGGGCATTCTCCGTATATATCTATCTCTGAAAGACAGGTGGGATTTTTCTCATCATCTCTAAACTTATTCTAACACATAGCTCACCTAACCTCACTTGTTAATGACAACAGTCTACTGCATACTTACGCTGAATAGTATCGTGCTCCAGCGCGTAACAGTGACACCATGACAACAGCACAATCAGTTGTTGAGTGACTTCTGAGCGCAGATCAGGGGTGGACCCGCATTGACTTCTTTTCAGTTTTTTTTTTTTCCTTCAATTAGTTGCCTCTTTATTGACCTATTATGTATTTTTTCCTCTACTCTTTCATCTCAGATGCACCCATCTGAATTACTTTCTCTGTTATTTTGGTGTACATGTCTGTATGTTCCTAAAATATAGCAATAAACGTGTTGTGGAAGTCAGTATTTTTGTTGGGTGTAGGGCTGGGTGAATGCACACCTGCACCCAAGCTTCCCAAAGGCTGACATGGAGGTTTTTCAGGCCAACTCTTTCAAGACACAAAACCAACTATTAAACTCACGGGGTGTTTGCTGTTGTTGTTGTTTGTAATTTACACCATTGAATGAAACGTGACTGCATTATGTTTTGTGCCACTTTAAAATACTTAGTCAGAGATAATTCCTTCGCAAGGAACCTGCAATCTGAGCAGACAAGATGAAGACACGGAGAAGAAAAGACGGGGAGCTTATTATCCTTTTAGTGATGAGGATTTGAGGTTTTCAATAGAAAAGGTCAGCATCTTTCAGGGGTGACTCAGCCCAGCTTAGATCTGAGTCACTTCCCATGCCCATGTCTCTCTCTGAAACACAGAAGAAGCCAAAGACAATGTGGTTCCTCCCATAGACATCTCCAGATGTATCTAAATATTAGACCCTTAATATTTATGTGCAAGTCAGTTATGTAAGTTGAAAACAGGTCTGAACTTTCCTTCAGGTTTCTCCGTGCATCTTTGGACACTTAGGCACCTTCAAAGCTCTCTCTTGAAGCACCAACAAACCCAAGAGGAGCACGGAGACACCTCAAAAGACAGTGACAAGAGACTGCATGCTGGAAGCAGATGTGCAGTTCTGATCTTGTGCATATTTTTTTACCGATTCAACAGTTAAAAATATCCCCCAACATTCTTTTTATGTTTTCCCCCCCTCCTTTGTCTAGAATCATAATTTGTGTGTGTTCATCCACATAACACCCTTAACGGAGCTGCTGAGCTTTTATAGAGATCAATAAAACTTAAAAGGTGGAACAACTGTGAGATTCTCAAGTCCTTTACAAAAGGTTTACCCACGGCTGGGGTTACTGACCCCTTTGGGGTTGATTGTTAGGAGAATAAAAGCCTAGGCGAGGACAAAGGCAAGTGAGTATGGGACAGAAAAGGGGGTTGTGGAACTTCTAACACAAGAAAATGCCACAAATGTCAAAATCGCTGGAAAGGTCAAAGCTACAAGCGACATAAACACAGGGGTAAGTCAGGCTGGTAATGAGCAAGGGCATAAATTGAAGCATCTTTGTACAGGGAAGAGAATGAAAGGATTGGGAAAGTACCTGGCAAAGCAGCTGATGGGTGGGTCCAGAGTTGAATGATAAAGAGCATGTGGGGGGTGTTCAAGGCTTTCTTTCCTGATGTACGTGCATCCGCTTTCTCTAGGCATTGATTCAGTGAGGGGAGGCAAGGATGTCCTTGGGAGCCTTGATGTGTTTAGCAAAACCAGGAGCTAACACGGTTCACATCCATGTGTCCCTGTCACCCCTCCAGTCTAACGTGGACTGTGTCTGCCCCTTTGCTCACCAGCTTGCTGCTGAATTACGGGACCTTTGACCTTTCATTCCTTTCACTTGCACAGTCCCGTGCAGATAACTCGCATAGTTAGTCCTGTAGAGTAGCTCTGAAATGTCAGGTATGCCTGTGGCCAGAAGGTGCTGTGTGAATATTAGTTAGTCATCACCAGCTAAACGACATTTGCTATCATAATGGCAAAATTAAATTTGAGTTAGCTCTCATGAGCCTGCCCAGTAAATTGCATTGACCCCAGTGCACGTTTCACACAAGGATTCATCCATCCGTCCACCCTCACCATACCGCTGTGCAGAAGTACTTGGTGCCACACTCCCAGAGTTACTGGTGCTGAGGAGAAACAAAGGTCATATCTCCAGACACGCAAGACCACGAGTCCTTACACGTTATTAAAGGGATGCTGGTGAACATAACAGACTTACCAGAGGGGCAGATGGCAAGAATGTGGCAACCAGAACCACCAATTTGATGTTGTGCAGAAAAGCAAAGTCTGATTAGATCAGTTCAACTCATCTATTTCAGCTGCAGATCTCTGCAGCACAAGCACCTTCCTTGCCAAATTAAAAATTCATGTGTGTATGGGAGGGAAAGAGAACTCCAGGACCTCCAGCACAAGGTAACATTGAATTTCAGGCAGAGGTTCAGACTCTATCTTATTTTGCCTGAATTTTTTTTTTTTTTTTATATATATATATTTTTGGAACAGAGCTCAGCTTGCTTGGGCCGCTGTTCTGAGCATAAACTTCAGGTCATGCTTTTCTGAAAAAACGGGTACCAGGGTCAGAACAGCGAATTTCAGATCCGGAGTTCGATTATTCTAATATCTCTGAGTGCCCATATTTGGGATTCTTGTTTTGATCTCTTTTAGAGAAGCTTCTGCTTCTTTCTGCATTTGATGAATATTTGGAATTTTTTTACTTTTTATGGTTTTACCCCCCCCCCAAAAAAAATAGTGTCCTAGCAAGAGGCTTAAGCATAATTTTGACACAATCGACAACTTAATGTCTAAACATTTTAAAGATTCAATTTTCTTTTTCATTATTTTTGTGCATATTAATAAAGGTAACAATTCCAAATCTGCTTTGAAACGGGTTAATCTGAAACTGATAAACATGATGGAATTTGAAAGGATGTAAGGTAAATATATGTTCCCATGATCCCCGAAGAAGGATCGCTGTATGGAACACTTCTGAGAACGTCCTTCATGAATTTATTGCTCTTTCATTCATAAAAATACATCCTCCAAGCAGTCGGTGACCTGAATATGTTCTTATTTTGATTCTAAAATACTTTCTTTTGGTTTGTTTGGTTTTAACGAGACTTAGAGAACACATCTTAGATATCGAATGTCACAGTTAACCTGGACATTCATGTGGTGCCTACAGAGAAATATAATTACACATTCATACCCCAGATGTAGCCTATCCGCAGAGATTTGTGCCGCCATTTGGTCCAACGAAGTAACAGCTGGATTGAACAAAGGTGCACTATGGAACAGAAGAAAGACATCAATTATGAAATATTCTCATCAGCTAAAGTCCTGTTGACGTTATGTCCCACATGCACATTTTTTTTTTAGAACCTGGAAACTTCTTGGAAGACAATGCCTCGTCTTCTCCCTGCGCTTAAAGAAAAACTGCTTTCTGCTGTTTTCTTTTGTTTCCCCCAAAGTGGGTTACTGTCATTAATTTCTTACCCAGGCGCAGCCAGTCCCCCAGAGGTGAATTCTAGGACAAGAACATTTCAGTCTAACTAGTAGCCCTCTCAAAGTACAAGGCAAGAAGAAAAAAAAAAAAAAAAAAAAAAAGAAAAAAAAAAAAAAA
>NW_020799095.1:151576862-151588640 GCF_003259725.1 Athene cunicularia
TTTTTTTTTTTTTTTTTTTTTTTTTTTTTTTTTTTTTTTTTTTTTTTTTTTTTTTTTTCCTGAGAGCTCGATGTAACCTCTCTCGACCCAGCCAGTGAGATCGTAATTGGGACTCTTGCCAGGCCGTTTCTAGTGGAATGGTGTATTTTTCGGTGTGTTCCTCTTTTCAAGAAATGGAAACAAAAGCTGAGAATAATTAATTTGTGAACCAGCTTCCATATAGACCTTGACTAAACAGAAGCTTTTTCTTCCTCTCTCTTAGCTCCTTCACAAGGCCATAGTATCAGGTTCTCTCTGGCTTCCTCCGCCTTTTTTCTGTTATTTTTGCCGGTTATCTGCTCCAGCCAGGCACTGAGCAGTGACTCAACCCATTCTCCACTGTTGGGTTGTTCCTCAGTTTCCAGGGTAGCTCTTGCGCATCCACGTTTAAACTTGATGTTTACCTTTGGTAGGATGAGCCAACCACTGAAAGCATCTTCCTATGGTTTCACATACCACCAAACAGGAAAAGAGCAAATAGATTCATCTTTCATTCGGAACAAAAAGAAGTTAGCAGGCCCACCATCTCCCACAAGCTTCAAAGGAGCCCACAGATCAAAAGATAAGGCTAGTGGTAGTTGATGACAACCTTAAGCAAAACACCTAAATTTTTTGGAGGTGGAGGAACTGTATCTTTTCCAATTTTTAATTTTATTTTTTTTTTTTAATTGCCTGGTTCCTGGCACTCACTGAATGACACCATTCTTAATCTCGTGCCACTGTTCCCCTGGTGCTGGTGGACAGGGCGAATGCCAAACCGTAGAGGACTTCCAAGTTGTATTTTCAGCCCAGACAGCAGAAGCAAACAATATGTAATGCAGAGATGATTGTCATGGGGCTGACGGAAGATTTGCGGCTGTCTTTTTCATTGCACTAATATTACTGTGCATTTTACAGTTAAAATTGCCGCATGACTCAAGTAGGGATGGATCATGGTTTCTGATCAGACACCGCCCCCCCCCCTTTCGGCTGGTTGCTCAGGGTCTTCTCCTAGGCTGAGTGCTCTCCTGATGAAAAAGTTTTTCATAATGTTTAACCAGGTTTTCTTTGTTTCAGCTCGGTCTTGTTTGCTCTTTTAGACCTCCTGGGAGATTTCTGTAGGTCTTAGCCGTTTGTGGTGGTAATGTTACTGGTGTGACTTTCAACTTACCTTGCCAGCGCTGGAGCTGGAGGGGAATAGAGAGAGATTGCAGGTAGGTATGGAAAAACAAAACATCTCAGTAGAGATGTATGCTGTGTAGGATGTAGGACTTTACTGAGGTCTAGAATATAAGGGGGGAAAAAAAAATGTCCTCTTTTTTCTAGCCTAGAGATTCCCGAGCTGTGGGTGTTCGGGTACACCTACCTCTGAAAACCTTCCCCAAGCAGCTGTCTACAGAAATTAGTGCCTGCAGAAAACTGCAGGGAGGGATATCTTGAGCATGGTTACACCAGATTGTCTCGTGACTTCTGTGCACTGCATTGTTGGTTTATATCCATCTGTTGTTTCTTATCCTTCATCTAGTGAAAAGGGCTTGGCAACACGGCCTAGGGATTAGACCTTCATCTTGAGGGTAGGGAAAAAGATGAAAGCTAGGTGTAATCAAAGGCACAGGCAGAAGTTAAAGATGTTGCCAGTCTGAAATGCTATCAGAAAAAGAACCAAATTAATTCATCCTCTTCCCACATTACTGCTACAGAGTAACTAGCCGTTTGGCTTTTTCTCCTCCAACTATTGCAGCATGCCAGTGATGTTCTCTGATGGTTTCTCTAAATTCTTTGCTAAAATCTGGAAAAAAAAAAAAAAAACAAAAAAAAAACACAAAAAAAACCCCAAAACCAAACAACATCCTACCTTTAAAACTCCTGTTTCCTGATGAAGTGTTTCCGGAGCTGTCTGATCAGTACTCCAGGCTCCATCCTCTCCTGTGAAATGTGTTAATGAGTGAGTCACAGAATGGGAAATTCATGTAACAGGGTTTTTCTAATGTGTGCAGTCACTTGCCTTCATGTACATAATGCAGCAAAGCACTTAAGCACATTCCTGTCTTTAGGAATATGATCGTGTGTACATCTCAGCATAGGTGAAGATTGATTGATGATATTAATCATGTCAAATTATATTTCTCTTTAATACTCTTGGGTTATTTTACAGATAATAAGTGGAAGACAGACAGGTGCAATGAGTCTTAGGATGTATTAATTTTGTCTGATACTTTGCTTCTATTATTTTATTGTTTCCAGCAGGAGATACTTGGGAAATCAAGAGGTATGACATTAAATTAACCTTGGTGGCATTTCCACAAAGAGTATCAGAAATTGTTTCGACACACTGAGAATATACATTGTTGAAGCTGACCTCCACAATTACGTATCCTGCGAAATTAACAAAATAATCCAGATATCATTTTGAGGCAAAGAGCCCTCTGTGGTGTTGACCTATATTTTTTTGGTTCCCTGTTCAATCCTGGCCTTTCATGAAGAACCCCAGATCTTTTCTAGCAGAGGGCTGACAGTAGATGACATGGTGTTTGGTCATAGATCCATAGTCCTCAGACAGAGTAGTATCCATGTGTTTACAGGACATGATTCAGCTCCTGCTCTCGGTTCTTCTCTGGAGGAGCCTGACATCTGAATTCCTGTTTGGTGGTCTCGGGAGAAAAAACAAGAACTGAAAAGGTCATAGAGACTTGACTTCTCCTGCTCCTCCAAAAGGTCAGGCACAGTGATGGGACTGTATAAGGAAAAAAATGACCTTTCTCTTGCTTTCCCTACCATAAATTTGAAAAAACAGAAAATACGTGACTTCTGAAACTGTCCTGGGAAGATCCTTCCCCAGCAACGTTCCAGTTGTGTAGGCCTGGTGGATGTACATCAAGCAGGACACCTCTGACATGCCGTAGGCCTATGGGAAAACACCAAACACCAGCAATGACAAGGAAATGATGCTTGACCCCTTCAACAGACCCCACTTCTCGCATCAGGTAGATGAGAGTGGCTTCAAAATTCTTTAAATTTGTAAGGTGAAAGACACAGAGAGTAAGAGTCAGGTTTCCATCAGTATTTAAAGATATCTTGATGGGTTTATGAATGAGCAAAACCCATCTTATGATCTTTAAATGTAGTGAAAGGAAATGAGAGTTAAGTGGTAACCTAAACTTCTTTCTTCCTGTGTGTTTCACGAAGTCCTGCTTTTCAAAGGCATTCAGGCACAGGAATAGCATCATGCAGGGGAAAGGAAGGCAGTGGGACATGAAAGTTAGAGCAGAGACTCCTGTGGCCTAGGGAGACCAAAAGGGAAGATTAAGATCCCTTCCTTTGGCAGGATTTAGGGTATGCGGAGCATGCCCAAGCTTCCTCTAACCTTAGCAGAAGATGTGGGAAGGTGAGGCACACGGAGAGAAGCCCAAGATCTGTTTAACACTTCAGTAACTAATTCCCAAAAGCAGGCACCATGTTCATAGCAGAAATGCTGCTGGTTTTGGTGCAGAAGTGAGAAGTAATTCAAGACCAGAAATTAATCAGAGAAAGATGCAAGCAATATCCATCTTTATATCCTCTAACTGAATAAGAACGTTGATGGAAAAAAAAAAAATATCACAGAAAGGGTTAAATATTTAAATATGAATTGCCCCCTCCCCCTTCCCTCCAAAATTTCCAGAGCATGGAGCTGTGGAGGTTTTACTTTTGCTACCCGTCCAGCTAATTAATACCTGCCAGTTTATTTTTCCCACTCTTACTATTTTTGGACTACTATTTTATTGAAAATAAAAAAGAAAGGGAGCGAGAGGAAGAGAAAGATAAAAAGAAAAATAACCAAGTTGAATTTCATCTCCTTTGACGAAAAGAATAAACATCTGACGTTAATTCAAATATTGAATCTATTTCAAACTTTCTCCACATTTTTCTTCCCTCATTTAAATCTTTTTATGCTTTTTAAGTCATGCTAGGCGTGATGATCATTCTATTCATTTTCTCCATAGCAACTTGTTTGTATTGGTTCCTTTTTCTTTTCTTTTCCTCTTAGGTACTCCTGCTCACTGAAGGAAGTCTGTCAGTGACCAGCTTGATGAAGTGGTTTTATAGGTAGTGTTAAATCCAGGGTTGAGGCTATGGACTAGTGTTTGCAATAAATAGCAGATGTAGGCAAGTCCTTGGTACACAGTGACAAAGGAAGTTTCTAAATAAATAGTGACAAAGGGAGCTTCTCAGTTTTGTTTTGTTTCTCTTTTTTTTTTTTTTTAAAAAAAAAAAAAAAAAAAAAAAAAAAAAAAAAAAAAAAAAAGCCAGGCTATGTTCAGTCTTGCTAGGCTGAGGTTGAGCCAGATGCTGTTCCTTGCAGGCACCCTGACAGATTACAAGTGGGGTTGGAAGCATCGCTGCAAGGCGGCAAAGCTCATCAACATATTGCTGGCAGCAGTACTTGAGTGCCTCTCCATCTTTCCAACTGATCATCTGTAAGCGAACAGTAATAATCCAGGCTTGAGTTCACAGTCTCAATTTGTGGCCATGAACCAAGAATTCATCACTGGTTGAGTTAGATTATTTTACTAAAGAAGAAGTAGTCAAAGCCTGTAAAGAGCAATGAATATTGAAACATCTGGACGTGCAAGGCAGAAATAAAAACCATCATCTAGCCAAGCCATATGTGACCCTGGAGTAAATCAGAGAAACAAAAAAAGCGGAAAACTCACCCGAGAGCCCCATGCCTTGCTGGTGTGCCAACCCATGTCAAACTGGTGAGCTTTGTGGCAGGTCTGACAGATCCACAGATGCAGGATAATCCAGGCCATAAAAACGCTGTGCACAGAAGGAAATCTCCGATACCAACCTTCCTCCCTCTTCCAGTCGGGTGGGTTATTCAACTCACGTTCATCTCCTTGTCGTAACGGTGGACACATGACATCTTTAAGGACCTGTAGCCTGCAGGACTTTATAGGTCAACTCACACCTCTCCGTTTTCTCCAGAAGCAGGTGTGGAATCAAGACAGCCCTGGGATATGCTTCAATTGAGTTTCTATGTTTATATCTTGACTTCCACATGTCCAGGAGGTGTGAGGCAGATAGATCATTATAGAGCTTTTCCACAATTGCATTCAGCAGTAGTGGTTACAGTTGTCATGCATTCTTGCCTTTATAACAGGAATATTTTACAACTACAACAGGGGAACACGTGCTTTAGATACCAGACTAGTAGCATCGCTGTGGCCAGGGAGTGAAGACTGACCTGATCTCATACATTCAGGACTGTATTAATCTGATAGATCTTTAGGAATTGGATTAGTCCCACTATTTATGGGTTTCCGTAAGGGAAGTGACCACTGAACAATTAATCCCAGGCTCTGTTTTCTTCACAGAGGAGAGTGTGTCAGTGGAATCGAAGATCAAGATTTGTTTTATCCTAAAGAAGGTGCCTCTCTCAGGTTTGATGAATCATATTTCTACTCTCACTGAATGCATTGACTAATTCTCCATTACTACTGTGGACATCTGAAGGAAATACCAAGTACGGACAGACAAAATTAGAAGGGTGAATCCCAGACAAGTTGTCTACAGATGAACTAATGGAAATACTTGCAAACAGTTCCTCTGTGCGTGTAGCTCAGTGTGACTAATCCCATCCCATGATAAATGCCTAATGAAAGTGCCTGCCTGCTTTAGCGCTGGCTAGATGGCTTAGTTTTAGACAAACAGGGTTAACTGCATTGAATTGGACCCTGAAACATGTTTCATCACACAGTGCACAGATTGCACTAAAGCCTCAATGTCCAGTTCTGGGAAGGTTTTTTCACAGATTCTCCAATAGGAAAAGGATGCAGTTAGGTCTTTCCAGTATTAAAACTCAAGCGAGTGATGGCAGAGCACACGCTCCAGACTTCATGGACGTTCATAATCACAGGGACTTTGCAAAGATGAAGGACGGCATCTGGAGCCCACTGCCCCATGGTGGTAGGCGCTATACATGCCATCAGGATGGAGTTTGTCCTCTCCTTTATTTTCCATAACTTACTTTGCAGAAAACATTCCTGTTTGCTTTCATTCATACATTTTCCTGTGTGGGACAAAAAAGAAAAAGAAAAAACCAAAGCAAACCAAAACATCCCAAAACTCCATGCTTGTTATTAGAGGCTTTTTTTGCAATGCTGCTATCCCTGCAGCGGGAGCTTAGACTCAAACTCATTGACTTCCTGTAGGCCAGAAAACACCTTGTGGTTATTACCACTTTGCACCAGATTCCTGCCGCTGACCTTGATGGGAAAACTCCTTAACCCACTTACTAAATCCCAAAGTCATCTTGACGCCAGAGAGTAACAGTTAATAAAGTGCTTGCCAAATTTCACATCGTTTTTAGCTGACCTGTATTTTGACTTGTTACATGATTCTCAGTGCAAAGAAAAACCCCATGGGTAACACTCCTAATGCTGAGCACTGCGAGATGACCCTTGAGAATAAGGGCTGAACTGGAGTCCTGCCCCTGATCTACACCTGTATAAATTCAGAGAAAAGAGTGAGGAGGGGGGAAGGAAGGAAGAAAGAGGAAAATACAGAGATAAAGACAGAGAGAGAGGAGGGAGGGAGGAAGGAAAGGAAGGAAGGAAGGAAGGAAGGAAGGAAGGAAGGAAGGAGAAAAGGGTATTAAGAGAGGGAGGAATGATTCAGCCTTTTCAGCAATAGGTTCACCGCATTTCTGAGTTCCTCAGAGAAAGATCATTTTGGGGGGACTGGGTTATGTATGTGTCTTGGTATGTGTAGCACAGGGGACACTGAACTCATTCACATTAGGGAACAAGTGACACATGGAACCACAGACTCACAGAATGGTTGGGATGGGAAGGCACCTCTGGAGGTCATCTCGTCCAACCCCGCTGCTCAACAGGACCACCTAGAGCCACTTGCCCACGGCCATGAGCAGATGGCTTTTGAATGTCTCCAAGGATACAGACTCCACAAACTTCCAGGGCAACCTGTGCCAGTGCTCAGTCACTCTCACAATAAAAAAAAAAGTGTTTCCTGATGTTCAGAAGGAAACTCTTGTGTTTCAGATTATGCCCATTGCCTCTGATCCTGGCACTGGGCACCACTGAAAACAGCTTGGCTCCATCCCCATTGCTCCCTCCCTTCAGGCATTTATATGCATTAATAAGATCCTCCTCAGTCGTCTGTTCCCCAGGCTGAGCAGCCCCAGTTCTCACAGATTTTCCTCACAGGAGAGATGCTCTATTCTCTTCAACGACTTCATGGCCCTTGGTGGACTCTCTTCAGTATGTCCGTGTCTCTCTCGTGCTGGGGAGCCCAGAGCTGGCTACAGGACCCCAGGAATGGCTCAGCAGTGCTAAGTAGAGGGCACACCTCCAAACTCCCATCAGCTAATGGTCTAGATCTCAAGCCCTTCCTAGACGTGATATAACACAAATACTGGCACCAAGCTTTCACAAAAGCTTTCATTTTGCTGTTGACTCTCAAAGCACCTTTGCAGAGGAAGCCAGCATCTATCTCTCAATTTGTCAAAGGGAAAACCAGCAAGGAAGTGATGTTCCCCAAATCAATTGCAGGACAGGCTTCTGAACACGAGATGTTTAAGGTTCTGCTAGACCACCTTATCTCCCCTGAGTTGGAAGGACCCTGGTTGGCAGGGCTCATGAATCCTAATCAGACTGTAGCATGTGCTTGAAGGTTTGTTACCCAAGCTTACCGTCATTCCTCTGAGCTCTTTCCACACAGGAGAGAATTGATAATTTCAGCGAATACAGAGAGGTTAGCACTGAAATGCAAGCGTGCTCTCTTGGTACCCTCAGGTACAAGCTGCTGTGGAAATGAGTGTTCTCGTTGCCGTTATACCATGGCTCACCAACTGTATCTGTCCATGAGGAATGGTTTCGAAGTTGCTCTCTGGAGAGTAAAAATAAAAAAAAAAAAGGGTGTTTCAATTGTTTCAGTTAGAATCATCTGCGTAAGTGCAAGAGTAAAACTAGTCCTTAAATACTGACTCACTTACAGCGTGTACATTTTAATTTTTTAAAAAAATATTTTGCCCAAGCTGAATTTTGCTGTGTTGTAGCTATGCTTTACTCCTTACTCTTGGTGCAGCACTGCTGGTTTTGCACTTGATGCAACTGCTAACTCTGCTACCTGGCATTTCCATGCTTCCAGGCTCGGCTGAACTGACAACATTGGAAAGGCTGTGCAAAAGATAAAAGAAAGCTGACAGCTCCTTAAAAGTCTTGTACAAATAGGACAGTGTTTGACATAATGTTGTTCCAGAATCAGTCACTTGGACTTGATTTGCAAGATTTGCAAGAAGCTGGTTGTTGCCTGGATTTTACTGTGAAAGGTGGTTTGGATTGGTACCCCTGGGTTTAACATCCTGAGCGAAGCTGGGCAGATGCTATCAGTAAAAAAAACCCAGAAATATTTCAGGGCTTATCTTCATCTGAGTGTTGAGGAACAGAAACATGTCTAAGGAGGATCTGGCTGAATTATTTGCAACTGAAAATGCACATACATGGATACACAGGGAGAAAAAAAAACCCCACTTGATGTGGCTGAATAGGAGATCACCCGTGAATCATGACCCAGTAGATTTCACAAAAAAAAAAAAAAAAAAAAAAAAAAAAAAAAAAAAAAAAAGCATGCATATAGTTTTGTTATTTCTCTAAAGGCTCTTGTTTGTCTGTCCCCATTCTTTAAATGGCCCCATTTAAATATTCAGGGATCTGAGATCTTCCTTCTGAGCATCACGCCCCACTCTGTGGCTGAGTACAGGCTGCTTCTCCCACTGTTTAACCACCTGAGCATGAAGAGTTATTTCATGGCAAGGTAAGAGCCTACGACGTTGAATGAACCATCCTCTGGAAGTTTCACCCTGTCCTGTCCACTAGAGAGTCCAGCTGTGATGAGACACTTAGGGAGAAACCACAGATGAGGCGAACCCAATGCTAAATGGCCCATCACCACACCATGATCTGAATTTGAGACCCCAGTTCTCTGCAACGTAGTTGTTTGCATATTCTGACTGCTGAATCTCCCCAAAGATCATGTCCTTTCTGATAAAGGAGGTAATTTTGTCTCCCTGCCTTGTGCAGAAGAGCAGCCAGTCATGGCTACTACACGACACAAGTGATGGCATGAGGTGTTCTCGCTGTAAAAGTGGGGGATCTTTGTTGAATACGTTGTTCTTCCTCTGATATAAGAAATGGCTTCTCCCGCACATACAGACACAATCCTCTAAGTAGATTGCAACTTTCCCTATGTATTTTTTTTTAAACTTCCACTCCCCGGCCTGCAGAGATGTCTGAAGAGGTTGTAGACAGCCAAGAGAAAGAGCTTCTGTGCAATGAAGATGAATCCACTTGGCGTTGGATGGGGACCGAGGTGGGAATGGGAAGCAGGAAAGGCTTTTTGCAGTGGTTTGGGAAATCCTTTTGATCGCTGTTTTCCAAGGAACTCTGCAATACTCCTAACTCCTGGGAAGTGGGATCAGTCCAGGCATGGCTGAGAGAGGGAGAGACCAAAAGGAGCTGAGGACTGGCAAGACCAGAACAACAAAAAAAATATTATAAAAGCATCAGAGGAGGAAACCCTCAGATCTGGTGCACATTGCTAGGAGATAAGACATCATCAGGCAGTCAGGGTAGCCACCTACCCTTGCATAAAGGGATGTCTTAATGTTGACCCAGATCAATTCCTCTGGCCACGTAATGAGAATGGAAATGGATGCCCAGGGCGCAGCAAAGGAAGCATGAAAATGAGGGTGTCTACGTGCCAGAGGAAATTTAATAAATAATCAGTGCCAAGTAATGCAGAGCTGTCTACTGCCCTGCAGGAGGACAGAGAAATGGTCCTGGGCTTGCTCAGGAGGAGGACGGTGGTCTCCCTGGTCTGTGAGTAGCCCTGGATGGAAGGACCCCGAATCTATCCGGGTCACCTCTGTGTCAGCAAGAAGCAATAAACACCGTCCGCAGGACTCATCTCCCTCTGGGGTCTCTGCCAGAGGGCGGGTGAGATCACCCCCTCATTTCTCAGAGTAGCAACTGCTGATTCAAAATTCAAATATTTTGTAGTCTCCCATCCTCTGCCTGTCAGTGTACAAACATGCCAGCCCTTAGCAGTGCTGAGCAGCGGGAAAACATCTGTGTGGGAGAAAGCTGGGAGGGAACACCGAACCCTGTGGGGCAAAAGTGCATGTGGGCAATGAGGGGAAAATAAAAATGCTACTTGTCTTGCTATCACCTTCACCATCTTGCAGGGACCTCTGTCCCCTCAGGGCTGCAACCTCCCCGCTTGGGAAATGTTGAGGTCAATCATTCACTTGTGTATCTTGCCATGCTAAATAAGCGCTTCCAAAACCACACAGCGAATGGATTTTGCTACGTCGATGTCAAGAGCTGGAAGCGGGAGGCAAGGAAAGAGCCGGGACCTTCAGGCAACTGTCGTCTTCATAGTTTGGGAGCAATTAAACTGCACATTTAATTGCTTTGGTATATATTTGTTTTACATGAATACAAGATCCAGTTAATCTAATCGGCTTATTCCCGCCGAAGTTGCTAACAATGGACCCTAAACTGTACATAAATGACCGATAAATTATTAGCTATCGGAAAGATCTGCAATTGGATTCTGAATGTGAAATAAAATGAGGGCTCGGGGAGGCAATTATTATTTTGTATTTTTTGTATTTTTTTTAAGCAGCCTTATTATCTCTACAAGAGCCTTCCTCAGGAGATGAGCATTCCCATTAGAAAATCAATAAGAGAGACGCTGCGATAGCAGCAGTAACCTGTCTAGTTTCAATTAGTGATTGGGAGAGGTTGATCCTCTTCCCTGGGCCTGTCACTTCCTAATGCCAGTGGAATTTTGTGCATATTTATTGTCTGGAGAAATTTAGCAGTAAATATTTGGGGCAGAGACGGTAAAACCTTCAAGGTGATTTGTCCTTTTTTTTTTTTTTTTTTATTGGCCCTTGGGTAGCAGTAGCGATAGCATGATCTGCAGGCAACACCATCATTTTTTTTTTTTTGTCCCTGTTTTCTTGGAGTGCTGAAGATCCCTGAGACCACAAAAGACTTTAAAGTGTTTTATGGGAAATACATCAGTAAGGAGATGAGGGTTGTAGTCTGCTGCTCTCACAATTTGGAAGGACCTCTTTTGCACCTCGACAGAAGACTGGATGATCTTCGGGTTTGTGCTCAGTCTTTAAAATTAAATATTTATACAACACCTAAAACTTGATACGAGAACTTGATATGAGATGGAAAGCTGATTTCTACAGTCAAAACACAAAGAATCCTGAGATACTGTTTTCAGTCTTGATTACCTTTGAGTTGGCCAACTCCATCTAACCTGCCTTCCTGGGCTCAGCTGTAGCTGGAAAGGGCTAGCAGGAAGATCAGAGTGGGAATACACATTTGTGGACTATTTGATAAGACCACACAACAAGCAGCAAAGGAGGAAGGGACGTAACACCCCTCATGGGAACACAAAGTCAGTCAGGCGTATCACAGGCACCGTTTTGTGGGACATTAATGTGAGTTGTTTTTCTTTTCTTACAGCCTTGACAAGCTCTGACAGTTTTCCAAGGCTGGCCACCATTCAGGATACCAGATTATCTCATGTCTTCTGTCACAGGTTGTCCCCCTGGGCATCCCTTATCCCAAGCTTCACTGGCGCAGCCCTCAACTGGTCCACTTTATAGCTATTCTCTCTCCACAGTATTATACTCAGGAGAGAGAATAGCTATAAAGTGGACCAGTTGAGGGCCTG
>NW_020799095.1:151588690-151595156 GCF_003259725.1 Athene cunicularia
CCCCCCCCCCTTCCTCAAAGATCTAGAAAATTCATTGCAAGTGAAGAGCTCTGTCCATGCTGAGTGGGAAAATGAGCTTTGCCTTCAGTCGAGACTACTTCTCACAGGTCAACATTTCAGGTGTGAGCAGGTGCCCCTGTGCCTTCTGTGCTATGGATGATGTTCCCAGATGTGCCTGTCACCATGTCTGCTGGCTCACTTTGCAAAATTCACGGGCAGCACTCAGAAAGATACGGAAACACTGCTCATCCATCCTTTTCTCAGTAGAAAATCGGAGGGTTTTGCGCTTATAACAGGAGCATACCTCTGTTTTGATCAACAAAGTGAATAAACCCGGGTAGGAACAGATCCACTGCAGGACATGCTGTCTTTTCATGTGTCTCTTCTTGACACTTTAAGGAAGAAATGAACCCAGATCAGAACTGCGCAGAAAAATAAACTATATAAAGGGGAGACAGGATCCATATCACCTGCCTGACATGATACTGGCTACAGGCAGGGGCTTGGTCTCGGAGTTTTGAGAGTGACAGAGATGAGCCCTTCCTGATGGTGACTGAGTCTATACCACCAGGGTAGGTGGCACCGTCACTCTCCTGGAGAGGCCAGTTTCTTCCCATTGACCAGAGAACGTCCCCCGGTGCAGTACTTTCATGAGATACTTGTTTTTTTCAGATACTTATTTTGGTAAAAGAATTCCACGGTTGGTAGTTTGTTCAAAACGTTGGCTCTGGACTTCTCTATGCATAAGAAAAATCAAAGCTTTCTCTCGCTGTCGTGTGGTAGCACTCGGCGGTTGACATGCAAGTCTCCTTTTCCCCAGCGCCCCTCGCCGAACAGATGTTTGTGAGAAAGGCCTATCAATACCCTTCCACAGAAAGTTGAAAAGTAGAGTTCTGACAAGATTAATTTCCTACTTCAGACAATGACTCCTCTATTAGAGATTCTTGAATACTTAATTATTAATCTACATTATTAATGAACACTGCGGGATTCATGGATTCACATTGGAATAATGCGTACCCCTAAAGAAACATACAATATTCATTAAAGTGTAGACGATAACACTGAATTTACCACTGGGAGCATTTTGCAACCCTCTAGAAGTTGCTTTTCTCCGATTTTAGGCAATTTCAGAGTAACTGGTTTCTTTATTAGATGCCACCTTGCTCTTCTAGTGACTTAAAACTTAGAATCATGACTTGGATTAAGGGGCTGCTATTCTGAAGTACAGGTCTGCACTCCCAGCTCCCCTGGTATAAAGTTGCTTATTCTGAGACTTGCTAAAAGCCAGTCAAAAATTTTCAGCCGAAAGAATTTTCTTGGAAAATGTAGGTTCCAAACTGACAGAAACTCCGTGTGAACTTTTGACAAGGAGGTTTATTTTTTTTTAATCTGAAAAAAAAAAAAACAACAAAAAACACAAACAAACCAAAAACCCAAACAAAATCAAAATATTTCACTTTGATTTTCTCATATAAAAGACACTTCCTTTTTTTTTTTTTAATTTGAACTGATGTTCCATTTAGATTTTTTTCTACTGTGCTGTGGAAACACATTATAAAGCTTGAAAACAACATGAAGAAATTCATTGTGGGTGGAAGACAACGTTCATTTAAACTCAGATATGCTGGGCTTGTTAGTCTGTTTGTTTGTTTTCCATTTTCAGTTAGCTGATTTTATTTTTTTTTTTCTTTTATTCTTTTAGCTTGATTTCAGATCTGCCTCCAACTTATATATTTATTTGCTTACCTTGCGGAATTGGCAGCAAAATGAAAAAACAGTTATTCCCACATCTCAGTTTAGCAAATAGCATGTTACTGTCTGTGCCTAGGGCGGTCCAGAAATTGCTCTAGATCTCCAGATAACATTTTAATATAATTGAGGATAAATAACATATACAATAGAAATAACAATAGACTGATAATAATAATAATAGGACAGATTTAAGCAGCTGGGGATTAGTGGTGCTCATTGCGTTTTCCTCACTCTGTGTGAATGAATGAAGCCCCAACTCCGTGCTTTGCTCGGTCAGACTCTTCTTCTAAAATCTCCACCTTGGGTGAACATCAGGTTTCACTTAATGGTCCCACCTTAATATCTTTCTGCCCCTCTCAGACCTGACGGTGACCGACCATGCAGTGCCCTTTGCCGAAGGCTGGTCTCTGATGTTGTGATTGTCCCCAGGTCAGGAGCAGAGACCATGAGATGCTGCTCTTCCAGGGAAGCCAGAGGGAAGCTGCTCTGCCAGCCAAGCGAGGAGCAGCTGCTCCTGAGCTGGTCTTAACTGGGGGAACACGATCTTATGTACTTGACTTGATCTACTGCAGATGGTTTCCAATCTGTCTCAGCGACCGCTGCATTGCAACAACCAGGTCATGGCTACCACACATTAGACAGGGATGACCCTAATGTTGGAAGGCTTTCATCCACTCTCAGGCAAACAGACAGTACCTTACACCTGTGCTCGGCACTGGGGAGGCCGCCCCTCGCTGAGGGGGTTCAGTTCTGGGCCCCTCACCCCAAAAAGGCCATTGAAGGACTCGAGCGTGGCCAGAGAAGGGCAACGGAGCTGGGGCAGGGTCTGGAGCACAGGTCTGCTGGGGAGCGGCTGGGGGAACTGGGGGGGTTCAGTCTGGAGAAGAGGAGGCTGAGGGGAGACCTCCTGGCCCTCGGCAACTCCCTGCCAGGAGGGGGCAGAGAGGGGGGATGAGTCTCTGGAGCCAAGGCCCCAGTGCCAGGCCCCGAGGGAATGGCCTCAAGCTGCCCAGGGCAGGGTCAGGCTGGCTCTGAGGAAGGATTTCTGTGCAGAAGGGGCTGTTGGGCATTGGAATGGGCTGCCCAGGGCAGGGGGGAGTCCCCGGGATCCCTGGAGGGGTTGAAGAGTCGGGCTGAGCCAGCGCTGAGGGATCTGGGGGAGCTGGGAACGGTCAGTGCTGGATTAACGGTTGGACTGGAGGAGCTTCAAGGTCCTTCCAGCCTACATTCTGTGATTATCCTATGAGTCTGTAAGCGTTGAAGAGGTATAGTGAATAATTTCTTGGGCTTCTACTGCATCATGTCCATTGACTGACAGCCATCTTGATTGAGCTGGACTTCTGAAGTTCAACCAGAGGAACCTGTTCCCCTCTGCTCAGTTGTGCTCACTGGGGAGATGAGCAGGAGGTCTGGACTTTGTTTTCTGCTAGAACTGGTGATAGAGCAGGATGTAAGGCAGACATCCTTCACATGCATACAGACGTGTCTTCCGGACAATACATTTCTCTTCTGATTTATGGGAAGAGGAATATTCAGAACTAACTTGTTGAAATCTGTGCTGCAAATACATCAAATCCTGTTAGTGCTGGAGCTGAGTTTTGATTAGAAGCAGGGTAGTTTCGTAGGCCGAACGTGTTTCTTCTGGAACGGTGCCTGCAGGGGTACAGCAGCACCTTCTGCAACTTCATTTGTCTGTGCTACCGTGCCTGACAAACAACAGCATCTCTACCTAACTAGAAAAACAGGCTTTATCGCAGCATCTATGTGTGCTTCCCCTCAGTGAGAATAACAAGGGAGGTTAAGAGAAGTAACAAACCCTTTTTCCTCCTTCCCTGTGCGCAGGAGATGTAAGTGGCTTAGTCTGATGTGGCTTTTTTTTTTTTTTTTTTTTCTTTTTTTTTCCCTTCCCAGTTCTATTTTTGTGGGGTTTTTTTATTTGAACAAGCCAGTAGAGATGGTTAGGACCCAAAGACAGACTGTTACTAGAGACTTAGTCCTCTTTTACACCAGCTAATTATGCAGCTGCCACCTTGTCCATAAACTTTTTGGTACAGGGTCATGCTCTTACAGAGGGTCTTCCAACCATCTCTGTCCCAAGTGCTGCTGGTGCTCTCAGTCTGGGAGAGGGAACCAGCTGTATCCCTACCAGCATGTGTTAAAACCAGCTTGTCACTAGCTAGTTTGGTGTTTTCCCTGTGTTTTTCTGGGCTGGAGATATTTCTACTGGGTACCAAATACCCTGCGCGAGCTCCACAGTTATATTTAGCTCAAAAGTGTATGACTCAACAGGTAAGAAATATTCCTCTTTGCAGATATGCACTATTCCATGAAGGGAAGCACTGAAGACCGGTATAAAATATATTGCTGCAAAATTCCTGTGGAAATCGCTAAAATAACCCAACCCGAACCAAAAGAGTTTTGTGGCATAGTGCTGTGCTTGCTTAAAATTTCTGATGAGCTCAGGTTGTTTTCTGTTGCCACCTGGTTTAGTGATCAGCCCTTTCTTTTTAAAAGACAGTCCTTTGCAAGTAAATGCTAGAGCCAGCCATTTCTCCTGTGTAAGAAGGGCTGTGAGAGATCTCAGCTAGCTGTAGCCAGAAGTCTTCACACTTTTCAGCGCTGAAAATCACATGCGGATACCCTTTTAATAAGCCTTAGTGAATTTGCTCTTCATGGATTTGTCTAAATCTGTGTCAAGGGAGAGACATCAATGCTGGAAAACAGGGGAGATGCACAAGTCTAAGACTAAACCCATCATCATCGTTTCCCGGCTGTGTGGGGCTTATATGCCACTATGAACATATTTGCCCAAACGTGAGGTCATGCTCATGTCCACATGTGAAACTTTTGCCACTGCAAGGCCACTTGTTTGCTGATTATGTTTTGGGGTTTGATTTTTTTTTTTTTTTTTTTTTTTTCTAGCTATGAAGCACTATCAGGTTTATGGTAAAAAAGGATGGAAGAAAAAAAAAAAATATCTGCTCTGAAGACACAGACCCCTGCTCTTCTGTCTTCATCAACATCTCCATCAGCAATCAATAGGATGTGACCAACACTGCGCATGCTCTGAGCCCTCCTGGAGGAGGCGGTAAATCCAGGAGACAAGTTTCTGTGTTCTTAGAATCATGAGATATTCTATTAATTTCTGTCATGCCTATGCCCTCCTTCAGCAGAGCTTCAAGGAAGACAGAGCAGAAAGAAGGTCTCTACCCCAAAACGTTTACAGTGTGCAGTCTGACACCATTGACTGGCTTCCACACTCCATCATGCATGTAAAAATGTGATGATTGTGTCATTGGGCCAAATATTTTAGTGACACCAGGAAACACATGGTGACTTCCAAGAGTTTTCCAGGCGGCTTGAAGTAAATCAGCTCACTAAGCAAAAAGAAAACAGATTCAGGGGAGGAATATGCAGCTGTATTGAGTAGGATGTTCTCAGTCTCTTCCAATTATTTCAAGTCATTCCTACGCTCCTGTGAAGTTGCTGATTTTGTGAGTTTTAACATTATTCCCGTTTCACCAGTCCTTTTGCAAGCTCCTGGGCTTTCTCTGGCAGGGTTGCTTTGGAATCAGTGATAAAATCTGGAGGAGTTGAAGGAAAACTGGGGTGGTGCTTGGGACAGAACATCCAGACACGAGCGTGTCCATGTGCCCACACAACAGTAATGCAGAAAACTAAGCCTGTTCCTGCCAAAAGTATGTGAAAGATTCGTGTGTCCCTTGATATTGGGAATATTTCTCACCCCCTGCTCCAAAAAAACCCAAATTAATAGTGAAGTCTACTCTGCTTTCTCATGGCTCCAACACCCATGGGTACTTCAACACGGGCTTCAACTTGTTCAGTTGGTCCCAGTTTGAAACCAGTTGATCTGGTGCCCATCTTCAGGCCATCTCCATAGTCCAGCAAGGCTTTTGTGCATTGAGGAATGGGAAGACGAGGAAGGAAATTAGCAATATCTGACCGTAAATATGGGTTTCGATGTAAAAGCACTCTTATTACAAAGAAAACAAACGTGGTTTATTATATATTAATCGAGCCTCTGAATAGCACAGCCTTCTTCGAAGGAAATGTAGAAAACAAATGTCGTTTATGAAGAGGGAAAGAACAAATGTAATCAACATGTGGGCTTTTAGGTCATGTTGCCAAGTCTGGTCAAGGTGAAGCAGGACTGGGGATACAGCTGGCACTGGAAATGGCCCCAGGGTCATCTGCTCCATCCCCATGCTTCTGGACCATGATTGTTCTCTCTGTCTTAATCTCCTTAGGCCCATGTTTTCCACAGCAGATAAGCAGCTTTTCCCTGCACAAACGGCACATCAGTGGTTCTCATGTGTCTCTTGGATTGCCTTCCAATTTTTCCAGCAGCCTCCAAAAGCTGCGTCTAAATGCAAAACACCTCTCTAACCAGAGGGGGAGATAGTTTCTAGAGTCTGTGGTCTCCCTCGTGTGGGGTGGGAAATGCTGGGAAGAGGGTGAATGTCCTCGAGTTCAAATGGTCTTGCTTTTTTATAAGGTACATAATGAAAATAATGAGTTAGGCTTCACTCAGACTGCAGCAGTTTTATTCATTTCTTGAAGTACAGTGGGCTACAAAACTTGAGGGTCATTCAAAATAAGGAGAATTAAAAATTAAAATAAAATAAAATAAAATAAAATAAAATAAAATAAAATAAAATAAAATAAAATAAAATAAAATAAAATAAAATAA
>NW_020799095.1:151595206-151598665 GCF_003259725.1 Athene cunicularia
CTTTTGTGCTAACCGAGGTTTTCAAAAAGTGACTTGCAGTTTCCAACAGCTATTGTGGGGGGAAAAAAAAACCAAACAAAACTGTAATTATTATTACCATTACTATTTTTAGAGGGCGTTCAGCGCTTTCTCTCTTGTGATGACAGTTTCCAAACAAGGCTAAGAAAGAGCTGAGAACCTGTTAGAGAGATTCCCTTTATGTGACCATTTGGGATGCTCCGGTTTTGACTTCACTGGCGATAGCATCACTCTGTGCCCCACTCCAATGCAGGCAGATGTAACACAGCTCCCTCTAGGACAAACATCTTCAATGTTTTAACAGCTTCCTACTCATTAGAATGATCTCCTTCACCACCCCCCTCCCACACACAAAAGTGAACTTTGCTTTTATTCTCTGACTACTGGTTCTCAGCCTCTGGCTCCTGGATCTCCACCAGCTTTTGTCTTTGCCACAGAAGCCTTCAAAAGATAACTCTGCGATGCCTTGCCAAGCTCTCTATGGACACCCAGGAACTGCAAACATGAAAAGTCTGGAAAGCAAGCCTTAATACTGGGACAGCAGTGGGAAGGGGGTGCCAATTCACAGACCCCTGGGCTAGATTAGGAAAAGGAAAATTTACCTTTCTCACTGAAGTGTCCTGGATTCAGGGTGTCTCATTTATCCCTGTGGGTCTGGCTGGCAGGGTGGGTGTGTGTGGGGGGGTGTGTGTGTGTGTGTGTGTGTTAGATTTTGCAAAATTAGAGTTGCAAGACTCTAGAGTTGCAGGAAAAACACTCTCACACATAATGATTTGACCCTTTCCTCTCCCTCAGTCCTTGCAAAGTGAAGGTCTCTCTGAAGCTCACCTCTTGGCTGACTAAGTTGTTGTGTCTCTCCATGTCTCACCCTCCCTGGTCACGTCACGTCTCCACAGCCAAAGGAGGATGCACTCAGAGCCCAGCATCTCTGTTGGATTGTGGGGGACACAGGCTGGGGACCAGGGTAGGAGTTGCTGCCTGTGAGCTGGAAAGGAAGGGCTGGGGGTCCCTCCCTCCATACCCTGGCCAAAAGTGATGTATAAATCTCCTGTGATCCCCACAAGAGTGTGTTTGTCAGGGGAATGGACACATGTGGAGGAGGTGTGGGGAAGGGGGTAAAAGGAGCTGGAGCCATGGTGAATCTCAGTGGCTGGTGTGGAGTGGGAAGGCAGCAGGAGGACTTCACCATCATCTCCTCCCCAACCCTTCCCTTCTTAAGCTAGTGGGGGGAAGAGGAAAGAAGGGGAAGTGCAAAGCTCTGGGGAAGCAGAGAGGAGCTGTGACCATCTAGGCTTGGGGCTCCATCACTCCTTCTTGCTGCCAGACCCAGCATCATAAACACTTTCAGAAGGTGGTTCCAACCTCTTCTCTGACGATGCAAGAGCTCTGGGACCCTGGTGATGGCTTGGCTTCCTCACCAACAGTGCAGTCACTCATCTAAGCTCCAACCACCACCACTGGCCATGACCATGTATGTGCTGGTGCTCGCTCCCCTCAGGAGGAGGTCCCCACTTTTGGGCTCTGTTGCCCCCTGGTCCTGGTGTGAGAAGCAGGCTGGTTGGTGGAGAGGCTTGGAATTAGGATTTTCCATGCTGCCACTTGGGAATCTGGGATTGCTGCCTTGCCTCACTTTACAACTCTATAAAATGGGTTTAATGCTAAATTCCTGGTTTAGGAGAAGTCTCTCGGCATGTTGTCTAAGAATGGAGGTCTTTGAGCAAAGGCACTCCTAGAACACAGACAATTCCTTCACTTAGTCAATGCAGCCCATGTGAGGAGGAAGAGGAGTTTTCTCTCCTGCGCTTAGGAGAGGGTTTGACAGGTGATGATGTGAGCGGTAACAGTCCTGAGCAGCCCCTGCCAGCAGAAATCACAGCTGGCAACGGGAATGAAAATTCATTAAAATAAATTTTAAAACCAGCAACATCAAAAGTAAGGTAGAAACTACGAACCAGCAGTCATATGAGAGAAAGGCATGACAAAACCCCTTTCAGGCCCTGCGTCCAGCTGAGTTATTCCACGTCACCCTTCAGCTGAAGGATGTGGCTGGCTGGAAATTGGAAATTTTCAAGCAGGTCTTTAGCTAGGCACAATGCAAGGTGTTATAGATGTAAACACAGTGATATCTGTTGCTGGAGGGGATGTAAACTGATTACTTACAAGCTGTCCTGCTTTGCAGTTATCCTCTTCAAACAGTTCCCTTGGGAATCCCGGACATTTCTTTCTTTTTTTTTTTTTTTTTTTTTTTTTTTTTTTTTTTCCCTTGTTATGCTCATTTACACCTCTGATGACCGGGGCTGTCACCAGCAGGAAGCAACTCTTCCAACAAACTGGGCTCAGTTTCTCTACATTACAATTATACTTCCAGCAGATTTTAGGGGCAGATTTATTAACCCAATGGGACCAGCAGCCTACCTTCACAATGTGAGAGGTGGGAAGGCAGAGTTAACAAATCTAAACCAGCTCGGAACAGCTACCAGCCCAAACAGCCTGTTCCCATCATTATTAGTGGCTTTAAAAGAAAGTGCAAAGATTGGGCAGATAAAAGATGTTTCCCTCCCTATTTCATGTCTCCCTCATGTATTTTGTAGTCTGAGACTGGCTTAGGCCCCTGAAGTGCACAGCTTATTCTTTCTCCCCAAATCTCTTTGCAGATTCCCAGGGATACTGTGTTTAACTGTATATATTTCCCATCCCTTTTTGATCTTGACCAGTTTTGCCTCTGACAACAAGCAGCATTTTCTCTGCAATAAACATGGTCCAAATCCAAAGTGTTTGTAAGGGTAGAGGGATTGCTTATCGATATTGAGTTTGCTGTTTTCTTTGGTCACAGAGAAGCAGGCAGTTGCTGCTCAAGCCAACTCATGCCTTGCCATCTGCAAAGCCCAGACAGAAAAAAGACCATGGGCAAAGGCAACAAGAGTCTAGTGGAGAGGAAAATGATACAAAATCAGTGGTTTTATTCTAAATTATATCCTTAGCGATGGCCTGAGCCCAACCGGGGGAGTTTCACTGAGGGCAAGTGCCGGGGGCTGCCCTTGGGCCACAACAACCCCCAGGGGGGCTCCAGGCCTGGGGAGGAGTGGCTGGAGAGCTGCCGGTCAGAGAGGGACTGGGGGGGTGAGAATGAGCCAGAGTGTGCCCAGGGGGCCAAGGAGGGCAACGGCATCCTGGCTGGTGTCAGCACTGGCGTGGCCAGCAGGGACAGGGAAGGGATCTGAGCCCTGGGCTCGGCACTGGGGAGGCCGCCCCTCGCTGAGGGGGTTCAGTTCTGGGCCCCTCACCCCAAAAAGGCCATTGAATGACTCGAGCGTGGCCAGAGAAGGGCAACGGAGCTGGGGCAGGGTCTGGAGCACAGGTCTGCTGGGGAGCGGCTGGGGGAACTGGGGGGGTTCAGTCTGGAGAAGAGGAGGCTGAGGGGAGACCTCCTGGCCCTCGGCA
>NW_020799095.1:151600672-151608482 GCF_003259725.1 Athene cunicularia
AATAAAATAAAATAAAATAAAATAAAATAAAATAAAATAAAATAAAATAAAATAAAATAAAATAAAATAAAATAAAATAAAATAAAATAAAATAAAATAAAATAAAATAAAATAAAATAAAATAAAATAAAATAAAATAAAATAAAATAAAATAAAATAAAATAAAATAAAATAAAATAAAATAAAATAAAATAAAATAAAATAAAATAAAATAAAATAAAATAAAATAAAATAAAATAAAATAAAATAAAATAAAATAAAATAAAATAAAATAAAATAAAATAAAATAAAATAAAATAAAATAAAATAAAATAAAATAAAATAAAATAAAATAAAATAAAATAAAATAAAATAAAATAAAATAAAATAAAATAAAATAAAATAAAATAAAATAAAATAAAATAAAATAAAATAAAATAAAATAAAATAAAATAAAATAAAATAAAATAAAATAAAATAAAATACCACCCCCCCACACACACAGAAAAAAACTCCATACGGCTGGGGCTAGCAATAAGCGCTGCCTCGCACCCAAAACACGCCGCCCCACGGGGTTCATTCCCCAGCCGGAGAGCATCACTTTCCCACAGGCTTTTTGCCAAACCCCTCTGTCCATGGGTTTTCACCACACTCCCCCGCATGGTTTATCCACCCCACTTCTCCCTGCTCTCAGCATCCTTGTGAGGTTATCCGCGCTGCCACGGGCTCTCCCTGGCAAGCGACACTGGGCAGCTCTGTGGCCCTCACGCCCAGGAAGGAGTGGGGGGGAGAAACAACCCCCAGCCCCAAGGGCTTGCTGGGGGGGCTGCGTACAAGCCCTTGCTCCCTACAAGCGGGCAACGGGGTGCCCAAGCACTCCGGGAGTCAGCCCAGAGTATCATCCAAGCAGGGATCGTGCCCCTTCATTGCTTCTCGAGGGGAGGAAGATGATGGAGGGGCTTCCCGTGGGGTCTGTGAGGTTGCAGGTGGCTTTATTTGGGGTTTGTTTTTTGCTTTTTTTTAATCCCTTTTTTTTTGGGAGAGAGAGGGGGAAGAAGAGTGAGCATAGATCCAAATTCGCCTTCTCCTGTAGCTCAAGCGTAGCACGCAGGAAATCCCCTGTCATCGATACCTGTTGCAGGGTATCAGCTTGGCTCATTAATTAGCTCCAGGAAACCTGCGCTGGTAAACAAATGAGTCAAAGCTTTTCTCTGGGCCCGATCCTGGGTTTGCAGCACGGTGATTGCCACCTTTCTAGGATAGGTGCAAAGAGAGAGGAGTATTTTCTTCAAGATGGATGACAGGCTGTTTCTGTAACTAGCTTGCCTCCTCCCCTTGGAGAAAATTCACATCCCCAGGCGAGCCTTCAAAGGGAAGGGAGCTGGCACCTGGCCTGGAGGTTTGCAGAAGACTGTCATTCTCAGTGTCGCAGCACATATTGGAACAGCTCGATGTGGCTGCAGACAAAGCGCAGGGGTCCCTGGCACATCCCCGTGCAGGACGCTCTCTTCTTCTCGTGGCTCCTTCCCCAAATTCCCTGGGCAATCCGCTTGGCTGGGGTTTGCTGGTGGCGTTGGGGTGAAAGAGGGCAGGAGGGGGATGCGTGCTCTTGGGTGAAACTGGACTGAGGCGGAGGTAACTTGGTGGTGGGGGTTGAGGCACATTTGTATATTTGGGTGGGGATTTGGGGCTCTGAAGCATGGGGAGAAAGGGGCTGGGGCGCAGTTTTCTTATCCCTGCTTGGGATAGGGAGCTCCTTCTTTGCATCTCAGTTGCTCTGAACTATATCTCTGCCAGGGAAAACTGTATTTCAGTGTCCCATCTGCCTGGAAAAATGCAGAAGCCTCTTTTGGCTTGAAATGCAAAATGCGCTCTTCTTCTTTAGATTCACGTGTGGCCTCCTGAGGTCCCAAACCCACAGGGGACCAGCCCTCTAAATCCCAAATCACCGTGATGGGGAGCTGTGGCAACCCTGGTTTCTCCAAGTCAGGGCCACCACAGATGTCACCCCAGGTTTTGGCATCCTCCGGCATCCCGGTATAGAAGGTCCCACCTGCCTTGTAACCCCTCTTAAAGCTTCTGCTGCCCAAAAGGCAATTCTTCCACATCAACAACCCAAAACTGGTATCGTTTTATTATTATAACATATGAAACCACCACCTGGAAGACAAACTTCTCTCTTGGAGAGCAATCTGGCAGGCCAGCCCATGTGCAGAGTGCTCATCCCTTTCTCTTACATGCGCTCCATGTGGTGGTTGGCTCTGTAAGACTGTTTGCAGTATGCTGAGGCCACAAAACACAACACACGTTAAGGGAAAAAAAAAAAAAAAAAGAAATAAGAAGTAAAGAAGAAGTAAATGAAGTCCCTAAAGGACATCCGTTCGTCTCCACATCTTGGGCTTAGAAATACCTCGTGGTGCCTCTTGGAGCGAGGGTTTTATATTAGTCTGGTTATGCTGAAATAATCTGTCATGTTGCTCCAGAAAGCTCTCAGGGAAGGGGAAAGAAATTAAAAAAAAAAAAAAAACAAGGAAAAGAAAGATAATATTTTAAATCAGAGGACTGCTAGATTGGTGACTCTGTCTCGCAAAGACACACATCACTGCCCCCTTTATGAAAATTTAAATTGGTTACCTCTGTCAGAGAAAATGAGAGAAGATTTGCTGATTTTAATTTGTTAGAGCGAATCACCTCCTGCCAATGTTATCAAAATTGAACTAGGGATGGTTTTCTACTTTCCTTCTCCTACTCCCTCTGCATTTTTTTTATTTTTTTATTTTTTTTAAACGTCCCTTCGTAAAACATTGATCAAGGAGCGACCAGCTGATAATAAATGAGTTGTTGAAACTGCGAGCTCTGCCGGGTTTGGTGTTGTGCCTTATCCCTGGGACAAAGGGGCATTGGTGAAAGCAAATGGTATCTGGAGGAAGAATGAACAGAGACCTCGTAAAGTAAGCTAGACTTTCTACCAGTTTTGAATATTTGGGGGTAAAAACTGAAAGAGATGGCTTTAATCTTACATGGTGCACTCTGTTAAGTTGAAGTGCATGTATGAAGTATGTAAAGTATGAAAAATCCTCCTTCCAGCGAGCATCGCAGGGGGTTTTGGGGAGGTGGTTTACTCCAGGTAGAACTGCTGCTTACCGGCTTGATTTGGCCTGAGAGAGGGACGGAGAAATCTGCATATATTTAAGACACCATTTTGTGCATGCCATATGTATGCACCGGTATATATTATTGCCAAGCTCTTTTTCTGAACGTCTAGTCTTGGTCAGAGACAGGCTTTGTGATATGATTTCAGCGCTCCCACCTGCATGCTCACCTTGCCTCCTGCCTGTTATCAGGCTGGCTTTGCTAGATGGAGATATTTCCTCAGTTTTAGAGCTCAGCTGGCCTATAATAAAGCCCTCGCTGTTTGAAAAATGGCTCTTTCCTTTCTTCCCTCTGCCAGATATTAGAACTATCCCATTCCTGGCAGACCTACCTATTCCATATTCATTGAGAGTTAGCATAGTTCTCTCTAAATGCTTTCAGGACAGGGGTCATCATGATTTCTATGCTAGAAAAGATCTGGAGCTGAAATGTTTTGTGTCTGTCCCATCTGTACTCCTGTCTTCTTGTGGACCTCTCAGCTGACCATTTAAGCCTACAATTCCACAAACCACTGCAAGGTTGAGCTACCCAACACCAAACCCCTGTGAGTTGATTTTAAAAGATGCTGTAGTGCCATCCTCACTAAGGCCAAGGGCGTTGCCGGGTTGATTTTGTCCACTGCCAAACCACGTGTCTCAAGGCAGGGGTTCGGGTCACGGTTAATTTAGACGTGGGTATTTCTGCACTTTGGTGTTTTCAGCTGTAAAATGGGTACGATTGTCTTCCTCCTCCTCAATGGTGCTCTGTGTCAAATGGACTTGGTCAACAAGACTTCCTTTGGGTTTCTGAGATGAAGGGCACCAGCCAAGCACCAGGCATGAATATTTATTCTTGTGTTTTGACTGTGTTCTTGTCCACCCTTAAAATTTCCTCCTCAGTCACGTTTTCTTGCCCTTTCTCAATCCTTATTTTCTTGATGCCTCTCTACAGTCGACTTTCTGGAAGTATGCAAGTCTCCTGTATACACCTTAGGTTTCCTCTGGATTAAAGACATGTTTTTTTTTTTTCAGGAGGCCTTGTATAACACTTCATCCTGCAAAACGGTGCTTTGTCTAGTGCAGCCCACTTCTATATGCAAGTAGGTTAAGACTGGGGTAGGAGTCTGGTTTATCCTTTATGTTGTTTAGCAGCAATATAACAACTGCTATCTTCTCGAAACAAATATCTGCTGGTTCCTGCAAATGAAAGTCGATAGACCTTCAGAAGGAAATTTGTCCCAATGGGGTCTTTTCTACTGAAAGCCCTGTTGGTAGATTTATTCATTGTGCGGGTTCCTTCCCTTAACAAGTCAGTTATTCATTGGCCATTGCTTGAGGGTTTGTGGAATTTATGGTCATAGTCCTGTAATCAGATATTTTGTTATAGAGGGCTTTGCCACTTTGGAAGGTTTGAATAAATCAGTATGCAGCAAAAATTGATCCCCTCACAATCTATTTCTGGACTCAGATCCTGCTTTAAGAGTATTTTCCCCCCCGTCTTGAACCATGATACTAAAGCTTTTGTATGTTTGTGTTCTGGTTAGCTCCACCAAAGCTATGCATCACTGCACATGCACAGATATACGCATACACTTATGCATGTTTTCTGGGCATGATTTTTGTTCTGACCATGCTTGAGATACATGCTGTTGGCATTTCCCAAGCAGGAAAAAAAAAAAAAAAAGAAAGGAGTTTTTCTATATGGCCTGACAAGCATCTGGAAGTTGGAAAGAACTGCTTGAAAAGGCTTTAATCAAATGCCAATGAAGAAAGGGAAATCTGATTTTGAGTAGCTGCACTGATGCCTTAAGTACCAAAGGGCTTGGCCTGCTAATCTCCACTTCTCAAATGTTGTTCTACAATCTGATCAGCCCTATCGAGCTGAAACAAGGGTTAATTGTTGACAAAAAGCTCTTAGCCTTTGTGTACACAGAGAAAGGGGCAAAGGTGAGCACCTTGCTTTTTGGAGCTTAGGGCAAGCTTGCCACGCAGGCAACGGCAAAGGAATTTGATTCTTGTATGCGCTCCAAGAATATCTCTCTGCAAAGGTAAAATTACAGCAGAGCCAATGATTTCTATGGCAGAAATCAGGGATGGGAGGAGAGAAAAAAATCTCTGTAACCTAGCAGCCTGTACAGCTGCTACCTGTTAGGTCGTCAGTGATGTTAAATGTGTGAACGGCATGAACCTCTTCCCTGCGAGCAGGGCTGAACTCTCTTGGCACTTACACTTGGGATGGAGCTTGGCAGTGATATGGTTAGTCAATGGTCTGACATGCTGCCTGCCTTTCAAGTGTTCCCCGAGGCACAGCATCTTTCTAAGGAAACTCTGATGGCTCTAGGGGTGGATTTTGATTTAGGAAGAGTGCATGACAAAGGACATTTAGTGCCTGGTCTGCTCTGGTGAGTGCAACCAGCCAGAAAGTGTGTGACTTTGTGAAAAGGACCATGTGGATTATGTCCATAGAGCATGTGGGTAGACAAACGCATGGGTCCTGATGGGAGAGGGGGCCAGCGGGTCTCTGGGATGCCCACATCTCAGCAGAGGCAGCCGATAGATGTAACACGGCACTGCGTTTCCGATCACCCATCTTAGCACTGGCAGATCATCCATGAGGGCAACCGAAGGAATAAATAAATAGTGAATGTACATTTGCTGCATATTCTGGATGCTTAGAAAAATAATATGAGCAATGTTAAATATTGTCTGTCCTGTGTGACTTGTTGGCTTCTGCCAGCTTGGGGTTTTTAGAGACATTAATAGGGATAGCAGTGCTGTCAGGACTTCCAGATTCTCCAGATGGAGACGATTCTGCTACCAGCAGGAGGGATGGTGACAGTTAGAAGAGCAGCCAGTCTGGGAGGGCAAGGGGGAAGCCAGGAGACATCCCAGCAAAGTGCCAGTTAGCTGCGGGATCCAGTTAAGTAGGATGCATGGAAATACCAGGAAGGCATCCTTTGCTGAGAGAGTTAACATGTTGGTAGACTCGGGTACTAGGTGACTGCCTGTCTGTGGGCAGTGCCTGCAGGCATGGAAATACTACTGGAAGTTCTGGTAGCAAGCCCCCGGATGGGGTAATTTCAGTTCCAGAGCCTGACCCTCTACCAAGACTGAGGAAGACGGTGGTGTGGGTTTGAGCAGGTGATTTCCAGAGGTCCCTTCTAACCTTAAGCATCTGTGAAACTGTGAAGACGGAACATGAGTGCTGCAGACTTTGATGACCCCACTAGACACAGCTTCCCTCAGAAGCTGTTCTTTGTCCCGTATATGGTGAGCAGAAGGCCTGTAGGGTGTTTAAGGTGTCTTGGGAAGAGCATCGAAGGCTGTCTTGCAGGACAAACTCCTGGGTGGGACTGTATGACAACACCATTTGGGTTTAGCATCTCAGAAGGGAGGAAATCTGTTGGGGACTGAGGTCTAGGGGCTGAAATCTAAAGGTGCTGAGGCGTTTTGAATGAGAGCAAAACCTTTTTTTACTGTGTAAGACAGCCTGAAGAAGTGGAAACTGTTCTTGCTCTGTGTTGGCACAAAGCCCTGGTCTGATGTCTAGTGACTTGATCCCATTTTTATAGACAAGGACCCTCTTGGTATATCCATACACCTTCACCTCTCTGGAGTCTTACGCTGATTTTTTGGCTTCGCTGTGCCCAGTGGCAATGCCACAGCATCTTTGATCAGAAATGTGCACACACCTTGTCCTAAGATGTGGTACGTAGCTTCTCTTACTTTTGCCACCGAAGCCTTGTTGTGAACAGATTCCTCGATTGCCCTGGGAAAAGCTGAGCATTCAGGCTTGTTCTGCAGCTGAGGGGAGTATTCTGAGATGTGGAAAGGGGAGATCCTCTACCACAACCTCCTTCTTCCTGGTTCTGTGGGACTGCTGGGTGGTGGGTCTCTCCCTTGTTTGGTCTGGCTTTTGACTTCTGATTAGTAGCAAAGATCTTCACAAAAGACCATCCTAGAGTGCCCATGAGGGTAACACCAGAGTACCAACAGCATCACGTACAATGTGGGATCTAGTGCTGGGGATGAGGAGGAAGATGGCTGGTAAAGCTGGGTGTGATTCCTACCAGCTCCCAGCATGGGTCAGTACTATTTCTTCAGCTGCAGCTCATCCCAAAAGGTTTAGGGAACCGAAACACCTTCCTTCTCCCTTTCTTGAATAGGCCTCAAGTGTGTTTACAGAGGAACTCACCACAACCGTTTCCATTTTGTGTGGTGAGGGGAATGTGGGACAAAGCAGTGATTTTTCTCACCTCCTTCCCCTTGCCCAAAAGGGAGATTTGAATCTAAATAGGACACAAATCTTCCCAGTGCTGGAGCTGGGTCACCAGGCTTTGCTTGTGTGCACGTGACAGGAACGCTGGTGCTAAATACAATTACCATGCCCAACTAAACACCTCGGATGCTCCACAACGGACATGGCTGACTTTCACGTGGAAAATCTTCCCCTAACTTCCTCTACTCGTAAATGCAGTTGATGAACCACAAGGTGCACAGCATGCCGTAGCGATACGGTTATTAAAACCCCAGCCTCCCACCTCAAATTACAACCCAAATGCTGTGTTTGTTTCCCACTTAACGCTGGCCCTCTGAGGTTTTCTTTTAGCGCTAAGCCCTTTTGAAGTTGCTGTTGATTACAGAGCAGACAGCATAATCTCCCTGTGGAAGTTATTTGTAGCTGGGGAGGAGGGGTGGGG
>NW_020799095.1:151608532-151623322 GCF_003259725.1 Athene cunicularia
AAGAAATCAATCACCCTAGTGTAAATGCCAGAAATGGGATGGAGAATTAATGATGCTGCTTAGCCATACTTTCCACTCAGTGGTCCATCCTGCCATTCAGATGTCCTTTTCTGAAAGGGTCAGTCTGATTGCTACAACTCCTCAGACAGTCAGAGAAGGAGTAATTGGAAGGGGGGTTTAGCTGTGCAAATTGGCTTCTAGTCTAGAAGGTGACTTCGGTGGTGTAATTGTTCTGTCCAACTGCCAAGCCCTCATCAAATACTGGCAGCTGGGGCTCTGCCTATACCCCTATTTTCTCTGTTCTTGTGGAAACTAGTCTGGCTGTTTCCTGGGTCATCAACAAGGTGAAACGTTTAAAGTCACTGCGCTTTATTCCTTCCCAAATTGTTGACCAATACTGCTGTCTCTGAGCTTTTCTTGATGAGCTCTTTTAGGCTGACATCACTTGATCACCACACCGCATCGAATATGAGCATGGCCAGCATAGAGCTCCTGAGCACAAAGGCAACTGGTTGGTCTGTGACTTGAATTATGTAGAAAGTGAACCACTGGCAGAGAGGAGATCAATGTCAGGTGGTCTTGGGATCTTGCTTCACCTCCACCTCATCCCTGTCCCTCTGTGAAGCTCTCGGAGAGCTGTCGATACCTCTGGGCTACTGAGTTTCTTCACATCCTTTCCTAGTTACCTTCAGACTGAGGAAACTTTGGATTGGGGGTTGATGAATTTATGAAAGTTGTTCCTCGTTGCTACAATGGGGTCCAACTCTTAGTTGGTGCCTCCTGGTATTACTTGTGGCAGAAACAGTGAGGGTGGGAGAGGTCTAGGCTGACAAAAAAGCTGCTATGCAAGCAGCTGAATTTTCTCTGTGCAAATTCAACTGCCGTTTCAAAGCTTGAAATTGTTGGGAATTTATTTTTTTTGTTTATTTTCTTTGGAGTCAAGGAGACTTGCTGGTGAGTCTTGTCTTCCAGATGTTCTTGACTTGATCCATTACAGGTCCTTGATGGCTGAAGTATTTGAGTTTTGCCAAACATTAACCATAAATAACTTCGAAATGGTAACAGCACAAAGCCTGACATTTTTGCACTGGTGTGATAAGTAGGCAGAACTGGGAGGTGGAGGACATCAACCCAGACCAGCCCAGTGCAACAGCTGCTGGTTAATGGTTGTTTCCCTTTATTTCATAGAATCCATAGCAGAATCTCCAAAAGTGGTTGAGACTCAGTAAAACATTAACGATTCTTCCCCTTGAAGAAGAAAAGTTCTAATGTTGGTAAATCATAGTATCATAGAATGGTTTGTGTTGGAAGGGACCTTTAAAGATCACTTAGTTCCACCCCCCTGCCATGGGCAGGGCCACCTTCCACTAGCCCAGGTTGCCCAAAGCCCCGTCTAACCTGGTCTTGAACCCTTCCAGGGAGGGGGCAGCCACAGCTTCTCTGGGCAACCTGTGCCAGGGCCTCACCACCCTCACAGGGAAGAATTCGTTCCTTAGATCTAATCTAAATCTACCCTCTTTCAGTTTACAATCATTACCCCTTGTCCTCTCACTACACTACTCATCTTTTCTGTCGCCCCTTTAACTACTAGAAGGCTGCTCTAAGGTGTCCCTGAAGCCTTCTCTTCTCCAGGCTGAACCCCCCAACTCTCTCAGCCTGTCCTCACAGGGGGGTGATCCAGCCCCCTGAGCATCTTTGTGACCTCCTCTGGACCTCTTCTAGCAGGTCCGTGTCCTTCTGATGTTGGGGACCCCAGAGCTAGACTTCAGGGGGAGTCTCATGAGAGAGGAGCAGAGGGGGACAATCCCCTCCCTCAACCTGCTGGCCACACTTCTCTTGATGCAGCCCAGGACATGGCTGGCTTTCTGGGCTGCTAGTGCACATTGCTGGCTCATAGTCAGTTTTCCATCCAATATTCAAGGTGAGAAAATGGTGAGGAAGCCAGGGTAAATATGATGGTGGTGTTAGCACCATGGTGACTAGTAGAGGCTCTGACTGAGGCTGAGCATTGTTGTGCTCTGTAAAAATCAACTTTTGTAAGATCTCTTTCCTTTTTATTCCAGAAATGGAGTTGTGTGTCACTTGGACACCATCAGAGTTTCTTTTCCTTCTAGTTAATCCTTGTAAGTACTTTGCTGTGTCAGCATCTCTAGCGCAGCGGTCTGAATCCCTGCAGATATGCAATCAATAAAACATCACATCAAAAGTTAATCAACAATACACGCCAGGGCTTCTTCTTTGACTAAGTAGCATGGTGCAACTTGTTGCCACAAGACTAAGTTCTATCTCCCCACCTGCGGCTTGGTCTTGATCATTATGTTTTATTAGTATTAGTTCCTGGCCCATGCTGTTCCCTGGACAGTGCTCAGCATTACCTTGGTAATGATTATTTAGTGTGGATGGTTTTCAGACAGTTCTCAAGCCCAGGCTCTGTCCTTGTGAGGTTCAAGAGTGTGGTTGCAAACAAAAATGCCACTGTGAAGACAAATGATAATAAATAATAGGTGACCGGGAGAAAAAGAAAGACCAAAATGAGAAGGGAGCCATTGGCACCAGTGTCCAGGCTTAGGGGGAGGTGGTGCTCACGAAGCACATCTCAGGGCACGTTGCATATAGCCTGGGATGTGCCAAAGAGTAACCAAATTGCTCAGCCCACAGCTCGTCAAGGTCAATGTGTTGCACACTGGAGTGTGGCATCTCGGATGAGCCCCCAACGTAACGCTGGCCCGTCTGGGCTGCACTCCTGAGTCCACTATAGCCATGTGCTGGAGGCTTGTGGCTCACAGCACAACACCAGTGCACATGTCGAAGAGGCAGACAGACCTGGCAGCACTTTTTTGTCCGAGCTTCAGTGACTTTCAATAGCTGGGAAGACTCTTGGCTCCTCCTTTGCACCACTTCTCAGTAGTAATGAGGAAACACACCACCGACTTCCCTGAGCATCTGTTTCATCCGTGGCATGGGGGAATTGATTTTGTTCACTGCTGTACTGATTGGAAGTCGAACAGCCTTCAATCCTGTGTTGATTATGTTCCTTGGAGCATCGAGTCTCCTGCAGGCTCTGAGAGCCTATACGCATGAATGCCAACCTCTAACCCATCAGAGTCTTCAAAACCATATTTCCTTGTGAGACAAAGCCTGATAATTTCTGGCCACTCAAAAACATTCAGGAACATCCTAAATTGTGTCCTCTGGGCTGGATTCCAATGCCAAGTCTTTTGTATTTCAGACCTTCCCGTAGGAGCAGGGGAATGGAGTCACTTTATGAGCAGTCAAGGACCTTCCACCCCACTTTTGTCACAACCATGGCATTTTGCTGAACCCCAGGGTATTTTCTAATCCTCTCCCGCTCTTGTGCTGTGGTTAGGGCCCAGTAAACTAAACACGGATAGGACAGAGATCCAAAAACTGCCCTGCATTTGTGCAGAGAGTTTAATTTCTAGAACACAGCCTGATGTGTTTTCAGCCCTGTTCAGGCAGCGCTCTCCCATCCTGAGCCTGGCCACAGCTTGGAGGACAGCTTGTCCAGGGAATGTTCCCAGCAGGGACATGGGTAACCCTCTTCTGGCAGGGAGAGGGGTAAAATCCCCAGCTGTGCAGTTGCCCTGCGTTAACTGTAAATCCAGTAGCAGCACACCGGCTGAGCTGTGTGGAGATGCCTACCTGGGGGCTCCTCTCTGTGCTGTAACATCGCACTGCAACAATCAGCCACTTTTACAGCTCCATAGATCACTGGATAAAAAACACATTTAATTCTATGGTAAGGTCACTTTTTAGTTAAAAGGGACAGAATGGATTTAATTTATAAGCCTCTCCAACTTTATAGCTTGCATTTAGAGTTATATCTATTATGTAGTGCCAAACACGTATTATAAAAATTGATTCCCCCTTTCTCCTCCCTAGATTTGCTGTGTCAGGCAGATTCTGATTACCCTCCTGTTTGCTTCAAGCCAACAGATAGACTGAGGTAGATCTAAACATCGGGGATGACATCTGTGACTGCAAAGTGCATGTTTATAGGGATTGAAACTGGCCCAGATCTATTCCTGGGTGGGTGGGAACGAACACGATTTCTGCCAAGCTACCACAATACAGGATAGGACGACAGGGCTGCGGTCTGCAGGGGAAAGTGCAAGTTAAAGTTATTGCAAGGTGCAAGGGGTCAATGGATTAGCTGATGTTACTGTCTTTGTGTGGGTCCTTTCGTGGTAATGTGATGGAGATGCAGACTCTAAATCCAACAGCAGATTTCGGGCAAGAGAAATAAAGTCCAGAGGAGGTCAGGGAGAATATATTTTTATTTTTCTTTTTTTTTTTCCAGGAAAGCTTTTAAATATTTCCAAGGGTCTTAACAGTGGGGAGAATGAGGGTTGTGGAGAGCCCATTGAAAGGAAGAGAGGGAATCGTGGGACAGCAAGAGGAAGTAGATCAAATTTATTACCCAATGATCACTCCCAGCATCTCAAGAGCTGGTGCCGATGTAGCCACACCTTGGCCTTATTTATTTAAGTGGTCTCTTTGCAGAACACTGAATAAGAGAGAGCAGGAGACAAGGAAAGTCAGTACTTGCGAGGCCAGACGGATCATTATAATCTTGTGTCTCAGCTCTGGATGATAGGTTCATCCCACAATGACTGCACAGATGCTGTGACTTGTGGTAAGAATCAAGAGAACCTGTTAGAGAGATGCCTCGATTTAGAGGTTTCCAAGCAGTGATGAACGGAGCATGTTACACATGAAAGGAAGACTTGAGACAGGGGTCTGAAAGGAATAGGGAGCCCGGCTCCTCCTTGGAGCATCTCTGTATCATAGTCCACCCCGCAGGAGGGCGGTGAGGAGGGAATCTGCCTCCCTGTCTTGCAGCTGTGTTTCTCAAGCAACTGTTTTCTCTCTCTGTGATTAAGTTGTGCTCATAAAATTAATGGCAAGCACTCCGGACAAGCTGTTGGGTGCCCTTTAATGTTGAGAAGGGGAGAAGTGAACTGCGTTTGCCTATATATACAGTCCTGGCCATGCTTGACTGAGTGACTGCAGTAAAACTAGAGCTATAAATAAGACACATGTGCCCGTGTCCACCATGGTAATCTCCTGAGAAGATATCATTTGCTTCAGGACTTCAGTGAAATATCCATATTTTCAGCCTCCATTTACATTAATTAGGTTGGGTTGTTTTGTTGGATTTTTTTTTTTTTTTATTGAGGGTTTTTTTTGGTGTTATTTTTTGTTTGGGGTGGTTTGTTTTTTGCTTTGGTGCGATGAGAACAAGGTAGTACAGGACATCCAGTCTAAAATAGCAACATGAACAAGGTGTTAAGGAACACTTGGACATAACAGGCAGTGATGAGGAACAAACGTGTTGCCAGGAAGGGGTGAGGAGGGACTGCACGGTCCTTGAACAGGGTCACACTGGGACAGTGGTGGCTGTTCCTCCCCTGGGCTGGAGATACTCTTCTCCAAAGGCTGGGCTTCAGAGTCCAGGCTGGGTTTAACTGTGAATGGCACAATCTTGTTTGAGCATTGCATGGGCCTTAATGGAGAGATCTGTAAAAAAAAAAAAAAATAAATAAATTGGAAACCGCGAAACCTTTCAAATCTTGAAATGTTTAGAATTTATTTATTTTTAAATCTAGAATTTGAACTGTAGTCAGCCTTTCCAGCTTGTTTCAGAAATGACAGCTGGGATTTTTTAATTTTTTTTTAATTTCTACTTGTACTTATTTTTTAATGTTATCTCTCTTTTATAATTGCATAACTTGAGAAATTCCGATTTCACAGAAGAATACCAGGTATTACGAGAGCTGTCATGAAGGTGTCAGAATCTGAGGAGAGAGGTATATCTGAAAGGACCAAGAGATTACTAAACCATAATAAGGGCAGAATACAGTCTCCATGGGGAGTGAATATTTGCCTCTGCATCTTTTCTTTCGGTCTCCAAGGAGCTCTGTCTCTCTAACAGCAGCATCTTAGAAACTGAAAGGAGCAGTTCACGGGGAATGAAGGTCTCTTTGGCAGTGTAGCCACATTTATCAGCATCCTGGCTGGAAAGGGCATGTCCTTTAAATTCATTGTGTATGTGGAGATTGAGAATCTTATTTTTAGAAGCCTAAACATAAATTTGCCTAAAATTAGACAACTGAAATGCACCAACAGGGACTTTGGGCTTGAAGGTGAGATTTAAACATGGGATAAGGGCTGAGAGTCACATCTATGTGGAGAAAGATAAAAGAACCTTGCCTGTCTGCTGCAAATACGCATGTGGTACCTGTGCTGCAGAGGGTGATGACTGCAGGAGGCATGTGAAGGTGTGATTGAGGGAAAGAAGCATCACAGGATAATGCAGATGAGAGAGGTTTAAGGGTCAACGTATTCAGTGCCTATTTCTCTGGATTCAGATTTGCTCATGTGCAGAGATTCCTGCCATGTTAACTGAGGGCAGGAGATGGTTCAACAAGTTTCTTTCATCTCTCCCGGCTACCTTCACCTTGACATCAAGCAGAAATTAAGGCAGGAGGGAAGTAAGCGCATGAACAAGATGTTTCTGCCCCCCTGTACCATGGTGTTCCTCAACCCCCAGACGTTTATCTGGAGTCTGAGTCTCAAAAAATTAGAAATGGGACTCCAGGATAGCTCAACAAGGATAGGGTAGAGCTGCTGCGCTTGGATCCGCTGGTTTGAATGTGACCTGGCTTGTTAACATCATGTTATATCTTATCAGGATGATGTTACTCTCTCTAATTTGCCCTGGACCCCAGAAATATCTGTAAGCTTAAGGATAAGGCCGTAGAGATGGAGGACCTTGAAGTAAAAATGAGTACACAAGTGAAAGGAGTGTCTCCTGCCGGCAGAAGCTAGATGTCAGGTCTGCAGGCTGTCACATGAGTCCTTGAGCTACTGGGGACTTTAGCGTAAGGTTTCACCTCCTTGCTGATGATTCACCCGATGCCTGAGAGAAAACGGAAAAAAGAGGCATGTCACGGGAGAAACACACTAATGTAAAGGCTCCCTGTTGTGCTCAGCTCTACGGATGGAAGCTACAGAGGTGTGAAAATGTTTCCTTCTATTAAATATAGGAGGACGGAACTAGAAGGCCACTTCCCGAAGCCAGCTGCCTTCCTAGTGAACTCCAGCTCAGCTGTAGGAAGGAGACGGCCTTGTTATTCATACATGATTGACTGTCCAGCACAATAGTTTTTCTGATGGCTAGAAGCCTCAACCTGTGTATAATTTTTTTTCCAGACCAAGCCTTTTTATTCTCATGGCATCACTGCTCTTTAGTTTAAAGAGTCTTTCTTCCCCTGGTACTTCCTTTTCATCATCGAAGTATTGCATTTTAATTTTCTGTTCACCTTTCTTTTTTTCAAGGCCAAATACACCTTGTATCTTCTGATAAGTCTTATGTTCTCCTAGTCATCTTAATGCTTTTTCTCTGCAACTCTGTCTCACTGTGAATTCATCTTCCTTGAACCTGAGCACAAGAAACGGATACAATATTTAGATATGGCTGAAGATAGTGTCTTTGCTATGTTTGGAAATCTGGATATTTCTCCCACAATGCACCCGAGATTGACATGTTGTCTTTTTTACAGCTGTGTTGTTTGTTTGTAGCCAACCTGTATCTTAACCTTCTGCTTTTTTTTCTGCTCCGTAGGAATCACTTTCCTCTTTTATAGCTTTTAGCTTAGGAATGTCCCCATTATCTACATGTGACAGTATTATGTTACACCTGGGGAAACAGAGGCAAAAAAAGTTACTTAGTCTTCACGAAGGAGGTTGTAAACCTCGACAAAAACATTACTGAGCAGAGAGGATCCTCCAATGCCAGGCTGCTGTGGGCATCAAGGCTTTGTCCTGCTGTGACTTCCCTCCGAAGCTGATGAAGTCTGGGTTCAAATGCCTCCCTGTGGTCAGAGGCTGCCTCTACCAGGCGGGCATTTTTATAAGGACACTGGTTGTTTTTCCTGCTCCTCAGCCTACATCCCCCCCTCCCTTCTTCATCGAGCCAGGGATGAATGGGAAGAGAGAGGCTCTGAGTGGACTCTGTTCTCCAATGCCAGTTGCTGCTGAATTTCAAATAACTCCCCAAACAAAACCCAAACAAGCAAGCCCTTGTGTTCTTCTATCTCCTCTCTCTTTGGCCTTAGTCACCAGGCTTGGCAGCACTGCTGCTCCTCTGTGGCTTGTCACATGCTAGGCGGGGAGGATGGGCTGCTTTTTCATTCTTTTCCCTCGGGGGTCCGAAACAACAGAGCCCTTTGCCTTGTTTGCTTTGCGGGGGCAAGAGCGAGGATGGGCTAGAGGAGGAGAGAGGATGGTGTAAGCCCCCTTGACAGGGTTTTTGGTCAACAACAAGGTGAAGGTTGGCATCCTCAGAAGAGCAGCTGCCACCATCCATCCTTGTCCCCCAGCTCCCTTGTGCTGGTGGTGTCTGGTCTTCTCTCAGATGGTGATGGGAAGGTGCTGGCTGCTCAGAGATGGAGGGCGAGGAGAAGGTATTGTCTGATGTCCAGGGAGAGTGTCTTCCTCACATCCTGGGGCTATTCACCAGCTAGTTGGGGTGTCCCAACTGCAGAAAGTGGTCAATGCATCTGGATCAGCTTTTGTCCTAAATGCAGCTAGAGGTGAAAGGGAACAGCGGGACAAACCTGGCCAGGAGCCACAGTTTGGGTAGAGAGCTCATCTTGAGATGCCTGGGGCAAACACCATTCTCCTGGCACTGATGTGCACGGTGGACTGAGGAGGTGGGAGGAGAGAAGGAGAACACACAGCTCCTCTATCATGTCTGCACCACTGCTCTCCAAAGCAGTCCGAGGCATGGCAGGCATGGGGAGAAGGCCAGGCTAATTCATGCATTTTGAGCAGAAGGTCTCGGGACCCCTAAACACACTCCACTCATGATGCAAGACAGGACACGAACTCCTTTGACCTGCAGGGAGAAAGATCTCTCCAGACAGTATGGTGGGGTCAAAGCTACTGCAGACTGGGGAAGCTCCTTATGACCTATTCATTATCAGTAAGCCAAGCCTGATAGACTGGGACAATGTAGCCTGTTTTCTGGGAGGGAAAAAAAAAAAAAAAAAAAAAAAAAAAAAGGGATTTAGCATCATTTCTTTATCTTGTGTCTTAGACCAGAAAAGCCCTCTGTGCAAAACTCACTCAAGATGCACTGTGAGTATTTGGCAGCATATTGCGGTGCTGTTCACTCTGCTGTGCTCAGGCACAGGTCTTCATTCAGCCCAGCTTTAACTGGATGAGAGGGGCTGCTCGTTCTGGCAACCTGCTTGGCATGTGCTGACTTTAAATGGGAGGACATACCCCCGCCCTTGTGATAAGGGATATTAACTCCTGACCTACATCTAGGTCAGGTTTATGGAAACCCTGTTCCACTGGTCTGAATAAAATCCAGGCAGCTTCTGCTTGTGATCTATTGACCAGAAAGAGAAAAATAGTTAATAACCTTCCTGATTGTCCACGCGGAAGAGCTTAAGTGATAAATGATGCTTTTGCAAACTCATGGGATGGACCAGGACAAAGGAAGCTGACTCTGTCTTGTGGATTATATAGAAGCCCTCCTTCTGCAAGGCTCGTCACCACTGCTTTTCTATGGGAAAAACAGCTTCCGAGAGATTGTTGTTGCTAGTCACCAACTGCTGGATGGCCCATGGGGTTGTCAGAAAATAAAAAAGGTGTAATCGTGGGGTTTGTGCTAAACCTGGGCTTCTGGGCTAAGCGCAAGAATCCTGGAGAGAAATTCAATGGCCTCATTCTGCCTGAGGACAAACTACATGAACAGAAATGTCTCTTCTGGCATTAAATATATATGTATGTATATATATATATATATATATATATATACATACATATATATGTCTCTCTATATATAAATAGACTATATAATATATGCACACACAGACGTGCACATATATATATATATGAAAAAACGCCCATGATGTTTAATGAAGAGTGACCTAAACTTAGTACCATCCCAGTGCTTCCCTCAAGCTGAAGAAGTGATCCTGAAAATCTCCTTGAGAACGGCGCTTCATACCGGTTGATTTTTGCATCTGTTGCTATATATCCAACACTGATTTGCTGGGCTGAGCTGCTGTCTCTAACTGTGATGCTCCACAGCTTTTGAAAGGGTTTGGCTTTTTCCAGTTACACTCAATACTCTGATTTGGAGAGAGTGCTCCTATTAATATATCCTCTTACATATTCCTACATCTGATCTTTATAGCTAACTATATATATGAAATAGGGAACACCTCCAACTGGGAGTGGTATGTAAGGAGTCTTTTACTGCTAGGCAACCACTTCAGATCCAAGAGTGAAAATTGTTACTCAGTGTATGACAGCTCTCTTAACCCCTGAGCTCTTCTGCTGAATCTGGGAAACAAGAAACGGTTTGAAATGAAGGTGAATCTAACTTGTTCCAGAAACAAAGTTCAAACTTTTTCAGTGTGGATGTTTTCCAATCTGACTGGGGAGAAATAACAGACAAGGGTAGTCAGAATTACTTCTTCTTCTATTATAATAATAATGATGAAGAAGAAGAAGAAGTAATTCTGACTACCCTTATCTGCTGTTGCTGTTGTTGTTGTTATTATTATTATTATTATTATTATTATTATTATTATTATTATTATTATTTTATCCTAAGTCCATTGGGAAAAGATTTTGAATTTTTGTGAACAAATTTGTTTGTCCATAACAGCTCATCTGGTTAAGTTTTAACCAGTGATTTTTGTCAAGCTCTCTTTGACTGACACATATTTACAATCCTTTCAGTTGAATTCTATATTAAATTTTATTTGATAAAATATTTTTAAAAATGACTTATGGTCCTTTATGCCATAGGGTGGTTTAAGTGAGTCCATATATAACAAGTACAGGCAGTCTTCCAAGATTTTTTTTTTTCTTTTTTGTTAAAAAGAGGTAAGTTGATCATATATTAACCCTTCCAGGTACAGATACTGGGATTTCTAAAATCTTCCTTCAGCCTTGTGTGCATGTGTCTGTATGTGTCTCCACTATGTGCTACGCACATATACATAAATTTAATTCTGTTCCTTTCGTGAGTTGAACAGAACGGTGACAAGTGCTGAAGAGCAGATAACAAATAAGATCTTCTTTTCACAATGTCCCAGTGCTCTGGAAGAAGTTCTCTATGGAGAACTAAATCTTTAACTGCTGTCTTTGAGGGTCTTGCTCCTCCATCATGACCTCCTGAGCTGGCGAGAGGTTGAGATCCCTCAACCTTTATCCAAGTTCTTGTCACTGGAGGAGGTAGTCGGACACCTTGTGAAATGGAGTAATTGACCTACAGCTCTTTTGATGATGAACGTTTTTCCTAACGTTTCACTAATCATCAAATTATTAATGAGTAATCAACAATATAAGCTACCAGCAGCAAAGAAGGAAAACAAGAGACGGAATATTACTCTTATAGCTGCAAATTTGTTGCCAGCTCCTCCTATTCCCAACCAAGGCTCACCAGACTTATGAAATCTGGAGATTCTCCATCTGTAGAAAGAGATTGATAAGAAAAAATCAGATGGTGGTCAGACGTGAATGGCTGGGATAATAAGGAATTTGGAAGGTTTACAAAACACGTTTTTGAAGGCTGCACAAGAATCAATTTCTGAAGATGGGGAATGAAAAAAAAATATTGGATTTAAAAAAAAAAAAAAAAAAGCGTAGCAAAGCACAAGTTGCGGAGATGCTGGAATGGCAACAGCGTTTGCCATGCAAATCATTGCTCTTCTGTTTTTTTCCTTTACCTGAAAAGGGAGATTCTCTTTCACTATAGTGACTTTTCCATTGCTTAAAGATCAAAGATTAAAAACTAGATGCTTTTATCCTAAATAGCCTTATTGCTGCCCTAAACAGCTTTACTGCTAAAGCTGAATGTGTGATGATTAAAAGCACTGCTTAAAGGTTACTCACATTACTAATCACTCTTTGTCATTAATGTCCAATCAGAGTGTGAAGAATGACTTTGTATCTTTTCCTCCCATGACCCGTACTAGTGAGTCCCACTGGCTTCTTACTCTTATGAAGGATTTTCCTTCTATCCATCTTAAATAACTACCCTTCTAATTTCTTGGAGTATCCGCCAGAGAGGTTGAAATTCTCTGAGTTCCTTTCCTTCTCAATGTGTAGTTGTGATACTTAGCATTTATCTGATGGGTTAGGAAAACCAGATAAACATAAAAAATCTTGTTAGACTTTGATCTTGTTCACTTGGATGGTGAGGCACCATTTCTTCCCTGCTCACATAAATAGAGGTTTCCACACTCCGCATACGCAGAATCACAAGAATTCCATTTAAAGCATCTGTGGTCAGGAAAAAAATCCAAATGGAGATTAGTTACCTCATCTTTTATCAGATGATAACGTTCTCTTGCTCCAAGGCTTCCAACTCCCACACTCGTGAAAGGTGTTTTATAGCTAACATCAAAGCTAAACCAGGGAATTCAAGAACCAAATTTTGATCAGTTAATTCTTTCTAAGGCAAGGCTCTCCATGAACCCAAGCTGTCTGGAAGGATGACTCAAGGTTGTCGCTGGCCAACTCTAATTTTATCTGTTTGTCTCTCTTTATGAACAGTGTTGACCTCTGGCTGAAAGCCTGATGAGAAGAGCTGATGATGGGAATTTATAACAAGTTATTATTGTCCATTTGCACATCCGTCTGCACTTCTGCTTTCACATAATCATTTCCCTACAGGTGGCCAAAATGAGCTAAAAGCCACAGCTGGAGTTCCAATATCCCCGAGCTGCCGTTAATGTTGGTGGTCTCAGTTGTTTTAAGCACCCAGGTTATTCTGGAGAAGAAGTATAGGCCACGCTTTCTCCACCTCTTATGTGAAGGTGGACTAATACAGCCTCTCCATGGAGTTATAGACTGATGGCCTCTTATCTAGGCTTGCCTGAACATAGCTCAACAGACATCTGAGTAAAGCACTGGTAAGCATTTAGTCACATGTCCTCCCCAGACGTCTCATAAACATGTTGATGCCTTGGAAACCCTGCAGCCTAAATACCAAAGCCACCAAGGACTCCCTCAATATAGAAACCAGTAGGTTAGTGTCACTGAGTTTGTCTACCAGTAGCAACTCCTTGATCCACATCTTTTCTTTAGGACATACCAGGTCTTCTCATTTTCTGCACAGAGAGGGGATCCCTTTTACACGAACATATGTCTTGATCTCTTAAAGCAGCTCCAAAACTCTTGTGTATCCTGTCACAGTAATTTCCGTGCTTTCATAGAATCATCTAGGTTGGAAAATCCCTTGAAGCTCCTCCAGTCCAACCATGAACCTCACCCTGACCGTTCCCAACTCCCCCAGATCCCTCAGCACTAAGTCGACCGGACTCTTCAACCCCTCCAGGGATGGGGACTCCCCTCCCTGCCCTGGGCAGCCCATTCCAATGCCTAACAACCGTCCAAGGATGCTGAGGATCCTTCAAAAAGTTAAAAGCAATTTATTCAGAATTGACCACTTGCAAGAATTAGGTGTCCTAGATGAAGAATGTTAAAAGGTGCTGGACTGGATGGAGAACAAAGGGTGACACAGATAAAAGATCTGATACTTCTTTTTTTTGCCTATGACTCTTTGGAGGTTTGAGTCCCTAATGTAAATTCTGGACAGGGAATGAAGAAGAGACCTTTTTTTAGGTCCCAGTGGTGACAAGGGGAAGAGATGCTCTTGGAGGCTGCCAGAATGCTGACATTTGATAAGCAGCAGTAATGGAAAATTACAGATCTTGACCTCCTCTGGCACAGCAAAGGACGTACCAGCACGTAACCATCCTGGGGGAGAAGAGTTGTGATTGCACCTGCCTCCAAAGGGCAAGGAGAGGACAAACGTCACAGAGGGCTGGAATTCCTAATGCTGCCAGGCCAAACAGTGTCCCGTTGTCCTCGCCTGGGGGTCACTGGGATGCTCTGCACTATAGTCTGAATAGTTTGTCCCTTCAGAGATAAATCCCTTTTTGTGATGACTGTCTGTGATGGACCTTCCTGCCCAGCACGTGCATGTTAAATGCTATTTATCTTCATTTATTTTTTTAGTCCTCCCCCATCACTTTAAAATGAGTTGGGTGTTTAACTTGGCTCTACTTCATGCTCAGAGAAGTGGAGAATCAAAACTGACTGTCTCTCCTGCCCTAATGCAGGTGGTAGGGCTTTTCCAATCCGTGTGAAGGGAAAAACTTTCTTACGGTGTTTAGGAGACCGTCTCGTTCCTGAACAGGCATTCAGAAACAACTTTCATTGCATAGCATCTCTATCCCCTTTTATCACTAATAATATTTAATTTTGCCTCTAAAATCTCACCAAACATCCTTATGCTGGTATAGTTTTAGATTTATGCAATTACTGTATTTGGCCATTGAGTTAAATGAACCTGACCCCCTCCTTCTCACTTTGTGGGCTCTTCTCTGAGAGATCTGTGCTTTTTCTTCTGATTGAACTCCTCAGTGGCCTTTCGTGACTGTGAAGACAAAAGATATGTAATAACAAGCCTGGGAAGACAGAAGCAAGCTGCTCTATTCCTCCTAAGCCCCATGCTCATTGCTGAGCTGAAGAAACAATCAGTGAATTGCCTTCAGCTTGAGGAGGCTGAAAGAGAGCATCAATGGGATTAGAAGGGTTTAGAGGTATTAGAATAATTGCTGGTGCTAATTTCCTATGCTGGAGACTTCCAGCTGAGTGAAGATACTGCAAGATGCTGGTCTCTGCAGAGAGAGATGTACTTTAGAAAAAAAAAAAAAAAAAAAAAAAAAAAAA
>NW_020799095.1:151623372-151640070 GCF_003259725.1 Athene cunicularia
AAAAAAAAAAAAAAAAAAAAAAAAAAAAAAAAAAAAAAAAGACATAGCTGGATGATGCTTAGGAGAAACAAAGAGCTGCAGAAGTTAAAGTGGCAATATAAAAGTATCCCTGTGCAGCAGGATTGGTAGTTTTGGTATTAGGTGAAAACAAAATACCCTTGAAAATACCATAGGTGTTTCATTAGGTGAAGAAAGCACCAAGCTTGATGGAAAGTGGCAACCCAGGGTGGAGGAGGAGGGAAGGGAAGAGCAAGGGACTGAAGGTTTTATTTGGAACTTGGGTTGGGGAGGGGAAGAGGAGGTACCATTGAATTTTCTTGATACCTGGGGAAAAAACTCTGCCCAGTCCTGTCCGTGAGGAAGCTGTGTAATTTGCTTAGACTGTCTGATACCCTGTGTGCACCTTGATCTCAGCCACAGCCTGAGAACGGAATAAGCAAGTACCTGCCTATCTCTATACTGGGGCCACCAGACACCAGAGTTTGAACAAATCTGGGACTGTTAAGAGAAAATATGCTGGGACTGGGAAGCAAGAGTAAGGATGAAATAATTGAGGGAAAGTGTTTCTAATGTCTGAGGACAGGATGGATCTTTAAACTTTGTTAGGAGATTGAAGGAGTTTTGTTGCCGACAGTGAAAAATAAGGGAGAAAGCAATGGACTTTTGAAGGATGACCCACGACCTGAATTGTTCAGACAGGATGAAGTACAACTTTCCCTGGATTAGAAGCACATCTTAAATGGGAGCTGCAAGGCCTTTCCCACTCCAGTGTTCCTGACTCCTGGACTAGTGTTTTCCCCTCCTGTCATGTTCAAATATGACCCTGCACAAAAGGAAGCTCTTTGTCACTTGCTTGTCTTTCCACTGGGTTCACATCCATCCGTTCTCTGAGTCACTGCCTCCTTTACTACGTTCAAAAGTCTCAGCTGTAGTTAAAAATTAACGAACTGGAGCTTTGGAGATTGGCTATAGACTGGGTTGCTGGTTCTTGAAGTGGTATCAGAACCTTTCCAGGTGCCTGCTTGGTCAGTCTCGCCCTTGTGTACCCTGTCCATCAGGTCATGTTTTCCTTAGTAGTGTTAAATGTGATCCATGTATGTCAATCAAGAAATTTTCAGACCAGCCCTAAGATTTTTAAACATCCCATCATTCCTCCTGCTCTCTTAATGTGGTGCATTGTGGGTTTGTATCTTGTAGGGTGTTTCTTCAGAGAAAACCTGGGGTTTTGAAGGCTTCCTCTGGTAGATAAATTCTTTTTAAACTTCCCATAGTGCCAGCTCTAGGGGAGGCCATGAAGGCCCGTGAAGGGGAGCCCTTTGGGTGTGTTTTTCCTTTTAGTACTGAGGACAGCAGAAGTTTCCTTGCTACACTTTGTCACTTGGTCTCCAAGAACACTCCTATGAGTTCCTCACACTTACTGCCTGAAGAGTTCAAAAAAGTGACTGGTTAAATACTGTGGAGGCATGGAAAATCGTCTTCAAGGAGAGCCATGAATGCTGAAACTTTGAGCAAGACTTCTCCGCTTCCATCTTCAGGAAAGTGAGAAGCGATAGCATATAATTAACTTATGAAGTGCTCACAGAGGTAACGTCATTAATTCAGACAAGCCCTTGTGAAAATGGGAACTGCCAGAATATTAATTTTTAATGCCTGGGCTGCATTAAGATCTAAACGTGACAGAGACTAAACTTAGAGCCTGAACTCAGAGAGCGGTCCTGCTATTTGTGGCAGAAGCCAGAGATGGGTTTAGGGGGAAAATAGTGAGCAATTTTAAAGCTCTCCTGTGTTGGAGGAAGCTGCACCGGTTTTGGGGCAAGCGTCAGTATAAATTAGACTAGTTTCTAGGTGATGAGAACACCTCTGTCTGCCCGGGGTCTCCACCTTATTTCTGCCTTAAATACTTGGTTTCCCTCTGTCCGCTCACCTTCACGCCTGATGGTCTGTCCTCACCTGCTCTCATGCAATTCTTCCTTCTCCCAGGCCACCTCTTCCCATCCTGTGCTGACTGCTGGTTCCTCCTCTTCACTGCTTTGCACTCACACTCCCAGCCTGCCATCCCCAGTAGGAAAACTCCTCTGCTCTGAAACCAGGAGCTGGCACTGGAGGGGAACGGCACTGTGCAACTTGAGTGATGTGGGAGATGGCCAGCTAGAGGCTGCCATGGCAACAGCTGTATTGCCTTCATCTCCCCCTCTGCTTCCCCCGAGATTATATTAAAATGACAGAAAAAATATAACAGCTAAGTGGGAACAATAAAACGCTCTTCCCTAACAAAATCACCTGGCCTTTTTACTTATTTCCCAATGCAAATCCCTTCCGACCCTGTTGCTAGTAAAACAATCTTGTGACTGTTGCTTGTACGTGGTAAGCAGAAAACAGGGTTGGTTTGCTTCCCCTTGGTGGGGAAGACCTTGCTCTGTACTTCTTGTTCCATGATTTTTGAGCTGAGTGACAGACCTGTGATCAAAAAACGTATTGTCTATGCCTTTTGGATGTCTGTTGCAGTTGTTCCATACCACGAAAAGCACTCGGTAAGGTCTGGGTTTTGGGGTGTGCATGTGTGTAGGGAGGTCTCCAGGAGATCACAGTGGTGTTGCTTCTCTTGCGACAACCCAGAGGCTAGGCAAGTAGTTTGTCACAGGGTCATTACGTCAGGCATTAGCATCCTACGTGTACACACAGGCACATGGAGGTCTACTTGGCATCAAGCAACACAGGTCGGATGGTGACTGTATGCAGGAAAAGCCTGACTGATGTGCATCTTCCAGGGGGTTTGTCCTTCACCTCTCCTACTGTGTTTTTGGGGGTTTGGTGTTTGGTTTTTTTTGTTGTTGTTCTTTTGGGTTTTTTTTTAAAGATATGGTTGATGTGGTTTTTTCCTCTTTCCTGCCTTTGTGGCTGTTTGCATTGGGAAACACCACAACTGCATGGAACATTGAGCGGAGAAGGAATTGCCCTCAATAAACAGGAAATTCTCTACGATTGTAAATTAATATTTAATGTCGCAACTAAAAGGGTGTCTGTCGGGATGTTTGTGCACCACAATCTTTTAGTTTGTGCTGCCATATCACAGACCCTTTTATTCCCAGCATCCCCTGCCTGGCACGGCTCCTCCTAGTGTGGTGCAGTGCTCCCAGGGTCTGTTCACTGCCAAAGACAGTGAGCTGCGTGCACCGTAGTCCTCCAGCTCTCAAAGCCCAACTTGGGCCCCTGCAAATGTCCAGGTGAGCTGCATTGCAACTATGACAGTGGCCACAATCACTCCCTTCATGGACAGGCAATAGATTCCGCCTCATTCTCTAAAAGTTGTGTGCTGAATTTAAGCACTGAAGCACAAAGAACCCTTCCCTGTGCCTATCAGCAGTGAAAGTGAACTTGAATTTTTTTCATTCCTTTATATGTGTCCAAGCCCACTCCAATATACTTTTAACATATATCCCCAGGGACTTTCCTACAGACTGGAGGCCTTGAAATGTCATAGTAGGTCAGGTTTTGGAAGACTTCAAGCTTGATTTCTGAATGAAGCAGCATCTGAGAAATATCTTAGCAGCTGTAGGAGCAGAATAGCCTCTGTCCTAGTCAATGAACCCACAGCAATGGGAATATAACCTAGAAACAGCCAGACTTGTGATGCAGTCAAAAAATTTCTTCCTGGTATCAAAATGCCCTTGTGCTCCTTGGGTCCCAACCTGAACAAGTTTTCAGGTGAATACTGCCAAAATAGTTTCAATTTCCTGCTTTAGCTGTTAATAGGGTTGAGTCCTTCACTTGGGAGAGAGGGTTTTGGCAGTCGTTGGTGTCCAGTCAGAGAAGCGAGGAGTGATAGACACATGCATACACAGGGGGATGAAGCTAATACAGGGCAAGAAGCTAAACTTCAGCTTCATCTCGAGGATGTCAGATTGCTGAGCTCTGATACCCTCACTTAGTTTCACGCTGCTTGTTTCCCCCTCCCCTTCTCCTCAACAATTAACTTTGCAATTAGACTTAATTATATTCAGTAGCTATTGAACGTGTCCTCTGCCCCGGTTGCTGCTGATGGAGAAAAGAAGCACTCGGGGTAAAAGATGCAGAGTCAGCTCAGCAGACCATTCAGCAGTGATTCACACATCCTCTGCATGGGTGAGAACGTGGATCTCTCCTAAATACCCAGTCTTGTGTTTTACTCCTCCTCTTGCTCCCCCAGAATTTCACCTTTCTGTCTCATGTTAGGAGTCAAACAACTGCTTTTAAATGTTAGGAAAACCTGGGATGATCCCTTGAGGTGTGGTTTGTTTCTTTGTTTGTTTGTTTGTATGTTTTTTTCCACTGGAGGTTGCTAGCTCCAGGATAAGTATTATGCAACCGGAAAGATGATTTTTGAATGAATCCTAAACCCGAGGTACAGTCTTTGCTAGCAGAACACAATGTCCATCCTCTCCCAGTCACACAGAGATCACCTACGAAGCTGGCAGACCTCAAAGCCAAGTAAAAGCGTCTTTTGGTACCAAGTATCTTCTGGTGTTCTCACCCCCTTCCACCTCCTGGGCACTCATCTGAGTGCGGGCAGGAGACCCTCGGGGGGTTTGCTGATGTTTCTGCTGCACATGGGCACAGAGGTACCTGCCGTAACCTAAAAGGTGTATTTGGCTGAGTTTATGAGCTTCCAGGATGGTGATGGGCAGGTGTAGTCTTGAGGGCACGTAGGAGCCGTCCTTACTTGGGGCAAAACAGAAATGGCTTCTTTGCCTTCCCTGCCTCAACGCATCAAGCCCTCACTTGCATCAGTTGGGATGGGGGAATCTATGAGATAAATGCAGCACCTTGCATTCCTTCTGGATTTTAAGTCAAATTATTTCAGACTTGACTCTGAAGTGCCCAAAAATCCAATATCCAGTAACGCTTTTGGGGTGTCAGCGTAGGCATCGCTGCTTTGTCCTTTGGGTAAAAAGCGATGCATAAAGAGTGTGTGTGCATGTGTGCATGACTTTTTGTGTGCCTGTTGGCTTTTGTACAGCATACAGTTCTATGCCATGTATCAGAAGCTGAGATAACAGGTACTTCAGCAGTCTCTTAACAACTTATCTATTAATACTGTATATGAATGTTAGATTACTTTCATTCCCTTTGGGACATAGATGGCAGCCAGTCTTCCTTCAGGGAGGCTGGAGTGAGAAGTAATATTTCCAACCTATTATGCAAAGTGGGGATTGCTTCACCTCTTGGAAAGTGAGCATTTTGGTCCAGCGCAGCTCTGTGTGAAAGCTACTGCAAAGGGCAAGAGTTTTGTAAAATCTGGGTCCAGAGAACCTTTGATTTAGAGGTTCAAGATCTTGCAGGGAAATGGCCTTCTGTTGATAGGAAGATTTTTATTGCTAGAGGGTTAGCTGGAGAAATAAATTTGGGTGATTCTTGGTCTTAGATTCCTCAAAACAATTATGGTCTTTGGGTAGGAGGGAGGAGGTTTTGCTATTGAACATCAATCCGCTCCAGACCAATCAGGTGTGCGAGTTGCTTGGATTTGATTTTGAAGGAGAGTGAAGTTATTTCTCTGATCTGATGGATCTGGAGGACTGTTACTTTTAGAGCCAAAAGGCAAGTAGTGCTCCTTGCAGTAAGGCAGAGACCACATCTTCTCCTGGTATAATAAATAGTCTCCTAAATGCCAGCATGGAAGGTGGAGCAGCAGCAGCCTGTAGCAGCCCTGGAAATGCGTCTGTACTTGTTCTGTGAATAGAGGACTTATTATCTCGGGCTGCCAATGTAAATTAATTTATAACGCATAATATCTCCCCTATCATGTTTGCTAGCTGGAATTTAACTAAAAAAAAAAAAAAAAAAAAAAAAAAAAAAAAAAAAAAGCATCTCATGAGATAAACAGGCAAAAAACCCGCAGCCATAGTGTCAGTTTGCTGGGAGTAGACATCAGCCAAATGCAGAACGTTGGCCAAGCACTTCCTCGGGTACTTCGATGGGGGGACTGTGGGGGAAAGCTGAAACCCTCCATCTGCTTGGAAAGAAATCGTGCTCAGAAAGCTGAGGGTCCTTGTCCTTCTCAGAGAAACAGTCGCTTCTTGCTTCCAATTAGGTGGTCCATATACTGCATTGTCAGAAAGACATGTAACTGATGGACAGCATAGAAATTCACATCCTGTTGTTCCTTCCTCATCCTCTACTGTGAGTGAAAACTTAATTCCTGCTGAATACATCCTTTTTCTTTTTCTTTTTTCTTTTTTTTTTTTCCCTTTTTTTTCCTGAAGCTTATTTATTTATTTATTCCTGTGCCTAGTAATTAAAATATTGTGTCTGGCCAAAAAAAAAAAAAAAAAAAAAAAAAAAAAGAAATACCCAAACCCTAAATACCCCACATTACCAGAGGAAAAGAAAGGCTGGAATTGCCATAAATAACACAGCAGATCATGAATAATTCAAGCCAGAATATACTTGTTATTGTAAGGAGTTATCGCAGCTAATTATAGTCTATTGCTATCGTTCTCTCTAAAGCTCTGGCATTGATCACTGCAGGACATGCCAAATATTTGACTAAAACAAAATATTGTGCTTGATACTTCCCTGTTGATAAGCAGGATTTTTTCCCTAAGAGGGATCCCTGTTCTTCAGTGGCTTTTGATCCTTCGATCATGGTTGGGAAGAAATGGAGAAGACCTTTCACTTAACACACTTGTTCACCTCTATTAGTCCAATTGGTCCCTGCAGATCGTTGTCGCCTGACCAACCTTGGTCTGTCTACCATGACACAGAAAGGGCTCAGGTTTCCACCGTTCAAAAAAACCCCAGGGAATATTCTTGATTTTTCCTTTTTTTTTTTTTTTTTTTTTTTTAATTCTGATTTTTTTTTAATTCTGGGGTTTTTTTTGTTTTGTTTTGTTTTTTTTTTTTTTTAATATGTCTGTCTCCTCTTTAGAAAAAACTTGCATCCTGGGATGGGAGGAGGATTTATGAACATTGTACAGTACCGTCTATCGGGACATGTGGCTTCCCTGTTGGGTTTCCTTTCAGATTTCCCCATGAGCTGCAAGATCGCTGGGTTTGTATAAGACTTTATGAGTTGCAGATTATTGGCAAGCGGCAGATGTTGACTAGACATGAGCTTGGAACTGGAGACTAAGGAATGAGCTCCAGAAAATCAGAATATGCCAAAGAACTGCCTGTAAAAGAAGCTTTAATGACAGTATTAATCACGAAATGCAACAAATAAAGTAAAACAATGTAATAGAAATATTTGATGAGAGAAATGCAAAGGCAGTTTTATTTCTATAAAATTGACAGACAGGGAGGAAAATTACTGATATCTTTAGAAGTTTGAAGAGGCTGAGGAAGGCTAACAGATGGCCAGCCTGGAAGGGATAAATCTTTCCCAAGCTTCAGATATTAAGTTGCAAAGAAGTGAGGGTGTTATTTTACCTGCAATTGGGAACCTCAGCATGAACATGAGCCCAGTGCCAGCAAAACACTGCTCCGGGGAAGAAATTACCTATTGTCCAGTTTCTGACATGAGATTTACAGGATGTTGTATCGTTGCAAATAGTTGTTGTCCTTGGTCAGACTAAATGTAACTTTCAGCTTATTTTGAAATATGAATCAATCTGACATTGCTGCATGGCAGAAAGTGATGATAGTTTGTGTTTTTTGGTTTTGTTTTTGTTTTTTTTTCTTCTACACTCACCTGCCTTTGATTTCTCTTCCCCTGACACCTCTTTTTGGCCGAACTTTGGCTAAAGGCCTGAATGTATATTCCTAAAATCTACTGGGAAGTCTGAAAAAAATCTATTATTATTATTATTATTATTATTATTAATCATCATCATTACTACCTCCCATATAACATAATTCTGAATATGCATTTCCTATAAAATCTTTAGGTAAAATGAAGACCTTTTACATGACTGTACGTTGCATGATATGGGCTTCCTCCATCACTTAGACTCAGATAACCTTCCGAGGTCTGCTAAGGGGCAGAGTGCTTGTGGGTCTGCTCTAAACTCCTCTGATTGAATAAAAAAAACTTGATGTATCAGCATTGTCCTGAAGGGGTGGCAGTGGACCAGCATTAATATGGCGCGATCCACATCTCACCCCGTTCCGCCTCCTGGACACTCATTTGAGTGCGGGCAGGAGACCCCCAGGAGATTTGCTGATGTTTCTGCTGCACATGGGCACACAGGTACCTGCCGTAACCTAAAAGGTATATTTGGCTGAGTTTATGAGCTTCCAGGATGGTGATGGGCAGGTGTAGTCTTGAGGGCACGTAGGAGCCCTCCTTACTTGGGGGAAAACAGAAATGGCTTCTTTGCCTTCCCTGCCTCAATGCATCAAGTTGCATCAGTTGGGATGAGGGAATCTATGAGATAAATGCAGCACATTGCATTCCTTCTGGATTTTAAGTCAAATTATTTCAGACTAAGGACTCTGTTTATTTCAGAGTTATGTACCTAGTTTGGTTTCTGGGAATAAAAAGGAAATAACCTCCAAAATGTTTTTTTTTTTTTTTTTTTTTTGGTAGGGAGAAATCACTGCATTGTAAGGAGAAGAAGAAGAAAACCACATGCATTTTACATGAACAGGTTATTTGGGAACAAGACAGCTATAATGAGAGGGAGATCATCTTGCTTGTGGCTGTACAGAGTGGAGGTCAGACAGCTCCGAATTAGCAGAGTCATTAATATTCTACTACAACATAAGGCTGGAAGGGACCTTCTAGGTCATCAAGCCAACCATGTCATATAATCCCATTTGAGAAGGGCGAGTGACACTGGAGGCTGAGTAGTGGAGAAAATGCATGTGGAGACATAAAACACTGGTCACTGACCGAGTGGTTAACAAAGAGTCGGGGCAAGGGTTTTGTTAAAGGGACTTGGGGGAATTACATACCTGACTGAGATATTTTGGAATTTGCCAACATTTCTACAGTAATATCTGAATTCTTTTCTGTGTCTGGGGAGAAGAGGCCTGACTTTTCACTAAGCGTCTTGTGTTATCAAACTTTACAACACGGGGGGAAATGTGTTCTTGTGTGGATCGGTGCGAGGTGCTAGGCTCAGAGAAAAGAAGGATGGATCCTACCTGCTCCTCGGTGCCTTCAGTTCCTCCTGGAGCTGAGGGCGCTCAGCACTGCAGAGATCATCCCCTTTGGGGTTGTCTCTGAGTTGTGAAGGACACAAGCTTGACTGTTTCTGCAGCGCAGATGCAGGGGAGTGTTACGGAGCAGGGAATCAAGGTGCCAGGTTACCTACCTGGGAATCCCATTTGATTCACATCTTGGCTTTGACTGAGTAGAATTTTAATTCCTCTCTCCCTTTGTTCTCATCCGTGTAACGTACTAAGATAATTACATTTTGATGTCTCACAGGGATGTTGTGAGGTTTCTCTAACATTTATCAAGTGTTTGAAGAAGATCTTATGAAGGTAGAGCGTAAGTACCAGAAATCTTTAACAGTCTTGAGAAAGATCCTTCCTTCAAGCAACGTAGACAAATTCAAGTTGGAACTACGGCAAACATTTTTTAACAGCAAAATTAATTAACTGCTACAGCACCTTCCCAAGGGAAGTGGTAGATTTTTTTTCCATTGCTCAAAATTTGTAAGTCGAAGCTGCTTGTGTTTTGAAAGGGGGCTTATAGCTTAACTATAAATTATTTGGTTCAGTGCAGAAATCACCAGATGATGCAGGTGATAGATACGATGATCTTGCGGAGTTACAAAAGTAACCCACTCCCATCTCTGGATGTTTTTATCTGGGAAGGAGATAACCCCCAGCAGATTTTTTCTGATAGTGACATTCACCATGTCCTCTTCCCAGTGCATGTCCCTTGTTTCTTCAACTAAGTTTCCATTCACCTTGTGACACCAGCTCTGAAGTACCGTCATCTTGTTTGGGGGCACAGTGGTTATGGTTACTCTGGGTGACAGCGTGCTGTCACTTCTGACACTTTTTTTTTAGATGACAGATAGCTTTGACTCTTAGTTTCTTTCTTCTACCTCTGATTTAGTAGGGACGGTGTGTTGAAAAAGTTCTGTCTCATGTCAAAGACCAGCCAGGCGACCTGATGGTCTAGCACGGTCAGTGCTAGAAATACATGCAGAGCCTGAGTATCTGAAGTACCTGTGAAGGTGTTTTATCACTGTATTTACCTTCACTCTGTTTTCCCTTATTCTGTGTGCTGTTATGCTAACAGAGCATAATTGTGTTTTCTATTTATACATAGACCCCAGACACTAGATAAAAGAGTGTTTTGGGAAATGAGGCTCTCCACCTCTCTCTGATCTCTGCCTGGGCACATTGTCCTTCATGTGTTTATGAAGTTGGGAAGGATGATAGTCAAAACTCTTTTGCTTCCACCTTCAACATACTTTCAGCCTCCTTGTGATATCTGCGGGGGATCTTAGATAGACTTTTACCTCAAGGTTGTCATTTTGTGGCCAGTGGGCTAGATCTAGATTTGGGAAGAACGGTTTTGGCAATGAATAGTATCCAACCATCAGCTGTGTCTGTGTGGCCAAGTACTTTGGGCATGTCTAGCTGTAATCCTGTGGAGGAAGGCAGTGGGACCTCCTGACCTGCACCTTGGTCCCATGAGTCACATTTGCCACATCTACTGCCGGCACAAGAGGATGCCAAATCCACATTGGACTCTCCTTCTCTGTTTAGACTGCCTTACTGTGCCCCTTTTTTTTTTTTTTTTTTTTTCCTAAAACAATCCAAATGGTCCTCAAAGATCAAACATAATTTGATGCTTCTGTTACATTTGCAAATATAAGTTTCTCCTACAAAACTTTCTGTTCAAGAGAAGCATTCAGATAACAAACCGGTGTCTTCTGCTATGATGCATGGAGTTAAGTTTCAGGAAAGGAAAAGAAGGCATTGTGTAAACAACAGATAGGTTATTCTTACTGCTAATTTAGAGGGGATTATAACGTGAACTATGATGAAACAGAGCTGAGAGGTGACCTTTGTGCCAGAAAGAAAAACATTTCATCAGAAAGATCACATCTGAAAAATTCATTTGATAGCGATGATACAGTAACTGCTACTGTAAATACAATTTTCTCTATTTTAAAGAACCATTCGGTTTCTAGGCACACAATTCAACACTGCGCTAACTGGCAGCTTTGGTGTTTAAAAATGGATTGTGTCAAGACAAGGTAATACCTCGAGGCAAATGTGCTGTTAGGAAAGAGCTGTACAGGTTTATATTAAAGTCACAAAAGGGCTTTGTGACTGTCAGGAGGCAGACAAAGGGCAAACTTAGATCTCGCCAACACACTTGAGTTTGCAGAAGTCGTCTTCTGTCTCATGGCTACATGGACTAACTTTCAAGAATACAAGAGCTTGGAGGATGGTCTCTCATGTTCTTATTTCCATTGCGCTCAGGCAAGTTTTTGGGTGCTTAACGTTCGAGAAGTTGGACTAGTTTTAGACTGGGAGAATTTTTGGCTGAAGCAATTTCCTAACATATACCAAACAAAGGTCTTTTAAAGATGTTTTGTGCTAAGCTGCTTTCTCCTAGGAATTCCAACAACAAAAGATAATTTCTTATTTTAAAAACTTTTTTTTTTTTTTTTTTTTTTTGTCATGTGGTGCCAGATATATACATATGGCTCTAGGGGTTGAGGTACCTCTTGGACACTTGAATAGGAGATAGCTATTTTTATGCTTATAACCCCCATGTTTTGAAAATCTGAAAGCATATTTATTTCTTTCATGTACTTGTTGATTTTCCAAAACATCTAAATGGAGGGAGACCCTTGCTTCTGGGCAGTACAGAGAGGACCCCCCCTAGACATCACTAAGCAAAGCCTTTTTAAAGCCATAAGGGAACATGATGACCTGCCATCTGTGTGGAGCAGACCAAAGAGCTTCATTCAGCAGTTTCTGAAGCCGTCCCCTAACTCAGGCAGAATCGAAGAATTAGAGCCAATCTCTGTTCAATATTTCCCAGTGACAGAGAAACTGCTGCCCCTTCTGTGATTAGTTACCATAGTTTAGATGACGCACATACACACACAAAGACATTGAATTTCCATTCTAAACTCCTATTTGCTACTCCTTATCATGAGCTAATGCTGGTTTTGTCAATGCAGCACTGATGGAAAGAGGAGGTGAAAATCTTATCTGGTAGATGTTGCACCAGCCAGGTTGGCGTCAGGGCCGGATATAACCTGGATTCTGGTATCAGGACAAATCCCACATATACCTTTCTGCTCTACCTGCAAGGATGCTGGAGATACCCATGTTGTCTCTTTTCTTTGTCTATAGGCTTTTCTATTAGAGACAAAGCGACCTTCATCCCTTGTCTCCTTGGGCTCCTTCCAGCCATCTCCAGTTCCTCCCTGCACCATAGATCCACTTGTCTTTGTCTTGGGCAGAAAAAAAAAAAAAAAAAAAAAAAAAAAAAGCTTCAGAGAGAGCTTTCTAAATATATTGCATAGTCATCTACAATCCCTGAAGAAGAAATTAAATGGTTTAGAAGATTACCAGACTATCATGCCAGGGTCTGCCGCTGATTTTCCCTCTTTAAAACAGTCTGTCCACTCACTTATTTCCAGGTTTCTATATTTTGATAAACCCCTCAAGGTTTTTGTGACCATTCTTTTTATCTGGTGTGGGCTGCTTTCTCTCAACTGCTTCCTCGGGGGGGTTCTGCCCCTAAAAAAGGAAAAGACCATCATCTACTGGGTGTGCCTCCTCCTGTTCATTTTGCTTTAGGGCCAGTCCCCAGTGCAATACACCATAGGACACATCATCTCCACACGGCATTGTTGTCATGAAGGGCAAAGGACATCCGATCTCCATCCGTTACAGCAAGGAGATGTTTGTATGGAATGCAGACTCGACGCTGGGAGATGGCAACCTTGTTAATTAAAATGTCAGTGATTCAAATCCCCTTAAGGTGAGCGAGCTGCATTATTTTATTACCATTGCTGATAACGATACGGTCAGGTGGTACCTTGTAGAGGCATAATGCATGTCATTTAGCTTGACAAGGCCTGCCCATTTTGCATACTGCCTCTGTGCCTCATATACGACTCTTCAAGAGAATCATGAAACAAGGCTAGAGATGGAGAGAAAATAAAAAATAATAATAAAAAAAAGTTTTATTTTTTCCATCCTGTTAGAACAAAGCTGGTTTTTATCATTCTCCAAATCTTGAACACGATACTGGAAATTAAAATCAAGCTTATAGGAGGGGAGGAACAGCCTAGAGGGAAATGCAGGTGGAGCCAAGCAGGAATAGAGGTGAAGAAGGGAAAATGATAAGGTAGCTGCTCCAGGAAGGGTTCAGAAAGGGTGACTTGTGTCTTTAGTTATGACTTGAATGATCTGCTGAAAAACCTCACTCTTTAATCAGCTCCTGCATCATTATGTGTATCTACTCCTCTGCCTTACTCCAACCCTGCTTACTGCAATGGATGTTGTAAACCTTTCTGTAGGGGATGTCGGAAAGAGCTTTACAAGGAAGGATTTAAAAAACTATCATGGAAGGGCTTAAAGGCTGTGATTAAAACTGTACCCATCAGGTACTTTACAAATACATAAGGCCATCTCCACGACTTATTTAGAGCACCAAGCTCTCACTGAAATCACAGATCTAATGAGACACGAACCCTCTTTTGTCTCTCTGCTTTGCCAAAGACAAGCAATGAACAATGTGGCCACAGTCTTTGTAGGGCAGAAAACGTTCAGAGCTTTCTCATTCCAGCTTGGTACCATAACCAGGAGGTGACATTTCCTTTCACAGCTACTTAAGCACCTGCAAGATTTCACCGTAGCAGCAAGCATGTGCTTTAAAAGCTGCAGTGAGGGCAAACTCAGCTTCAAGGCAATGGGCCTTTTCAGGCCTTGAGATACAAAATTTTTCTGTCAGGATAACTTCTATGAGTCAGGCTCCAGCGATTCTGATTCCACCTGGGAGTAGTTCCCACAAAGGCCAGCCAAGTCATTAACAGCCTATGACTAATTGCTCGTTGTAAGATGGGCATAAAGCAACTTCCCCTTGAGACAGACCTCAGCTTGAGCCCCTGTGGTTTCTCATGGTGGTGCATTTAGCCAGGATTTATTTGCCGTCATGGAATTGTCATTCATGGCAATTCAGGATGTAGGATGTACCAAAAAGAGCTCTGCTTAAAAACTTCATCTTGCCACCACCTCTGCCCCTGGTGAGCAAGGTATAGCATGAGATCCAGAAGTGAAACCTGCCCTGGCAACCTTTGCACACACTTGCCATTGCAGCTCTGCCCGTGCAAGAATCCCATTAGCATCGTCTCACCGTTGCTAGGAGATGACATTGTCTTCCACTGCGCCAAACTGTGACTCAGCAGGTTGTAGTAGCATGTTTTGTTGTAGCGAGAGAGGAGGCATCAACTCCGAGCTGCGAGATGAATCTGAGGAGCAGAGCGAATGCCATGTGAGGAAGAAAAGGTCAAGCAGGAGAAGGGCCCTGAGGTCACGCTGAGGAGCAGGAGGGAATTTTTAAGAGTTAAAACTGACAATTTCAGAAGATCCTAAGAGCGTTTTTGCATTGGCAGAGCACAGAGGCATAAGAATACCCCATTAAGTCCTCTACAGATCTATTCTAAATCTTTGGGACCATCTTGGACATGTTAGCATCGCTTACCCAGGCAGATAAAGACTGACTCTAAGGCTAAACTATTTCTGGGCTTATCCAGTTCCCTGCTATGCGCTGTGTGCATGGACACTTTTGATGTTCCTTCCCCTGAAATTCAGCGGTTTATTATCAGCTTTGGCAATTAGGTGGAAAGTTATAGATCTTATATTTAGTGTATTTTCTAGTGAAGAGCTCTGCAAGGCTGTGACTTTGTACCCCAAAGGAGGAGGAGAAGCAATCTCATCAAAAATAATTGTAAGGTCTTGTAGGAATATTTGCTCATACCTAAAAAAAAAAATATATATATATATATATATATACACACACACACACAGCAAATATCGTGTTTTTTTCCTGGAGTTTTAGCCTCTGTTTTTAACCTCTGGCATTAGGCATGCACAGTGTATGGGAGATTCACAGATTCTGTTGAGTGATCCAGGCTTCAGGAAAATACTGCAATACAAATAATAATAAACACAATGATTATTTCCCTGTCAGGAAGAAGAGATTCTGGAAGGGAATTAACGTGTATCGATTTTTACCCTCACACAGGAGTGTTTCTGACAGCAGACCTGTCCTGCACTGCCCAGCAAGGAGAGGAAGCAGCAGTCTGTGACTGCTCTGACCAATAGCTCTAACCATCATGGTTTCCCAAACAACTCTTCTCCCTATTTGTAATGAATGTGGCATTGAAAAAAAAAGAAAAAAAATTATATTCACCGAGGAACAAATAATTGAATAAGTGAAAATAACTAATAAATGTGCTGAAATCCTAATCTCTCAGTAGGGAAAAATACAAATTGTATCGGATCATTACCTGAAGTTGACTATTCACTAACTTCTACCTTGGGACTCACATTTCAGTGTGGACAGGCAAAACACTGGAAATGAACACTCAGGCAGTCTTTCCTGGCCTGGAATTAGGAAAGAAAATAAGCTTTTGCTACAGATCTTATCCCTTCGGCCTCATCTGTTTCATGTGCCTGCCTTGGTCTTATATGTAAAGTATCAACTGGAGACTCTGCCCTAAAGGTTTGTCCAAAAATGTCTTGAGGTCTTCTTCCCGAGAGGAGATGGAGGCATGCTACAGGGGATGTAATGCTACTGGGATACCACTCCGTGACAGAGTAACAGACCCTGTTTTCCTGCCTCTGAGTCACAGCTTGCTCCGGGAGAGAGGCTTATTTCTTGCAACAGCAGCGGAACCTCTGTCGAAAACCACTGCTGGTTTTGGACTGCTGCCTGATTTTCCTACTGGAGAGATTCTCTCTTGGCCTTTTAAATTGTTGTCTTCTCTGTTCCTCTCGCTGTGGGTTAGTTTCTGATGGGTAGCACTGACATGGATGTGGATGTGGTCTTCCCGCTGAGTTGGTGGGCAAAATTTTTTAGGGTCTGGGTTACACCCAAAGTACTTTGCTTAGGAAGCCGTCAGATTAGTATTAACCATCAGAAAAAATGATATAGGTCTTTTTGTAATGATCCTGGAAGAATTTATCTGATTTCCCCATCTAGATGACTCCAGAACATACAAAGCAATCAAATCCTTTGTCTACATGATATATATAAACACACGCAGCTGTACCCCCTGTACCAGAAGAAGTGAATCAGACCTCTGGACCCTCCGAACTGAATAGAGAAGTGAAGAAGAGCTAGGTCCAAGATCAACCATCTCAAAAGAGGAACAAGAGGCCAGAGCATCACAATAGCTCTGACTTCTACAAATTGCTGCTTTATACCTGATACTTTCCTCTTCTGCCCAAGACCTCCTTAAAGGGTGAAATGTCTTATGTGTCTATTGCAGGGCTTTGTTTAGGAAGAATCCTCCTCCCTCCCCAGCCTCCTGAATGACTCAATAATTACTTTAACTGATTCAAGGCTCCCTCTCAACCTCCAACCGCCCCCCTCGCCACCATTCAACTTTAACACAAGACCACACTGTTTCTCGGTTTCCAATGCGCCCAAAGCTATTCAGGCCACTTGTTCCTCTCTGAATGGAGCTGACAGAGCTGCTTTTGTACAGAGGCAATTTTGGATTTAATTGGCGGCCTACTGGGGGCAGGGCTGGGGGGGTGGGGGAGGGAATGGGGGTCACT
>NW_020799095.1:151640120-151691820 GCF_003259725.1 Athene cunicularia
GGGAGGGAATGGGGGTCACTGGGTCAGTGTTTTGGAAAGATCAACTCAAAGGAGAGTCCAAGGAGAAAAAGAATGTGGATTAGACGTTTGGGAAGAGGTTTTACATGTGTATGTAAGGTCAGTGCTCCTTATCTTCCAGAAATGATCATGATACCTATTTGGCATCAGAAAGCAAACCAGGTCAAGCCCAGGACAGATGGCTTTAATAGCCACTTTGAATCTATAATGACAGATCCCAGGGTCCTTTCTGCAAGGATCACAGAAAAATTCAAGCCATGGTGAAGGAGGTCTGATGTTGGAAAGGTCATTTGCTGCAGTCCTTCCCCTCAGGTCAAGCATTCATCATGCACATCAGAGGAGCTTCGCTAAATTCCCTTCTGCAGTTCTGCATCCCTCCCTGGAGATAAGTTCAACTTCAGCCCTCTCTATACCACTTACGGTGCTCGGTTCATGCCAGCGCTGTGAATGCACCACGAGAAGGGAAGACCTTTTTTTCTAGTGAGGCACACGATAAGTCACGCCATGCTTTGAACCAGCGCAGTCTTGCTGTGTAAGGGGACCACAGGTCATAATCCGCATGAAAAATGAACATCAGTGAGGTAGTGTAAAAGCAGTGTGGCTCTCCTACTTTGCTGCTCAGTTTATTTTCAGACCTCCCCACTTTCTCGCCTGACTGAAAAATGTAAATTAAACTGGAAAGAGTTGTATTGATTGTGCCACAGAAAAAACAGTTTAATCCTGGCAAAACTAGACCATATCAGTATATATCAGTAAATATCAGTAAAGATATTTGTGAAAAAAAAACCCACCCTTTTTTGTTTCAAAAGCCAGATGGGCATGGATTGAGATACAATAGCTAAGACTGTTTTGAATGGTTTAAAAAAATCCTCCTCCCTTCTTCTGCCAATCTTCTCCTGCCCACACTACCTTGAGGTCACCTCCCCTCAACTGGAGGGGTTATCAGTCCTGGTCCCTACTTCCCCTTTGCTTGAAAGCTATCAGAGTGATAACTCTGAACTTGCTGACCTAGCTGATTTCATTTTTAAAATGGCTGGAAGCACCAAGAGAGGTGAGACCATCTCTTCTTAAACCACTCCAGGGTGCTGACAAGAATGGAGCTGACAGTGTCCTTGTACACCTCCAAGACAGACACTTGCTGGGAGCATGTACCTGGGGGGGGTGATACATAATTTAGAAGGAAAACAGCAATCATGCTATTATCCTGAGGACAAATTCTGCTGCCAGCTGCTCCAGGGAGAAGCGGACTGACACTACTGAAGCAGCATGACCAGGGGGAGCTGCTGGTTTTTGTAGGGGCGTAGAGGGGGGAGCTCAGTTGAGTGAACAGAGGCAGGGTGAAAAGCTCTTTCGTGAAGCTTGCTTCACCCCTGAGAGTTACGTTTCCACCCAGCATCACAACTTTGCTTCTTTCACGTATGAGCCTCTGGCTGCACATCCCTCTGGGATGCCTCCACTAACATTTCACATCATCATGCTGGGCCCCAGATTTTGGTTTCCTCATCACCCTCTACCTGAAAGGAGGTTGCAGAGAACTGAGGATGAGTCTCTTTAACCAAGTAACAAGTGATAGGACAAGAGGGAATGGTCTCAAGTTGTGCGAGGGAAGGTTTAGACTGGATATTAGGAAGCATTTATCTGCAGAAGGGGCTGTTGGGCATTGGAATGGGCTGCCCAGGGCAGGGGGGAGTCCCCGGGATCCCTGGAGGGGTTGAAGAGTCCGGCTGAGCCAACGCTGAGGGATCTGGTGTAGTGATTAGCAATAAAAGACCCTACAACTCAAATAGAGTTACACAGCAGGCATATTTACTCCGGCACCAAGGTACAAGGGGATTTCTCCACAAAGCTTGCACACCCACAGCACATTTTACCAAAAACTTATAGAGTGTGGATATCCATATCCACTGGATTACATAACACAAACATGCTGAAATGCCGGGGTTTCAGCCCCAAGCCCCAAGTTAAGGCTGACATGTGGGTTATTCCCACAGCCCTTCCCAAAGGGGGGTGAGTTTCCCTTTAGGCTTCCCTCCAGGGTGGGGCGGCCTTGCAGACAGAGCCATTGGGTCACTGAGCCCCAGGGCTCTGCAGTGAGTAACCCCAGGTCAGGTGTCCACTGAGGGATAACAGCTGGGACCCCTTGCAGGCAGGGCAGTGTCTGTGTGTGAGGTGGGTGCCCTGTGCAGAGTTCCCTGTTGGGGAAGGACCTCCCGCCTCCCTGGGACTGGGCTCCACTCATGTCTGGCTTTTGTAAACGCGGGTTGTGTAGGGATTCGGTGTGTGGCTTCCTTGGTCTGATGTGTTTGTCTGGTTGACCTGGTTGTCTCCCGTCCCTTCTCCAGGAGACTGCATTTCACTGGTTATCCCACCCATTGTTGGTTGTGTGGTGTTGTTGTTGGGGTCAGTGGGATTGATGTCAATTCTGTATAACCTGACTGACTTGTTTGTACCCCAAGAGCTCACCCATGTACTGACCCTTTTGTATCAAATACAGTTTGGTTATTGGTTCATCTTTATGCTGGCTGTCTCCTTTATGCTAGGCCTGATAACTGGCAAAGCGCATATATATATATATGCATGAGTAAGGCTGGGTTAGTTCTAGAGGCTGATGTCAACAGTTTATGTCATCTTTGCACCTGCCCATTGCCTCCTGGTGGGCATCTTCAGGGGTGTTTGGGAGGAAGGCTTGTAGTCTTTCTCATTTTGTTTTTTCCCCGGAGCATGTGCAGACTGTCTTGGCCAATTTCTTGAATAACAGGAGTGTTTTTCAGATGGTTTACTCATTCTATCTTATCTAAGAGAACCAATAGAACTTCTATCATCTGTATATGGCTATCTTTACTCATTACTAAGACTCCAACTAGTTAGAGCACACCTGTTCCCCAAGGACAAAACCATAATATTTTGCTGAACATTATAGTTCTCGGTAGATTTTCACAGTGAACTGCTTTGCTTTGATGAACACAGCAGTCCTTGGTAAAATTCCACAGAGCAGTCTGGGCAAGCAGGATTCTTAGCAATATTAAAAATGACTATAAGTAATACTATAATTTGCTATAAGTAAGTAAATATGTTGCCAAGCAGTTTTCTGCAAGTAAATAAGTCTCAAAACAAGTAATCATTTATCTGTATCAGTAGTTGGGAACTGTTAAGATTAGGTTAATGGTTGGGCTGGATGGTCTTCAAGGTCTTTTCCAACCTAGATGATTCTGTGATTCCTCTAGGGAAAGAGGGAGAGGTGTTTAAAGTTGTCAGACCTGTTGAATTCGATACATTTTTATCAGCGGTCCACCAGAACTGGCCCTGGCAGTGTTAGATTAAACTCCACAGAGTCCAAGTAACCTTTGCTTTGTTCCATCTAACTACTTGAGCAGAGAAGGTTGACATTTATAAGGCATTAGTAAACTTGGATTTAGTGTTAGACCTGCTCTCAGATTCACGTAAGCGAACGTATTCCTTGACAGCTACTTGATCTCAAACTGCTTGTTTCTGGGATGGCAGCAGGTAGGGATTGGTGACCTTTCCATGCAAGAGGTGGTGGTGGTTTGGAAGAGGCAGAGAACATCTTCTGGCCCCTCTCAGCTTGAGGACAAACACATGGGGCTGTGTCTTCTTAGTACATTTCTGTCCCCAGGGCGTTTAAAGTTACTGTACAAGCCCAGGATGCTACAGGTAGTTTTAAGAATCACTCTGTGGTATTATTCCCAATAAAATAGGGAATAATTCCCAATAAAATAGGGACCTGTATCAGGCAATTTTATCTCAGTATCTTTACCAGAGTGCCCTTTGGAGCACTATTCTGGGCTCTGATTGCACGCAGAGCTGGCAGTAGGAAGGACTTGATTGACCAGGGATGTGAGTATGGCCAGAAATTCCTGTTGATCACAGCAAGATTGCCTTGTGCTACTTCAGGCTGATGGTGCTGATAGCTAATAACCACGCTGCAAGAAATGAGTGAAGAACTGAACAGGCCTGGTCAAGCTTCGATACAGCAGAGGAGAGCACAGAGAAGCTGCAGAGCCACACTGGGCATCACGATCCTGGCCTCTCTGCAAGGCAGACCACAGCATCCCTCAGCACAGCACCTCGGAGGAGGACCAGCTGAATCCCACACGCGGAAGGCTCTTGCTGATTTTATCTTTGGCATAACGAGAGAAATATGCTGCTCCCCATCAACCAGTGGGTCACACAACATTGGATTCTGTTCCTTGGATGGGAGGGCATGGGTACACACAGCGAGCAGTTTGCCTGTGCTCGAGTTACTGTCAGCTGGGTTTTTCATGCTTCACAAAAATCAGTGATTAACCAGTGCTGCCTGTACTTGAAAAGCTTCTGTCCCCAGTGGCTTTGGATGGGGAGCAAGGGAAGAAAGACAGATTGGCATATTTTTATTTTTTTTTTCTCCAAAACCTTCTGACCCCTCTATGTCTTTATAAACAAGTAGGAGTTTGCTAGGCATCTGCAGGGGACTGAAGAGAAGCAGTGCTGATCCAACACCCTTATTATAAATTAAGCCTCCTAAAATGGTTATGTTTAAAGGAGAAACCGTTCTGTCATTAATAAATCCAATGAACACCTGGATTTTTCAAGGCTGGGATGTATCACTGGTGTATGCATCTCCACCAAGACTACAGACTGTCACAGAAAGAATAATTAATGCACCTTTAGCACTGCAAAGGTGTTCGCCGCTGTATATACGCCTTCCAAACACGAGTCCTGGTATGCCAATGTATGACCCCAGCGTCTCAACTAATATTCTCTCACTCAGATGACAAGATCTAATGTCCAGGCATAAGCGCGAACAATCGCCACGGCTACAATTGCTAGTTCCCAGAACTGCTCCATCAGTATTTAATCTGCTGCTTTATAGAGCACCGTAGGGGATCACCAGAAAGGAAAGCAGCTGCAGCCAAGTTCTGCTCCAAAAAGTACTTTCGATTGAGATGCCTATTAATCCAGGCAATAGGCATTAAATGATGTAATACTGAAGCTAGAGGGCTGGTACACCCTTCTTCCTAGGGCAGAAAAATTTTAATTTTTTATGCCTAGAATAGTTGATGTAAAAGAGAGCCCTACAGGAGTCTAAGAAATTTATTCCAGGATTATTATTTTTTTCCCTGTTGAGATGGCAGATTTTTTTTTTTTCTTAAACCAAGATAATGTATTTAATTTCTTTGGCTGTTGCAGTAGTTGGTTAGGAATCCACAGAAGACAATCAGTTGAGTATTTTTGGTGTAAGAAGACCCTGGAGCTCTGTGTGTGTACCCAGCCATTTCCATCAAGACTGTTTCACTCCTTGAGCTTGCAAAAAGAGGCTCAACCTCCAAAGAGGTGTTGGAGAGGTCTCCTAGGAAAATGGTTGGCTTAGACAGCCCTGTGTGACCCTGAAAAACTTGTTCCATGACTCCGTGCCTGAAGCTTTAGTCAGGAACATGAACAAAATGGCTCTGTCCTCTTTCATGAAGAGGTAGTCAACACTGATTTTTTTTTTTTTTTGCCCTGCAAGAGCTCATTCAGAGCTAAAATTGTCAGGTAAGACGTAGCAACTCTTCTCCTGAAGAACAGCAGCCAACGAATCTTACAGACCAGAGGAAAACAAGTCCTGCCTGATCCTCTTGACTTCATCTCATCGGGGTTTGCAAGCAGTGAGAATAGTCCAGCGCAATGGAGATGAGACAAGGTCAGTGTGACTACAGGCAGAAGTGTGAAAATGCGAGTTAATTCCCTGAGTAATTCCCCATCATTTTCTGAGCTATGTCACCCATGTATCCCTGCACATTGGATTTTTCTTTTGGCACCTCCTACTTCCTAGTAAGTGAAACCTGATGGGAGATCTTTATGTCCCACGACTGTAAGATTTAGAACTCCAGTGACTATGTGATGTTCTGATTTATTTTTTTTTTTTCTGTTTTCCTCTCCTGTTGTTTGAAGACAAAGTGAAGAGGCTGACTACATGAGCTGTGATGATGTCAGTGTTTAAGGGTATTATCAGAAAGCTGTCCCACCTTCACGTGTTGACTGTGATAACTAAGTGTTTACTCATCTTAGTACAAGGCATATTAGGCTTCAATCTTTGGAAAGGCTGAGGTGCTGACCCCTTTTTCTTCTAGGATCCAAATCACGGAATTCTCTAATGCTGTTAAATCCAGATTAACACATTTGCATGATTGGTTTTTTTTTGGAAAGAGAAGCAGATGAGAAATATTTCCCTATTTGACTCATTGCTCCTGCTGCAGTCCAAATCATATTGGGCTTGGAAAGTTATTTTTGACTCTATATAATGACCACTCTACACAGGAGATGGATTCAGTACTTTTGTAAAATAAGAAGGAAAATAGACAGCAATAAATTACCAGAAAGCTGAAGTAATAAAGTATCTCATTGGGCTGTCTGGTCTGCAACTTGTTTTTCTCTCCTCAGAATGGAAGCACACAATCTTGTCTCTTCTCCTTCATCTCTGCACTCCCTTCACTTTCCTTTTAGACATGTTGATTCTTCTGCCTTCAGAAAGAAATTGCTGTTCCCTGAATTTGTTTTTATTTGTCTGCCTTTCGTGACTGCATCACCTGACAATTTCCTTTCATCATCTGCCAATCTCTTTTATAAACTTGCTCTTTAATTGCTACTCAGACTTTTGATCAGCTTTTGCCTAACCGCTGCTTGGCTCCCAGTCCATCTGAAACCCACAGGCTTTAATAGCAACGCAGCATGACGTGAATATGATTTGTGATGCTGTTTCTGATCCTTTGTTATAAAGATAATGCAAAGAGGCATGTTCATTCCCCATCCTGCTGAAGGAATTAAAATTGCAATTGTTCTGGAGAAACACCGTTCGTGATCACCTCTTCCAGCACACAGTCTGTCTGGCCCGTAAAGCAGTGGACCTCACCGCTGTGAAGGATGTCAGTCTTAGGGATTTTTTCCATCTACCAGGCATCTATCTGTATTTGTAAGACCCTTTTTGTAATCTCTTTAAGTCAGCTTCCCCCACCTCATCACTAGTTTGGTAGTTTTCGGTCGTTGCAGAACAAACTCTGATGTGCATCTCGAACACGCCGGCCAGTCACCTTCTGCACTGGTGAAATACCCAGTGAGTATACACTGGTTGTTTTCCAGTAAAATGCTAGTTGAAATTGCAGTATTATTTATTTCTGGGGTTCTTGTACATCTCAAATATCCAGAAATCATACAGTTTTGCCAGGGCAGTCATTGCTGTGACCCGGCTGGAGAGTCAATGGAGAAGCAGCTGCCTTTCATTAGATGTAAGACCCTTCACTGGCTCCTTTTTTTTTTTTTTTTTTTTCCTAGATTACTACTCTCTGGGAAGCCTATAGACTTGCTTTTATGGAGGTATCTACCTTGAAAACAGATAAAGTTAGGAAGGAAATAGGGTGCCTACTGGCTATATCCATTAGTTTCAGACCCTGATACTCGGAAGTGAGGGCTAAGGAAGTTCTGTAGCTCTCATACATGATCAACTTTTGATATAATCGAACTCTAAATCAGCACTTTTCCAAGATATTAGCATACACGCTATTGTGCAGTATCATTAGGTGTGAGTTGAAGAGCAGAGATAAGATTTCTGGCTGTTAGCCAAACTTTAGACTCAGCTTTATTTCGTACTTAAGCCATACTTGGGAGGAGCTAAGTGACTATCTATTGGTGAAGCTTGGTCCATCCTGGTTCAATTTACTTAGTCAACCAAGAAAGGCCTAAAACCCCTCTTTCAAATATGTCTGGAGATTGGGCTCGAGAATCTTCTCAGAGTAGGTTGGTGTGATGACCGTGGATGGAGAAATTGAAAACGTGGATACATGCACACTTAAATGTTTTGACTCGCCATGTGCCAACACGGGATGCTAACACCACTCCATGCCTTTGCTGTCCTTACACCAGAATGTTCTGGTGTTTTGGGACTCACACGGCTCATGCAATAGCATGAAAGCAACCGGTTTATGAGAAAGTGCTTTAACATTTATCAATTGACTTTTCCCAGGGCCGGTGCTGATGCAGTTCAGTGTCATGAATGCCGATTAGGTGCCTGGCACATTTTCCAACTCTTTCCTCCTATAGTCAGTATTCCCCTTCCCAAGGCCGTGAGGATTGCTGCAGATCACAGCTCCTGTGTTGGATGAAATCTTAATGGTAGTAACCTTTGGTCTGGGAGATGAAGCAGGATAACTGCATTTCAAGTGCTTCATTGCTTTCCTGGAATTTCTTTGAGCACATTTTCTTCCCAGGCTCTCCTCTGAGAGCACAGCTTTCAGCTGCCAATTGTGTAAAAGAGTATCAGTCCAAACTTCCGTGTTCTGGACTGAAGTTGAATATGCAGCTTCTTATATTTTCCTTGGCGCAGGATCTGAGTTACCTTTCGGAGCTTCATCCCTTTTTGTGCTGGGAATAAACCGAGTGTTTACGACTGGTTAGTTAGTTGAAGTCAGGACGGAGTTTTGATTACTGCATCTTTTATTAGCAAGAGATGCAGCAGTGATATTGCAGACTTAATATTAATCTCTAACATTTATTTGCTGGTTTTGAAAGGATTCTCTGACTTTATAAGCATAGTTACGTGTCCATCTTGATACATGGGGTGTGAGGCTAAGAAAGAACCCAGAATTTATCCAATGTGATCCCATCATTGAGGAAAGCTAAGCAACAATGCAAATAAACCATAATACATATTTGGGGGGGGGGAAGGGATGTGCTCTAATGCTTCATCAGTAAAGCTGCTCATGAGGACCCTGCGATTTTCTTTCTACCTCTGCTAATAACTAAGCAATACAGCCAAAAGCAAGTCACCTTGCTTGCTATGTATTTATTAATGTAAGAAAAGGTTAATATTACTCCCTCTTGGATGTGTTGTGCAGCTGTGTCGTGATGGAGGAAACCTTCCTGTATGTAATGACTCTTAGTTAAACTAGGTAGATGCAACCAGGAAACATGGTGCCAATTTTAAACAAATAATAACTGTTCACAGGAACAACTTCACAAGAAATCAATAAACAGTGTGTCCTATGCAGGCTTTCATATTGCTGTGATACTTCTCTCTTATACAGCTAGCTTCATTTTTAGATTAAAAAAACCCCACAGCAACAGAGAAATCTCCAATTTATGCGTAAGGAAGCTGAAGTAAAGTTTTAAAAAAAAGGAGATCTGAAATTAGCCTCTATGCAAAAAACCATCAGACCTATGAGGAGAACCCAGTTATCCTGGGTCTTTATGCTGTAACAAGCTTTGCACCTCTTGATTTGATTTGCATTAGTTCTAAAAGACACATTATAACAGCCAATATTTCAGGAGCAGTGTAATGTCTAAGGCCATCACTATTCAGGAGGTAAGAAAGAGAAGGGACCAACTAGCCTTAAAATCCAGGAGTCTGAGAATGGCTGATTCTAGTGAGTCACTTAAGAGTAATGTGTCCTGCAGGAATAGCTCAGATAGATAGGGACACACCAGCAAAGCGTAGAGCACCTTATGGATGATAAAGTAAAATAATTCAAGGCTCATTATGAAAGGAACCTGTATGGAAATAATCTCAGTTAAAAGCAGAATAAAAGAACAAAGGAATCAGCAAGTACCCAGAAGGGTCATGTAGGGCACCCTCCCTTGATATGATTAAATAGACGAATAAGTGAATAAGTAATAATCTAATCATAGAGGGGGCCAGGCAAACTCAGCATTAAACTACTAGAGTAGGCAAGTTTTTCATTTGTGACCAAATGACCTCATATTTTTTCCATCTGCTTCTATTAAGCAGAGTCGTTTCTTCCATCAGTGCAGTGGTGAAAAATTTCTCCCACTGTTCCAGAGAGAGAGGAGTAAATGGTTCCTTCTGGAGAGGGAGAGCAAGAAATAAATGTCCTGACATGTTCTTTCCTAAAACCAGTGAGACTTTGTCTGTTAATTTCAGGGGTCTGTTGGGAGAGGGCTGAGCCCTGGATAGAACAGGACCGATCTGTCACTGAGAGCAGTAGTCATTTTGTGGATGAGTCACAAGGAACCGCGCCTAAAACTGAGATTGGGGAGTATCTCCCATCTCTTCAGAACAGGCAGAGCCTCGGCCACACGTACGAGAGGACGACCCATGTCTCAGTGAACAGGGTCAAACATCGGCTCCTCTGGAGCCCATGTCAGCCATGTACCCACCTCAACTCTTCTCTATATCAATGCTCGCATCTGTAAAGTTGAGCTTCTCCTTGCCTGCGCTGAGAGTTATGAGACGGATCTTGTTAGCTTTGGGGACCTTCTGACAAGTGACTTAGGTGACAGAGCAGGAGGGCACTGTAACGCTGCTATTGCGAGGGCAGATAACAGAAAGTTGAGACCCACTCAGCACTCACATTCGTGTGAAGCTGGTGTGATTCCGCTAGTAACAGCTACTCCCTCCTGCAGAGCTTTTCATGTGAGACTTTAAAGCATTACTTGAGACATTCGAAGGAAGATTTGTTACCCCACAGTGCTTTTTTTTTTTTTTTTTTTTTTTTTTTTTTTTTTTTTTTAATAGACAGAGCACCCAGGATGCAAAACTAAGTGACTTACCCAAGAGCACCCAGGAGGTCAGAAATGTAGGAATCAAGAATGGGCTCTGATCTCCCTTTCAACATAGTTTCCAATCCCTTAGCTTGTTTTGAAGAGAAATATTCATCCCATTCACATTTCTTTGGCCACCTTGTTTCTGCTGGAAGGGATGAGACTAGACTTTGGCCTGCCGGGTCTGCATGTGTCCAAAACAAAAACTGATGGCTACCCATCCCAACTCTGATGGCACAGCATGGATCAGAGCACTTCTGCAGGCCTACTCCGAAAGCTGTGATATTAAAAAGGTGCCTGTAGAAGTGGGGAGCTCTGTTGTGATTTCCTGAAGCTCAGAAGACTCACATCAGTGCTAATACTGCTCCCTTGTACTCAAGGTGTCCTGGGGCTTAGTGGCCTAAGAAATGGGTTGTTCTTGGGCAACAGCAAAAAGTTCATCCCAGGGTACAAATTTTGTCTTATCAAAATATCTGTTGCGAAGGCTACGAACAGGTGAATTTAATACTCTGCTGCCTGGTAGGAGGAAAGCACTACACAGAGGCAGCTCAGCCATTCAATTATTTGCAGAATAATTGGTAATTATTAACTAGTTAATTAAATAAATAAAAATCAGATGGAGTGGCGGGGAAGGGGAACTTGGCATTAAAAAAAAAAAAAAAAGTTTGGCAACAGTAGTAGCTGCTATATTATAAAGTTTTGTAAACCAGCGGAAGAAGAATAGGAAATGAAGTAACATTGATTGCCTGGGAATGAAGGAGTAAGACAAGTAGGGACAGTCTTGGGACAGCTCAGTGTTTAAAAAAGGAAACAAGACGATAAATGCCCTCTTAGCAGCTCCAGCTGGTGAGTAAGATCACTGCCTCACCTTGCAGGTTGTAAGTGAAATGTGAATTTGGCTTCCCATCCGCAGGGCTAATTCTGGGCAAGCAGGTGCTCAGCTGAGTTGAGAGATTAAATCAGCGTGAACCAATCGACAGTATGTAGAGGAGACACTTTTCAGACTATTCATAATAAATTGACTTCTCTCTCCCAGAATCCTCTCTGCCACAGTGTCACTGAGCATTACATAAACCACAGCTGGCTAAGTTTTTTTGATGAAGGTTTGCCTTTCTTATTTTAAAGAGTGGGTAAGGCTGATTAGCTTTGTTCCACTGATGAGGAACCCAAGGCACGCGGAAGTCAATATACCTCTGCCCACAAATCCCATTGAAAGCATCCCCCGACTGCTGAGAGCCACGCAACGAATTCTGGGAGACCTGCCAAGCCAGCCGAGTGCCAGGATCAGTGACTCACATTGTCATGGGGGCACGAGGGATGATTTACACCAGTGCAGTTCAAGCAGTCAGAGCTAGGTTGGGCTGATGCCATCGATGCAGACTGCACTGTACCCACCGCTGCTCCCAAAGATGGAGGCTGGTGGCAGAACCAGGCAGGAAATCAAATCCAGACCTTGAAACCACCATCATCATCTGTTCATAACACCAAAGGGATTCAGTTCTTTGAGCTAAATCACGTTTAGGAGATTGCTGTCATTCTTTTTTTTTTTTTTTTTTTTTTTTTTTTTGACTGAAGGCTTACGTTCTCATACCATTCTTCCTCGCTATGTGCCTTCAGTGCAGTTGTTATTAAAACCAATAGTAAATCCTGTGTATGTGCTGGCTGTAGGAGTTAAATCCCTGCATACTTTTAGCAGGGGGTTACACACATAGAATCTTTAGCAGAATACAGACGTCTCATCCTAGGACTTGTGGTCACCAGCTGCAGCTGTTCTCCTACAGCAGAAGAGTTTATTTTACCCCAATCCTACTGCGTACACACACACACACACACACACACACACACACACACTCACACACATTTTAAGAGCCTTTTAACTTTGCCTACTGACTTCTAAACCATCACCTATGCCTGTCACCTCTTTCTCCCACACAGCTCCCTTTGTTCTCAGTCCCGTCTGAATTTCTTTCATACAGGGAAGTGTTCAGTATCCACTGTAGTATTTATTTCTGGAAAGAAGGAGCAGTAAGAAAAAAATACTTTGAGTTATATATTACACCAAAGGGTATAGAGGAGTTCTGCTCCTTGGTTCCAACAGTTCATAAAGCTCCCCAAGTGATATTTTGATACTCTTTTTTTGAACTGAGTCCATCAGTGCTGACTGCAGCAGTATGATGTCCACTGGTGTCCTCTAATGAAGCTGTCTGGTGATGAAACCAGGTGGATATTGAAGGGGATACCTGGCAGTCTCCTCTAATGCCTCTGAATCAGCAGTTCTACAGGAGAGAGGGGTCAAAAGTAAGTGTTCTCCCTACATAGTGTCTCCTATTGGAAGCAGAATTAAAATTTTCTAGTAGGGCATTTTTCTTATGAGATCTTTTATGAGCTCGAGAGTTCAAAGTCCAGATTAAGATACTAATGATGTTGAATAATAATTTTTTTTTTTTTTTCAGTCTACAGAAAAGTACAGTAAAGGGGTACATGCCTGGTGTGGAGGTACAGGAGGAATTATAACATTGAAAAGAAATAAAACAATTTTTGAATTTACAGGAAAAAAAAAATATTGGTTCAGGTTACAAGCGCTGGATATCCAAATAAGACATGTCAGAGCTTTTCCAAAATAGTTGGATGATGACACACTGGGCTTTCAAGGTTGGGAGGCTTCTAAAAGCATATTGGAAGGTCATTGTTCAGGGATGTTTTCTGCAAGGTGAAACACCTGTAGAGGTAAGAGGACAGAGTAGGTCGCTCCCTGTGTTGTCTATGATTCAATGTTGTTCTTCCAACCCATGGCTTCTTCAAGGACCCGGGAAGTTTGCTGTGAACTCTGCGGTTCCTAAAATAACATCCCTTTGTTATACACGTTTCTTTCAGACACGCCTTTACGCTGTCACAGCAAAGGAGCTCGCTTTGGTCATTCAATCAATACCACACCTCAGGAAATGGGTTTCCACCTACATATTCTTTTCCCCAGCCACTTTTTGGCAAGAGTTTTAAACAAAGAAAAAGAAGAGTCACCTTGAAAAAGCTTTTGAAAAGCTGAGTATAAGGCAAATCACATTACGCGTCGGGTTCATTTCTTCTCTAGGTAAAATGTTTCTTAGTAGGTTTGTTTTCTGGCATATGCATTTTTTCAGAATAAACTCCAGTTGTTGATTGGTTATTGATTTCCAGGGAGCAAACAATTTCCTGAAATAGCCCCTTGCTTGTTCTGGACCCTACGGAGGGAAGAAAAGACAAATAAAAGAGATTCTTTAGTGTGGGCTGTTGATCCAGATTATAATTGGTCTTCATCACCAGTGTATCGACTGGTTTGTTAGATCATTAATCGCCCTTGGCTTTGATCTGGGCCATTAACTAACAAACTTGTCATTAGCTGTTGGAAAATGACCAGCTCTTTTTTAGGATTATTGCACTGAGCAATCACTGCTGTTAAATCCCAGAGGGTGTGAGGCAGGACTCTCCAGAGCACCGTTTGCTTGGTTCATTGGTGTTGTATGAGCGTCAAGCCAGGCTGTTTCTTTTGCAGGGATCAAGAGCTATCTAGAATGCTGGGGCACATTTTGTTGTTTTTTTGGGGTTTTTTTTCTTCCTTTGAATTTCCAAAAAGTGGTATTGTCTTACTGTAAGAAAGGAAACTTTCTGGTTCCTTGTTAAAAAATAGTCAGTTAGTTTGAAATGATGTTTCTTCCTTGTTATGTCAGAGTTTCCCTGGTTTACGCTAGCAGAAGATCTTTGCTTGGAAGCTTATTTTCATGCCTGCAAAAGGTGTGGGACTGAAAGCTGTGGAGATTAAAATATGCAGTAGAAGGAAAAGAAGCTGGACTCCATCCATCCTTCCTCAGTGGTGTCTCTCAGACCAGATCTCAGATGGCAGAGGAGAAGTCTCTCAGTTTCATTGAAGAATATCATCAGTAGGGTTGCTAGTACTCGTTTGCCTTGACGTTTCTGAGATGCAGGCACCAATTTCATCAGAAAATGAGGAAGAACCACAAAATCCATCAGGGAGCCATGAAAATTTTTTTTTTTTTTTTTTTTTTTTTTCCTCATTTGTCCAAACATGAATCAAGCCAGTCCTCTCGAAATGAAACTCCCCATTTTTCATTCCAAATTCCCCTGAGCCAACCTCCCACCATGGCACTTCTCCAGGACACAGAGAAGTTGCGCTATTCTATCTCGGCTTTCCCAGGAAAACATGTCTTCCTGTAAATAGGTTGTCCCAGAAGAAAAACTTGTGCTTTCCAGCACTACAAAACCAACTCCCTTCATTTTTGGTAAATTTGGGTTCTCGGGAAGAAGCTAGCCAACAAGCAAAAATAAACAGAATTCATGCAAGCTCCAGAATTAAACAGAAATGCCAGCACTGTTTCATTTCATTTCACAAACACTATTGATGGCAAATTCTGTTCCAGCTCAAGATCTGGGAATTCAATTCCACTGTCAAATTGGACCCGCTGCCTGCCCCTCTCTCCTCTCTTTCTTTCCTCCACAGAAATTCAATCATGTCAACATCCTACTACTGGCAAGGGAAACATGGAAAGGAAGAATACATCATTTTTAGAGTCTGTGTCTCCCAGACAAATTGTGACCCTCCAAGTCATGCTATTATGAAATCTGTAATAATAATAGTAACAACAACTAGGAAGGGAGGGAGGACTTATGTCTGCATGCAGCAGACACTGCAACACAATTCCTCTCTGCAGAGCGTCGTTTGTGCTAATGCATCCAAAAAAAGCTTCATATCCGATTATAGGCTGTTCAGAGAAATGCAAAGAAACTCCCTGGAAGATGACTGCTTGGGGCTGCGATCTTTCAGAGTTCATCGGCTAGGCAATGAGTCGAGGTTGATTGGTAGTTCAGCTGGGAGTCAAGGAAGGAAGGAAAGTAGGAAGGAAGGAGGGAAAGTAGGAAGGAAGGAAAATAGGAGAGTGGGGCTGATGTCTGGGCAGGTGATGTTCTTTTTCTTCAACTTAATATTGAGTCAGTTTCTCATAGCTCCCTTCCCTTTTCCTTATTTCCTAGCATGCCTTACTTGAATATTTGCAGATATCTAATGGTAAAATACATGATCCTGACAGCTTAGATCATTAAAGAGATGCTGGACGTTTCAGAAGGCTAAGGATAGGGTGAGTGACGGGTGAACGCGATGATGGCTGTTATAGACAGTTATAGTACCCTTGAGGTCTCAAAGGAAGTTTTAAAATGATTTCTTGCCCCAGTTCTGAGATGAAAGTTGAATGCCTTTAAATAAGGAGGAATTTATCCCACAGATCCCCACTGGACCACTTGAAAAAAAAACCTCACTCCCAGTAGAGGAACTCCTCAAGGCCTTCAGGAAAGCTCATGGCATTGAGTCCTTAGCATTAACCATGAGCTGAGGGGAAAGAACTCTCACCCATACCAGCCCTTCTTCAAGTGGATTAAACTAAATGACTTTTCCCTCTCCGATATGAAGTTGCCTTTCTGCCCGCCAAATATCCTTACCTCCCACCAGCCAGTTTTTGATTTCCTCTTCTGATGATTGCTTTCAGCATATACCGTGACCTGACGCCATAAATAAGTCCCAAGGATCCACAGCAAAGATCCTTTACAGATCTTCCGTTACCTATACGTAATTTTAGGAGTGTTGACGTAAAATTCCCCCCCACACGCTTCTTTAGCTACCATGTCCCTAAAATGTGCCTTTTTTCCTCTCTGAAGGTGGGTCAGTAAGTACCAGTTTTAACCAAAAATTTTAAATAAGCCATTCCTTGTTATTCAGAGAATTCTCTGACAAGAGCATACGGTATACCTGTTTAATGCATTTATCTCTATACACACATAGGTTTGTGCAGCCACGAAACTGGGAGTATTAAAGGATCCAGACTCTTCTTAGCACACAATTTATTGAAGCAGCATCTTAGCATTAACACCATGCCTTGTACGGTTATTGGTTCTGGCAGGGTTTTCTTTGTAATAGCCTGATCTGCTTTCTATTGAGCAAGAATGGAATTGACTGTAGGGCAGCGCTGTATTTTCTCAGGGCATGGTCTCACCCTCTGAGTATCCCAGAGCACTCAGTATAGTTGTGAGTTAGACTGGCAGCGCAGCGACTGTGGAAGGAGACGGAATTGCCAGCTCAGTTAAGCTTATGCTTTTACACATTTGGGAGTTTTGATGTTTTGTTTTGGTTCGTTTGGGTGGTTTTTTTATGTGCCAGTGCTAGGCTTCTCTCTGTGCCTTTTGGTGATGAGGCGCCATGGGAGTGTAGCCCTTTCTGACAAGGATTCCCATCAGAGATGGGCAGGAGGATCCTGTCTGTGCTGTTTCCCCTGCAGGGTGCACGTTAGCTTTCCTCCCTCCCCACTTTCCCTAGTGCTGCAATGCAGTGTCAGCGTTGGTTGCAAGCCCAAGCCCTAGCACAGAGTCTGACTCTGACACAGTCTCCTGGCTCTGGGGAGAAACAGAAAAACATTTGGCCCCTCTCTTGTAGCTGCTGCAGTCTGCCTGCATGCTCCACGAGGCAAGTTAAGGGCTCTTTTGCTTCACGCATCCACAGTGCTTCTGCTGGGCAAGGTGAGAAAGAGCAAAAGTCAAGCAGCAGAACCCAGGCTCCCTGTCAGTGTCTCCTGTGGGCAAAACAACCCCCCCATAAAACAACCCACAAAATACCCCCGAACAACCTCCAATTCTTTTGCTGGACTTATTCCCTGTAGTCGAGAAGAACGCTGTTTTCCTGGAGGGTCTGGGTGAATCTGGTGCTTGTGGAGTACGGCCTCACCACAAGGAAATTTTGCTTTGAGCCTTGGCTTGAAACAAACTAATTTTTCAAAAAGAAATCCAAGCAAGAGACCAGGCTTGAATAGCTCTGCAGTGGCAGGCATTGGGCCATGACTCCGAGCTCATCGCCTATGCCACTCTGCTTGCTTCAGGTTTCCCCGGAATGTCATGGAAATTCCAAAACCATTTTCAGCTCTGGAGACACAGCTCAGTGGCTCTAGCCTGAGAGAGATGGTCAGATGAGCGGTCCATGATCTGCACAGCATTATGGTTTACTACACAATTTGGCCAGAGCCTACCCTGTCTTTATCAGACATGGGATCTCACCAGAGAACCTTCCTGAACTTGGGGATCAGACTGGAGTCTTTTCTGAATGCTGATCCAGGCTTCCCGGCTCAGCCCCTCTCTTGGTATCACCCCTCACTTTACAACACCACTGATCACCAGGACAGATGGAAAATTTGAAGGATGAGTGTGATTTTTGAGCACAAAAACTCCTTAACACCTATGTTGGGTGAAATCAATGGTCTACAGAGCTAGTGCCAACAGCAGATGCCCATGAAAAAAAAAAAAAAAAAAAAAAAAAAAAAAAAAAAAAAAAAAAAGTAAGTGTAAAGCAATCCCATCTTTGGTGCACTGTTTCCTCCCAGCAGTCACTGAATTAAGGATTATTATTTTTTTCTGAGTTGGAAACTGCGTCTGAACAAACATGGTCTGTAACCACGGATGGATTGTGCCCCTGTGAATCTCGGTAGTCCCCCCTGAAGCCCATCAGACTTTTGGCCTCTAGGACATACCGTTGCCATGAGTCCCCGTGTTTAACTGTTGCGTGCTGCTCGGTCAGTTCTGGATGTGTGTCCAACATACCTTCCAACATCCTCTCCTTTTGTTGGGTTGTTGGTTTTTTATTTTTTTGGGTTGTAATAAAGGTCCATGAAAACTTAACAGTCGATCTGATTTCAGCTGGGATTGGGTTCTTGCCCTCATGCAAGTAATGAACAAGAGGGAGAACAGTTCATGAGAAATTGTACACTCCCCAGTAATCACTGGCCTACACGGGAGATGGACTGGGAACAAAAATTCCATTATTTCATGTAAACATTAAGACGAAAATGGAATAATCAAAGGTAAAGGAGTTCTCTTGAACTGCTTGTTGCCATGGCTACCATATCATCTAGAGTATCTGGGAGGCACACAGGATTTCATTCCCTTCCCAACTTTTTCATTTAGTTAGAATTTTTTTTTTGTTCTGCGATAAGGAAATAAGAGGGGAAATGGAAGAAGGGAAGACACTAATTGTTCATCCCAATGCTTTAAATTCAAAAATGCTTTGAGGCTGATGATGAACTAATTGTCATTTCTGAGGTGTCCCAGCCCTTTCTTGTTTCTGAGACAAATAACATAAGTTTCTTCAGATCTCCTACGAAGTAACATCTTCCGTTATCACTGACCTTCAGAGTGACCCCGGGGTACTCATAGCATTGCCTCTTGGGGAAGGTGGGATCAGCATGAACAACCTTTCTCATGCTCTATGGGTAGGCTGCAGTCCTGAATCAAGTGGGATTTTGGGGAGGCAATGCAGAATTATACAGAATAATATTCTTTTTCCACACTAATCACTATAGAATTTTTAAAGAGAGGAAAGAGGCCTCTTTAAAAGCCAACAGCAGATGTTAAACTGAGATTAAGGACCCGTCTTTTGGCACCATATATTTCTGTTCAATTTTATTTTTTTTTCAGATTTATTGAGTGCCAGTGTTTTGGAGATACCAGAGACATGAAGAGTTCAGGAGGGCTACACAGCAATGTTGCTCTTTATAGTTAATTTTCCAAGATTAAACCAGGTTTAGGTTGAAATAATTGATCAATGATGAACCTTCTTCTCCTGGGAGGCTGTGCAGTCTTATACAATAATACAATCTTTTAAAATTATGAGAACAATGTCTCACTAATCTGATTGTTATTGGCCAGGCCAAATAATAGAAAAAGTGTAATTACAGTAGAATTATATTGCAATTAAACTGTAATTACACTGTGGGGTTTGGTTTTGATGGGTTTTTTTTGTTGTTTTTTTGTTTGTTTTTTTTTTTCTTTCCTCAATCACTAATTATTTCTGCTGATATAATAAAAACATTAACTGCATGAGTGAATGGTTTGTGTTAGCTCTCCGGTGTCCCTATGTTACCTGAACTGAATATACAGCATTGCAGTGACATTGACAGTATTTATTCTCAGCCTCACTGCGAACCATTCAGTCACTTATTTAGCAAGACATGAGGGGGTGTGTGCACGTGTGTGTGCACATATGTAAAAATACTAATACATGTAATACATCTTATAATTACCGATTGTATTATTAAATTATCGTAAAATTATATTGCAATACTAATATATATATAGTAATGGAGTGTAATTATATTACATTTGTATTTGTGGTATTAAAGTGTGTCAGAGAACATACTTATCATAATTACACTGCAATTGCTCTTTAACAAGAGTGGAATTACAGTCACCATATTATGAAATATGACAGTGTTATCTTTATACATTATTTGTATTAAAGTACAACTTAGAGGGCCTTTTAATTGGTATCTGCTTAAGAAGATAGTGATCTTCCACTGGTACGAGGGAACAGACCTAGAGCGAGCTCTTCTAAAGGACTCTGGCTCAACAAGATTTTTGGCACATAGTCCTGGCGTGGGGCCCAAATCCCTATTTTGGGGTCCAATTGATGAATTGTCCTCACTGAGCAATGCTGTTGATGAATTTGTCCATGGAAACTTATCCCTTCTCCCAAAGACATGGGGACAGGAGTGGTCTATAAATGAGCTCATGAAAGCTTGTCTGCTGATATAGGACTAACCAAGATGTTAAGATTTTTGTACCACAGTGGCTTGTCCAAAATCATGCGTGCTGCAGATGCCTATTTCCCTCTGTGGGCAGCTCAAGGAGCCTCTGGTAGCCAGCTCAGATTCACATCTCTGTCTTTTAGTCATCTCAGCATAGTTCACGGTAATCTTTTCTGAGTATCTTCCAGGTGGTCCTGCCTACATCTTAAACATCAAAACCTAGTGGTTGGGGCATTCCATCACCAGATTGAAAATCCCCATTATCTCAAGTCTAGGGCAATTTGTGCACTTTTCCTTAAAAAAAAATAAAAAAAGGCTTCAGATAAAATACACCATGTCTTTTTATATTGTAGTTCAACCCACAAGTTATAGTGGCACAATCTACCTTACCTTCTCTTTCTGGCTCTGGGATCTTCCATCATCCTTCCCCGGGTCATTCCTTAGCCTGGAGAAGCAGGTTTGCAGGTGAGGTGAGGATGCTGAGTAGAGAGGTAGGGATGCAGGTATACCGTTATTTCACGACTCCTGCTGCTGTTACGGTGATCCCTGGTAGGGAGACGGTCACGATGTGCTTCAGGTTCGTCTCCCAGAGTGCATGCCAAAGCACTCCACCTTATGTCAGATGCATCCATTAGTCCTTCATCTCAGGCAGAGGGGATGGATATGGACATCTTGCTGTCCTAAACAAGTTTTGTTTTTCCAATATCTGATCACCCTTTGTGAGTCAAGACTCTGATCTATGCGACTCTTAAGCTGCCTGACCAAAGCAATGCCAAACTGGCCGAGATTGAAGCAGTTTTTTTTTTCTGATCATGTTAGCAGACAGTTTTGCAGATATGTGAATTTTTCTCAGGTCAAAATATAGGGGTCTCCTAATGAATATTGACATTGACATTATCGTTTATTTACTGAATTAAAATCTCATTTTCTTGAGGAATGCATCTACTCTTGAAGCCTGGTCTCCCAAAGGCAGAAACAAACAACCTGAACTGCCATTTATTTTCTGCAGTATTTATGATTCACCAAAACAATTGCTCTTGGCAATTTTGCAAAGCAGCAACTTTATTTCAGTAGAAATTAGTTGGACAAATATACTGTGATGTAGGCTTGGGCAAGAATATGTCTGAGTGTGTGGGCTTCTTACAGGATATTCAAGGAGCTCCAAGCAGAGGAGGATGAATCAGGATGAATGAGTGAGAGAAAAATCAAGAAGATACATAAAAGAGGTCTTCACAGCTGCGTGAAAACAATATGTAGGCATTGAACTCGGGAATAAAGAGATGGATTCCTGGCCCCACTGACGTCACCGAGGGTTCTTGGATTCAGTGAATAACTTTGGATCTATACCCAAAGATAGATGGTACTTATTTCCAAAGAAAATGGCTACAAACTATACAAGTAGGTTCCCACAACACTTGAGTTCAGTCTCTAACTCCACTAATTACCAGAGGCCTCTGGACACGTGAGGGTCTCAAGATATTAACTCTGGAGTTGCTGGACATCTTCACGTCATCCCTTTTCCTCTTTTCACATCCTGCAGCTATAGTTTTTCCCGTTACAGATCTTTAAAATTCAAGTACTTTTTTTTTTTCTTATTTATCTTCCCTGGTTTCAGCCCAGCTTTCTGAGACTTTTGGATTCATACAGAACATCATCATTATTTGAGTCACTTGCAAAGTGGATAAAATGCTGTAAAATATACTCCAGGGGATCAGCTGTTCCCATGGGCATGGAGACATGGAGGAGATAAGTAAAGGAGCCTTCTGCCAGGGGTAGGCTGTGTTGGTGAGCTGAGATCTCTCTCCTGTCCTAAATATTCTGAGCAGTTCAGAGGTGTGGGGTATGTTCAGGGTGATGTGCATAGCTACACTCAAACTGTGAACGCAGTGGAAAGATGTGATGGGTGGGAGAACTGACGCCTATTTCAAGGTATGTTTCAAGCACAGCTGATCTTCTCCTTGTAAAAGTCCCACTTTCCATTCATCCGTCTTCCCTACCGTGATGCTAAATGCCTTTAGCCAGAGGGTCAGGGCATTTTTCCCATTTGTTTTTCTGGGCTCTCGTTTCACCCAGCTTCTCCCTGAGCCTTTAAAGTGAGGCCCCACATCCAACTGGTTGGTTTTGAATTGTTATTAGTTTGTAATCAACTGGAAGTTCTAAATCATAATCTTAAGAGGTGCTGATGTTGTTTTATATGAGTTTGTGTGTCTTTACCCTCACTGGTAACTCAAGAAGGAGAATAAGATTTACCTTACAAGAGGAGCTGTGAGTAGAGTTGACCGGTCATGCCGGTTTCCACTAGACAGACATTGACTTTATATAATTTTGGTGGGAATGAAACCGACATTACTATCACTGAAAAAAGAAAAGAGGAAAAAAAAAAAAAAAAAGGATCCTGTAATGACACATTAACAACCTTCACGTTCCTGCTATACATTTCAGGTCAGTGATAGAATTGCTGTTGCTGAATGTTTTTACAAGGTTGCCAGGGTCTGTTGTTGGCCCTCCGAGTTCAGCAGTCTTTCTCTTAAGCAGGAAGTGTTGGGAAAGCTTCTTGTAGAGCTGGATTCAATCAAAGTTTGCAAGACCAGAGACATTTCCAAGGAAGTATACGGGGTTCACGTAATGGTGTTTTCTTGCTGAAACTTTTTTTCTGCTGTAAAATCTGCTGCTGACTTGTACCTTTATTACCTGAGTTATACAATATGCTTCAAGATGCCCAGAATGGCAAGGACCGTAGAAGAGCAATGTAGCAGTATTAGCTGCTTGCCACAATCCGTGTCCAGGATTGCTGTGCTTTCCCTGCGGCAGGTGAAATGGCAAGGAAGCAAATCAGAATTTCACCCAGTGCTCTTAGGAGCGTGTGGGCGGACAGGACCATTTTCACCAGGGTCCCTCTGACTAGCGTGGACCTGAAACAGCACCGTTTCTTCTCAAAATAGCATGCCACAGGCAGAGACATTTTGTTTTTGCTAAAAGCAAACAGAGTTGCTAAGAAACGAATATTGCAGAGACGGAAATCCACAAAAGGTTTGACAGTTGCCCAACGGTGCATGCTGGATGGAGTGGCTTGGCAAACATGGCCACAAAAATAGCAGAGAGGAGCCACCCAATTCCCTCTCTAAGCATGGTCCTTCCGGCAGGAAACCCTTGCTGCTCCTTCTGTCTTTCCTCCATCGTGCATACTGCTGATGGGACTGACAAACTAGGGGTATAAGAAGGGCAGGGCACATGAACACCAGAGGACTTGCAAAGCTGGGAAGGCTGAGGGGATAGCAGGCTTTGAAGGATGTATGCTCCACCATTCCTGTCTCTCAAAGCTTGGAGGAGCAAAGGAGGCTAGTGAGTGGTTACAACCCTTCTCACCTTCGCTTCTGAAGGTCCAGTCATGGCCGCTCTTTCTTAATACTTTGTTTCTTGGATCTCCAAGGACAAGTCGTGAAGTTGTGTGTGTGTGTCTTCACTGGTGATGGCTGTTCTTTAGATTCTGGTCATGGTGCCCCATCATGATGAGGGTCAGTGACCCTGTTGCTACCAACTTTCCCAGGGTATGGGAACACCTCCCTATATTTAAGCCACGGTGGAGCCTCTGGAGACAGTAGTCACGTGTGGCGACAACAGAAGTCAGGTTTTTACCTCTGCTATGTCCCACATGAGGCAGTCAAATTACAGCTACCTCAATTTCCTATGCTGGGAGGAGAGATCTTACATAACTTTTTTATCAGATGATAAATGACAGATGCACTGTACCCTAAAGGTGGCTACATTTCATCGTGTTCGTGACTGTGTGCATGGGATTTCTCCTTGAATGATACTTAGAGAGCAGTATGGACAGAAAAGATTGCTGAAACACGAGCCATTCAAGGGATTGCTGTCCCCTACTGGGACATGGTGAATGTTTTAAAGCTTGAGAAACCAGAGCTGGTCACTACCTGTAACAGCTCAAGAGCCATCCCCGCTTTCCAGTGCATTGCTGTTATTGTTAGGTATGCTATTCAGGAAGGTGGGCTTGGGGGAAAATAAATAAAAAAATAAATAAATAAAAAAGAAATACTAAAATAGAAGATAGAAGCAAAGCAAACTAACACTGAGCCAATCCGATTAATAAAGGATGCCAGGAATTGGTGTTAATTTGTGTCTGATTTAAAGTGCCTGGTGGGTGGAGAGAGAACAGCCCACAAGAAGCAGCTGGGCTCCTTTTCCATCCCCCAACCCTGCTGTTGGTGCGGCGTGGTGGGGGAAAGAGGAGCACACAATCAGGCGATTCATCCCCACACTGCCGCACTTCGCAAAGGCAAAGGAGAAGAAGGGAAGGAGGGAGAGGGAGAGAGAAAAAGCAGCAATCCGGTTCTCATGAAAAGCATCAGCAGCAAATATCACGCTTCTGCACACCTAAGCATGATCAACCCGCTGTACCCGTTTACTGGCCCTTTGTGAGACGCCAATGGACAGCTCTGACCAAAAGAACTGGATTGATACCTTTCCTCATCTGGTTGCTGGGCTCAGGTGTGCTGAGTGATGAGGGGGGTGCTCTAATCAGCTGTGGTGGGGCTGGCAGGGTTCCTCTTCTCTCAAGGACAGAGCTCTGATTTATGTGTAGAGCTGGGTAAGAGAGACAAGCTCCCTCACTGACGTGGCTCCAATGCAGTGGTCCATCTACACCAACAAAAGTGGTACCCGGATTCACTCCCAGTGCGGAGATCTCTACCCCTCCTCAGTTCTTTCAGTGAAGCCCAAGAGGACAATGGCTATGGCTATCCTCATAAATAAAGGAGGGATTAAATGCAGGCATGAGTGTGGTCCCATGGTCATCCAGATTATTTAATTACTTGCACGTTCCTTGGTGCAGTTTTGGCCCAAGAAGGTGCCAGGACACAGTCTCGTAGATGGCTGAGCCAATGGACTCTCTCCCACAGGCCTGTGGGATGAGGTCAGCCCGTTTCGAAGGGGAGGAGAGTTGAGGTTCGTGGCCTCAAACTGTGCCATGCTTGGCCCCAGAGCCAAAGAACAGCCCCTGCTCTGTTTCCTTCGCTAGTATAGACATAGCCTGTGGAGACAGACAGCAAAAGGGCAAATTAGCATTTAGTTGGCATGTGAATTTCTGTTCTTTAGGAACAAAAGGAGGGCCATCTGCTCATTGTGTCTCGCAGGAGGTGGGGGCTTTCATTTGCAACCAACCTGTGCTGGATTTCACCCTGCTATTCAACCTGGAGATGCTACAGACCCTCCAGGTATTGTCCTGGGAGACTGAGGACATCCACTGTGCCCCACTGTGCCGGGTCAACCTACCCTTTGGGAAAAAAAAAACCCAATGATCCTAATCTCCTGGAATCTTCCTAGAAGGACTGCTCGTCTCTCTTGCATTTCCGTTTACTGAGGCTAGTTTCTGGGCTGCACAGTTGGGTTTGTCATCGAAGGGCTGCTCGGGAACACCTGGGTCTGTGCATGCTGCTACCTTATGGTGAAGTTTCTCTAAACAGTGCTGGGCTGGAAGGAGGAGGAACAGTCTCAAAACCTTTCTCTGGAGGAAATGGGAAGCTGAATTGTCTCTATATGGCTTTGCAGCTGAGGTCCCCTCCTAAATCTTGGGTAGAAACCTAAATCTAAGCCCTGCTTGGTGTCTGCAGACCTCCAGCTCCCCTCCAGTCCTGTCTGCCTGTCCCCCGAGCCAGAAGTGAAAACCCATACGAATGAAGGAGCATGTGAAAATCACAGACTCCGCTGTCATCTCTGTGATAAAGCATCACCCAAGCCCTTCTCAGAATAAATATAAACCAACCTCCTTCAATCCTTCATCTTCATCAAGGCTGCACACAGACAGCTAACCCCAGCACCAAAGCTGCATATTCTCAGTGCTGCACAGATCATAATGTCCTCCATCATCTCCTGTGATTAAACACTGCCCCAAAAAGTGAGAAGAGAGGAGACTTTTTGTTTCACAATAACCCCCATGCTTGCCCCTCACCGATAAACCATCCTCCATCCCATGTCACACTGCTCAAGAGTTCCTGGAGAGGAGACTGAAAAGGGGAGAAGCGTACATCTGTCTCATTTATGCAAATCCTGAATTGCTTGTCGTGAGGCTGATAGATGAGATGCAAGGAATAATCCTGCTGGTTAGCGCCTGTGCTATGATTGCATTCCTCTGCCAGCCTGTCTACATTCGAGCATTTTAGGATTTGTTATAGGGGAGCCTAGAAGACAGTCTCTGCCCTGGAGAGTCTGCAAGGAAAAAGGGGGGTGTGTGGGGTGTGGGGTGCGTGTGTGTCTCCAGGGAGCAGAGGAGGCAGGAACCCTTTGCTGTGCAGCATGATTAGCTCAGGCATGGCACTGCGTTGTTGTGGGCATGACACCCCAGAAAGATTTAAGTCTGGGCAGACAATCATCCCAACAACCGCTTTCCCGAGCAGTGCAATGGCGTCACACGGGATGTGGGAGACTGGACAGGAGGACATGGATCAGGCCAACCCATTTGGGTAGGGAAGTTTAGCAACACGAAGGTGACTTCGATTTCATTTCAGGCTCTGGCCATGGTTTGTTTAGTGGTGTAGACATATGTCCTGTGGCTTAGGGGTGATTACTAATATCCTGCTCGTGTCTATAATAAATGAAAGAATGGTTATTTAGGTAAGGATCATAAATTCATAGAATCACAGAATCATGTGGGTGATTGGGTTTGGAAAAGACCTTTAAAGATCATCTATTCCACCCACCTCCTGCCATGGTCATGAAGAAACACATCCCAGGTGATCTGAATTATTATCAGGTTGCTCAAAGCCCCGTCCAACCTGACCTTGAACATCTTCAGGGATGGGGCATCCACAACTTCTCCGGGCAACCTGGACCAGTGTTTCACCACCCTCATCATAAAAATATTTCTTCCTCATATGCAATCTAAACTTACCTTCCTTCAGTTTAAACTGTTACCCCTTGTTCTGGCACTACAGGCCTTGGTAAAAAGCCTCTCTTCATCTTTCTTATAAGCCTCCTTTATATATTGAAAGGCTGAAATTAAATCTCCACAGGGTCTTCTCTTCTCCAGACTGGACAACCCCAACTCTTGCAACTTTTCTTCATAGGAGAGACGTTCCAGCTCTCTGACAATTTTCCTGGCCCTCCTCTGGACCCGATCGAATGAGTTCATGTCTGTCTTGCGCTAGGAACTCCAGGTCTGGACACAGTACTGCAGGGGCTCTCACCAGAGCAGAGTAGAGGGTGAGAATCCTCTCCCCTGACCTGCTGGCCACACTCCTTTTGATGCAGCCCAGAATACAGGTGCACATTGCTGGCTCATAGTCGGCTTTTATCCACCAGGATCGCCAGGTCCTTTTTCACAGAGCTGCTCTCAATCCATTCACCCTCCAGTCTATACTGATATTGGGGACTGCCCTGACCCAGAGCCATCCAAGTCCATCTAGATGCTCAGTGAAAGAATGAAGGAAAGGCAAAGAAGAGTAGACACTTCTGAGACTGGCAGTTGCATCCAGACCATTGTTTTCAACAGGAGCTGATGGACTTGTCCTTTACAAATTCTCTAATCCATTTTGGCACTCTTTTATACCTTTAGCCTCCACAGCATCCTGTGGCAATGAGGTCCCCAATTGAATTACGAGCTATGTGAAAAAGTACTTCCTTTTGTTTGTGTTCAGCCTTTGGGGTCAGTAAGGATGATTTTCTGCGTCATGAGGCTTAATTCACTTCTGCTCCCCGTGTCCCTCGAGGACCTTGGAGAGAAGGTGCTGTAGAAATGCACATATTTATCATTCTTCTGTTTTGTAAGTTCAGGTTATATACTTCTGCTGCTTCAAGGTCATGGCTGGATCCCAAATCGCTGCAACTTGGGGCTTTAAATGGGATAGGGTATATTCTTGATTCTCTCCACCTTCAGGGTCTGTGCTCAACTTGGTAGAAAGGTCCCACACTTTGCTTAAGCTCAGATGTTTCTACCTTCTCCATGGCACCGGGAAGTTCCTGTTTGCCCATGTTACTGTGGCATCAGAAGACTTCAAAGCCCCTCATTTCAGGCTGTGTAGAAGCAGCTGGAATCACTCCCATAGCTAGTGCAGTCCTGTAGTTCGAGGCCTTCTGTGCTGTTCACTCTGGCAGCAAGGCAAGGGACCGTCATAGTTCTGGTTTTAATAAAAGGAGATGTGTTTCAGGTGTGTCTTGTAGCCACAGCCCTGAATCTCCATCTTCCTCCTGCTGAGAGGTACAGGAAAATTGCAAATCGGAGCAATACCATCTTATGGTCCTTCTGTGTGCAATTTAGAGACATCCTCATTGGGCATTGGAAACTGAATGTCTAAAATTATGAGCTGAATTCCTGTTGTCAGAAGGGGTAATGTTCCCAATCCAGTTTTAACTGTGCTGAGACTGCAGCATTCGGAAACTAAGCACGGTGCACCTTCAGGGTTGCTGTAAAATTAGACCCTGATGTAGTCTTTCCTTCTTTTCCCAGCTGCTGCCTAGGAAAATTAGCAACAACACTAGGGTAGTGTCAGCATTGTTTGTCAGATGGAGAAAACTGAGGCACGGTCACTGAGAGAGAGCACAAAGCTATGGAAGGAGTTGCAAGAGCACACAGTAAAACTTCTGTCCATCCAGGGCTGGTCAAAGCATGTGGTCATCCCCTGAGTGCAAATCCTAGTCTGGAGCTGGTTACAAAACAGCTACTTGGGTGTTGATCCCATTTCTCTTCTTTCCTTTGGACAGCCAGGCTTCCATGGAGCAGGCAAAGTTCAATATCAGTTGATATTCAGTCCCAGGGAGTTTGGACAGACCAGGCAAGAGCAGAGGTCCAGGTGTCTTGGGCAAGGCACCAGATTTTCTTTTCTCCTCTGTAGCCATCTCTACAGCAGTGACACCAAAGGGCCGGGGTATGGTCTCAAACACTGTCCCATCACTACCTACACATCTCAGGACACTTCCTGGCAAGGTTCTGGCCCCAGTCAACAAGTTTCACTGCAGACCATGCCTGGGCAACCCCCAGCAGGGCTAGAGGCCTGGGGAGGAGTGGCTGGAGAGCTGCCGGTCAGAGAGGGACTGGGGGGTGAGAATGAGCCAGAGTGTGCCCAGGGGCCAAGGAGGGCAACGGCATCCTGGCTGGTGTCAGCACTGGCGTGGCCAGCAGGGACAGGGAAGGGATCTGAGCCCTGGGCTCGGCACTGGGGAGGCCGCCCCTCGCTGAGGGGGTTCAGTTCTGGGCCCCTCACCCCAAAAAGGCCATTGAGTGACTCGAGCGTGGCCAGAGAAGGGCAACGGAGCTGGGGCAGGGTCTGGAGCACAGGTCTGCTGGGGAGCGGCTGGGGGAACTGGGGGGGTTCAGTCTGGAGAAGGTCTGCTGGGGAGCGGCTGAGGGGAGACCTCTGGCCCTCGGCAACTCCCTGCCAGGAGGGGGCAGAGAGAGGGGATGAGTCTCTGGAGCCAAGGAGCTGGGAATGGTCAGTGCTGGATTAGCGGTTGGACTGGATGATCTTCAAGGTCCTTTCCAATCTAGCTGTTTCTGTGATTCTGTGGGCACACCTCAGGAGAGAGCATTACGCAGTGGCAAGGTTGTCCTGCTTTGGGGGGTAGGCAACTTAACCCCATGGACATGAGTTATGCCAAGGCTCTTGACCTCAGAGGCCAGAAAAAAAGGCCTAGAGCATATGATTTATGCAGGATGCATAAACGAGCAGCATCGGGATGTGTACTGACCTCTGCCTTGTGCGTGTGCCACCCCGTGAATCGCAAAGCCCAGTTTGGGGTTTGCCAATGATTGCTTTGCCCACACCCCCGTGCAAGCCTGAGCATCAGCACACACACAGAGCCCACCCCCCCGCATCCCCTCTCCCTGGGGGCTCCCATTTAACTCCCCAGCTAATGTCAGTGCTTTTAACCTCCAGCTGAATTTCCAATCAATTGCATCCCAGTCCCCAGCAATGGAAGCAGTCTGACCCCCACCTGCTTTCTGCCGCTCATTAGGATGACCTTGCCCTCAGAGACCCTCTTGTGTCACCCTCACACCCAGGAGCGGGGTGGGAACATAGGGGAAAAGACTCTGCCCATGGAACACTAACAGAGAGAAATAAGACAACTGGGGAAACAAGTTTTCTAAGATTTTTCTGGTGTAAAATCCAGGGTATTTCTGGCAATGTGCATTGCTCCTCGGGTGGTACCATAGATGGGGATGGATGGGAGCTAGGGCAGTCAGAGGGTGGGGGCAATACTGGCATGGAAGGAAGGCTGATCTTACAGGGTGTACTGGGTCTGGCTGAGCTGGAACTGGTTTTCCCCTCTAGCAGCCCTCACAGTGCTGTGGTTTATGCTGGGAGCTGGCAGGGTGTTGGCAGCACCCTGGTGTGGTGGCTACTGCTGAGCAGCGCTTACACAGCACCGAGGCTCTTCCCAATATTGTCCCCCCACCGTGGGACGGGGTGGGCAGGATCTTGGGAGGGGACACAGCCAGGACAGCTGACCCCAGCTGACCCAAGGAACATTCCAGACCATGTGACGTCTGCTCAGTATAAAGCTGGGAGAAAGGAGGAAGGGGATGGAGTCATCCTTGGTCCTCTGAGGCAACCACTCTGCGTGTGGGAGCCCTGTTCCTGAGAAGGCCCCACATCGCCTCTCCATGGAAAGTAGAGAATAAATCTGTTTTCTTTTTTTTTTTTTTCTTCCATGCCCAGACCTTTGCTTTGCTTTGCATATAATAAAACGGCTTTAGCTTTACCCACGAGGGTTGGTCTATCTTATTTTATTTCTCCTCTTTGTTCTGTTGAGAAAACAAGGGGAAAGGGGGGGAAGTGATGGAGCAACTTGGCGGGTATCTGGTGTTTAGCCAAGGTCAAACCACCACACAGGGATCAGAAGAATTGTGTATTCTCCAGAGGGTGAGGAAATGCCTGGGAACAGTGTGGAGCAATGACCAACCTAAACTCACAGCAGGCTGTACCTTACTTAAACTGAGGTTTATGTCTGATCTGCTAATGGGAAACTGAGGCAGAGAAAGAGACCTCTATCATCTGTCTTCTTCCAAGAACCCCATCGGCTCCTTGACTTTGCTCTGTAATGGCATCCAATCCATCTCAGTGTCACGCAGACTTTGAGAAACTCCCAGTCCTGGCAGTACTCCTAATGGGCCATGCCAATGGCTTTGTACCTGCGTAGAGGAAAACTGAGAACAAACACAGCTGCAAGTCAGGCTGAAGTGATGTTCAAATGACAAGTACACACATGACATCTGTCTGAGGCTTTGTTGGACCCAACAGAAGGTGCTGCAGAGCCCTGGACCCGCTTCCCTCGAGCAGCCACATTTGGGATTAGATGGAGCACATCTGGCCCTCGTTGTCTGCCGGGCTTTTCTCTACAGAAGTTTCACTGGGTCCTAGATCTTAGAGTCCAGTTTTTCTGCTCAGCTGCCTCCTGATCCCACTCACTGAAAAGAAAAAAAAATAAATGCAGAGCCAGGAACTGAGCTTGACCTGCCTACACCCCGGCTTGAGAGTTTTAGCTATGGGCCCATCCTCAATTAACGTGATCTGGAGCAGAGACCTTAATGTTTAAGGTTGTTAATCTCATCTCAGGATGAAATCTCAGTGGATTGGAAATGAATCACCATCTTCAGCACTTTGCTGGAGCTTTTCAGATCAGAGAGCAGTACAGAAAAGCAGAGGGTGCTTAACATCCATCTTTTCAGGTGGGAAAACTGAAGCGTGGATTGGCAGATAGGCTTAACTGAGAGTATGCACAGGTCCTGGAGCCAAGATTAAAATCTGGCCTCTGGCTCTGACAGTGTCTCCCCATCTGTCCAGTGCTGCAGGTGATCAGAGATGGGATGGGTCAGCTGAGGCTCAGGGGTTTTGGAGTTTCTTCATTGCAGCTGAAATCCTCTCGGGACATCCTTGCACGGTCTGTTTCTATATATCACCTCTTGGCCCTCCTCTTCCAGCCCTTGAAAACTGAAACAGAACCAGGATTCTGTCCCCACAAGCCAAACCCCATCACAGGATCAAGTACTTTGCACCCTATTTGTGCTGTTGCTGCAGGCTCTTGCATGCCTGCTGGAGCCCATGCCTAAAGAGGGTGCTTTTCCAGGTTAGAGCTGAGAGAAATTTAGAATGAAGGATGTTAGTGTCTGTAAATGTAATTTATTAACACAGCAGAAAGGTGAGAATCAGGCTTTCTCTGCACTCGGGAGACTGAGATGGGTAGAGGCTGTGGGCAGTACATCGGGATCTACAGTGGTGGAGAAAATATGCCGGGTTGTGAGGGGTCCATGCAGAAATATATTTTTGGCAAGTGAAACAGCAGGAGGGAAGCAGAGCTGGACTCTTGCTTATCTGAGCCTAGCTGGACTCTTGTTTATGTGAGCCTTGTCTGCTTTCCTTTGCTTCCCAGAGGGGCTTTGTCTGAGTTCAGCTTTCAGCATTTGGTTCATAGATAGATCTGGCCTGGCCAGATCCTGACCTGGGGAGTTCCAGCTGGAGCTGGTTTAACAGCCTTTCCAGGATAAGATCCACGTCTGAAATGCCTCTGCAGAGAGTGGATGTGTGCTGAAGGCACGGTGAGACCTAAAGCATTTCCCAGTCCTGCCATACCCACCAAGTCATCCTTTTGCTCTTTCAGGTTACGGTTTTCGCTAGATTCTGCTTTGCCAGAAAATAAACATGAATCTCTATAGATAAACTCTTGCTGGAAAGGGCCAGAATCAAGTAAATACTCACAGAAAAGAGAAGAAAAATGTATCATTAAAAGGCATACTAAGGAAAAACCTGATCTTGAGTATTGATTTTACAGAAGAGGTGCTGCTCCAGGACCTGTGCGAGCTCCATCCATCTCCAGGTGCTGCCCAGGGCTAACTCCTCTCCTTACAGCCCAGCAGAGCCCCTGCAGCCAAACATCAGCCAGGTCTGAGCCCTTCCTGACTCCTCGATAGGCTGCCCGTTCACAGATGCCACCATGTTTTTCCAGGCATTTCCACCGTGTTTTGCTCACCTCAGTAGCAAAAATAAAATTTCCAAGCGGGTTACAGCTTATTTTTTTTTTTTTTTTTTTTTTTTTTTTTTTTTCTGCTAGCAGTTCCTCGTGAATAAGGACAGAGCATAGTGATTTCCCATGTTTTCTGAGTGTCAAGGGACTGAGCTTTTTGAGGCCAAGCAGTTTTCTGCCTCCAGCAAAAAGGATATTTTGTTTGATATCTGGGAATTTCTTACAGGGAAATGGGAAGCCCCAGGAAAAGAGGATTAGCTTGAGGAGAGTGGTTTTCACCCTGCTGGGATGTCAGCCATGTACCAAGGTCAGGAGAAGGAAAAGCAGAGGGAGGTAAATGTTGGATGATAGCACATCTGAGCTGGTGGGCAGAGAGAGGGGAGTTGGGACACGGCTGAGCTAGTGGGGAAGATCAGGGTGAGGGTGATGGGAGAGGTCCTACATGCAGCAGTGGGGAAGGATGACTTTTCTGCAGGCATCGCTTTGATTTTTTCCCCATTTTTTCCATGGAGTGTGTGTGTGTGTGTGTGTGTGTGTGTGTGTATCTAAGAGTGCCCTCCATTGGCCAAACCCAGGCTGCTGCACCAAGAGTTTTGTGTCACCAGCACGACTGAGGAAGGTGATGGATACCCAACCAGGGAGGATGGCCTTTGTGTGTGGGAGGACTCTGTGCCATGCACAGACTCTGCAAATCAGGGCCCGTCGCAGCACTGCCTGCATTTCACAGCCTCCTCCTGCTCGTGCAGAGCTGAAATCCCTATGCTGGGGCACAGCTGCAAAGTCTGACCTGGAAATGTGGAGATGTCCATCTGGAAGGTCTTAGTGGGATAGGGGGAACCTGCGTGTGAGGTTGTTCAGGCAGGGGGTGAAGGCAGTTGTAGGCAGATGCCCTGATCCCTCCCTGCTCACACAGGTCTCATGCTGCCTTTATCCCCAGGATGGGCGTGGGGTGTGCTTGGGGCATATAAACACGTGCAGAAAACAAGAAGGGACATGAGGGCGGTGGAAAACTCCAGCCTCAGACGTGAATCATCTCGATTTACCGTTATTGTGGGAAGATGGGGTGCACCACCGAACAGCTTGCAGGCTCCAAAACTCACTGGGACCAGTGCAAACTGGGTGCCTAAACCCCTTAGGTGTAACATGTGATTCGGTGCCTGCCTGGTTTTGTTTAAGTTGGGGAGGTCTGTCCTGGGTTGTGTTTCTGAACCATGCCTGCTCCAGTGTGGGGGGTGCCAGGGTGGGATGGCAAATACTCAGCAAAGAGGCATTAAAAATTACCAGGGCTCTGTGCAATGGTGCAAGAGCACAGGAGCCGTGCCGGTGGTTCCACACCTCTTCATAACCCTCTGCTCCATCATCTCTAACACCTGCACAGGGTAACCAAGGCAGAAGGGCCGTTTGGATCAAATTTGTTGGCCTCTTTCTGTGAGTTGCTTGGGGTGAATCGCCTTCTGTCAGGGGCACACACACACGCACACAAAGAAGACAATATTTTCGCCCTTTGTTTTGTCCTTGAGAAATGCAGGCGAAGGGCAGCCCAAGGTACCCCACGGTCACCTGCTGTCCCTAAGCTTTACTTCAGGAAGAGCTTCTCTGCCAGAACCATCTCTCAGGCACAAGAAAGAACAGGACAGGTTGCAAGTACTCCAAGTTGGAGCTGACGAATAGAACCAGGGATGGATGTCTCCCATCACACAAAATTACAGAAATAGCCAGGCTACCTAAGCACTAGCTGTGGCAACAATCATGGGAATATGGGGAAATCTGCCTGTGTGCCATAGGAATGTTGTCTCCAACACTGGAATAATCTGTTTTCTCATGCATTTAATATCACTTCCCCAGCTGCAGGCTGCAGCCTCTGGCATATGTCCCTTGGGTTATTTTCTGGATTAAAGTGTAGAAGATGGATCTCGCTGCTGAAATGCAGCAGCCGGTCAACTACCCATTGCATTTTCCCTCCCTGCCAGGTCCAACATGTGTTGAACCAAAGATCCAGATGTGGCGGGGGTTTTGTCTGTTAACTTCTTCCACTCTAAGTAAAGATTCCCACTTCAACAAGGATTAGTTGAAAGAGAAAAAAATATGTTTATGTTCCTTATGGTGAAACCTTCCAGATGGGACTACATTCAGGGGAAATCAATTCCGAGACCTAACAACCGTAACACAGCGTCCCATTAACGGGTCTCTTTAGTTAAAGTTTGTTGGCTTTTACGGTGCTTTTCCCAGGGAGGGGCGGTGACGGGGGATGCGTTTTGTGCTTGCTGCCTCCTCATTCAGTAGCAGGTCTGTGGACAGCGTGAGAAAAATCGGGTTTGTGGAGGGCAGGAGGCTTGGGCTGTATCCCACATGCTGAAGTCACCATTAGGGACCGGATCTCGGCGCAAGCCCTGTCTCCTAATCAGCTTGTTGCTATGGAGGCACCGCTGGCTCCTGTTTCCAACTGGGAGAGGCAGGTTTCTTCACGGTCTGGACCAGAGGTTAAGATGCTCCCTGGCTGGCTCATTGGCGTGAAGGTCGGATAGACTTTGGTTTTGCAAAGCCATGCCTGCTTGCAAACAGCATGAACCGCTCAGGCAGTGCTCTGCAGTGAGGGAGAGGTGAACCAACAGTCCCTTCCAGAGCCTCAGCTAAGCAAGCACATTTCACTTACCAAAGCTGATATTTAAGGCATTCGCAGTCATTTCCAAGCAACCCCTCCTGCTAATCAGGATGACATCTCTGGAAATTTATAGGATGCTTGGTTGATGCCTGTGGTTTTCCTTGCTAGCAAGTGCTGCTTTGCATCCTCTAAGCAGGCTGCATCCCTGAATCCTGGCTCCCGAGGCAGGTAGGAGTCTGGCACAGGAAAATTTGCACTGCAGAGCTTTGCAGGCTGAATACCGCTGTCAAGAGTGGGGACCCGACTTCTGAAAAATTTAAGTGCAAATGCGTTTGGACTCTATGCTGATTAGTGTCGGGTCTAACAGACACTCAGGAATCTGCTGGCAGAGGCTGCAGCGATTTGAAGCTTGGATGAAACACAGTTTGCAAATAGCGGATCTGACTTTCAAGTTACCTAATTCTTTCCTCCCTGGAAAAAATAAAAGGTTTTTTTTTTGCAGAAAAGGGGTGATGCAAAGATAAAACTTTGATATAGAATAAGGAGGGAAAGCAAGTGGTGAATGTGGAGATGCATTTGGCTTCTTGTCTCCTCCAAGATGCACAGGATGGTCTGTGGGTTTCATCTCTTATTTTTCAGTCTCTCCTGGAAGGCAGGATTGAGTTTAGCTGTGTGAATTGTAGATTTCCTGGGAATTTGGCTGCTGTGAAAGCTTCCTCTGTTTGCAGTCTGGGAAGGCAGAGCCTGTCAGTGGAGTGTGAGGGGGCAGCACTTGGGGTCAGTGGTGTGGACACCGTGGGGCTGGGAGGAGGGTCAATGTCTGCAATGGAGAAGGCACATTTCCTTTCTTCCTTGCAGCAGGTGCCCCTCTCCACAGACTTTCGCCCCAGTTCCTTCTTGGCAGTGCCACTGTGGTCCCTGATCATGGAGAAACACCTCCCAGGTGATCTGAATTATTTTGAGGTTGCAGCCCAGGACGATGTTAGCATTTCAGGAGTTGGGCTGCTTGCACTCAGGCTTCATTGCAGAGGCCCTGAGCACTTGCTTTTTACTAACCTGTGGACCACGGAGGCTCCTGAAATCAAGGCAGTAGTCTGACTTGGTAGGGGGAACCTCCCTCCCAGGGGTCCAATCTGTCCTTCTGAACTTAGGTAGCAGCCCTGTTTCGGAGGCAGCAAGTGCTGCAGGGACGAGGCTAAACCTCACCCAAGGGGAAAATGCTGATTTTCTCTGCGGTGAGTCAAAAGGCTAGGAAAAGAGATGGCTGGAAAGGTGAGAAGGAAAGGAGATGTGGCTGTATGTCCAGCAGTGGGAGGAGGGGTTCTGCCCCTCCTGCCTTCCGCCCCCCGTATCTGCTAATAGGCCCCCCCTCCCCAAACATGGGAGTGCACTCTGCGTGGGGTGGGGGTACAAGACAAAGAGATCCCTGACACTGACAGTGTTCCCCCTCCATTTCTCCTCCAGTAGAAGGAGAGAAGATGGAGGGAGGGAGCACAGGAGGGTCTTCTTGGTGGGGCAAGAAAGAGGGAGACTTACAAGAGTGCAGAGGGTGCAGGATTCTCTTCAACACAGCAGGGGACACAAGGCTCTGGGCAGTTGGGATGAAGAGGGGATCTGGGCTACGAAAGGTTTCAGGGAAAGGGTCCCATAGGGCAATGCAGGATGGCTGTTACTTTTGCTGAAGGAGGTTTGGGGGCTGAAGGAGGTCCTGGGGCTGGCAGGGAGGTCTCTCACTCTCTGGAGATGCTCTATGCTCAACTACAGTACCACAGGCTTTGGGGTGTCCTGTACACAGGGAGGAAAGGCAAAGTGGCTGCCTGATGTAGGAAGATCTAAAATCTGCCTCTATCACCCTTTTTTTCTTCCTGTACTGAGTGCAAAACTCCTTTCAGCCCTGGCTTCCTGTCTGGGCTCAGGATTAGACCAGGACTGGAGTACTGAACAACAACTCCCTTCCTCTGCACTGATATGGTGAAAGAGGAGGGAGGAGAGAGAAAAGGAGAGACAGAAAGAAGCAGAAAACCAACAGCTGGCCGGAGGAAGAGAGGAGGCAGAGCCCAGCTGCCCATGCCGACCTCCAGCCCACCCTCCCTACGTGCAGCCTGAAGTCTGTGTTGAACCAGCATCCTGGCTGCGCTGGGATGGAGAGGAGTGGGAACTCCCTAAAGCAGAGATCAGTGGTGTTTGCTTTGGGGAGGTGATTAGAAATCACTGCACAGGTTCTGCTCAGCTCAGCAGAGAGGCACTGCGTGGGCAGAAGGCACTGGGAAAATGGGATCACGGCGATGTTGTCCCCCACTGTGAGTCTTAGCTGGGCCCCTCCTGGATATCAGGACATCCCCAGGACGGGTACAGCCCCAAACCTGGCATGGGGATAGTGATGTGGGGTTGCTTCTTCCCCTGATGTGATGTGCTGGGACTGGGGATGCTGTGTGGATTCTCAGCCTTGCAAAGGGTTAATAAAAAAAAAAATAACCCCGAACCATCACCAAAAAACCCAAATCCCAAATCTCTTCTCTTTCTCTCCCCTCCTCCTTCCCTTCCCTTTTTTTCCAGGTGTTGTTTATGGCCACAGGAGGGAGCTCAAATCCAGACATGGGAGGATTGGCTTGATTTCGGATCCAGAGCCTCTTAAACTCTCACTTTTCCTCTAAGCTGGTCCCTGTTATGTCCAGGATCTGGCGCCTGCTTGACATTTACTTTGAGTTCCAGAGGACCAGAGACCTAGGATGAGGAGCATTGGATCTGCCCTGAACCTGCTTTTGGTATCGCCACTCTACTTTGTGTGGACCGTGGTCGCTCTGGACCTGGCACAAACTCCCTGCACCACTTTGGTCCAGGGGAAATTCTTTGGGTATTTCTCCTCCTTTGCCGTCTTCCCGTTGAACTCCTCTCTCTGCTCTTGGATTATTCAGAACCCTGACCCTCGGAGGTACACTTTGTACATGAAGATCCTAAAACCTACTGGCGTATGTGACCACCAGCACATCCGCACTTACCAGTTCGACTCCTTCCTGGAGTCCACCCGCACCTACCTGGGCATGGAGAGCTTCGATGATGTGTTGAAGCTCTGTGACGGCTCCACCCGCTATGCCTTCCTCCAGTCCAACAAGCAGTTCCTCCAGATGAAGCAGACCGCGCCTCCGGGAGTGGAAACCTGGCCCGTGCGGTGGAAGCCCACAAAGGCTCAGGAGAGGGACTTCTCGGTGGAGTACCTCGTGGTGGGCAACAGGAACCCTAGCAAAGCTGCTTGCCAGATGCTCTGCAAGTGGCTGGACACGTGCTTGGCCATTAGTAGCAGCTCCCACCCATGCGGCATTATGCAGACCCCATGCTCTTGCTCAGGAGGGGAGGTCCTAGATCAAGCCAGCGAGATCCTGGGGCTCACGAGGAAGAAAGAAGATTGCTATAAGGATGGAATTTATTTGGAGAACTGCATGAGCAGCCCCAAAGACAGCAGCGGAGTGGAGTTCCTGGGTGAGTGGAGGGCGGCTGGGGGTGTTTGGGAGGGAGGACTGGTTGGGCTGTCCTCTCCCGGGTCTCACACTGTCCCCGTCACTTCTGTGTCTGAGTCTGCGGATGCCTGGTATAAAAACCCTATTTCCTAACCAATAGGCAGGTCTGGTAACCCTCAGTGGCTCTTTATGAGCCCGCGACTGGAATTACAAAACATCTTTCCCTAAATATATCCTCAATAGTTTATTAATTCCCAGCACTTGTGCCTTGCTTGTTTTTTACTTCTGCAGCCTCAGAGCTGCTGAGGGAAGAGTCTCACCTGAGGGTGAGTGGTTTTCCAGCGTGATTACAGATGTCCTAGGAAAGGCAGGATCCAAGCTACCTCCCAAGGTGGGCTGCACTCAGCAGCCCTATCAACCATTTTAATTGATGGGAAAAACTTAATTTTGGGGTCCGGTTCAAGGGAACGGCAACAGAAGGCACTCTCAACTCTCATATTATTCTCAGACTTATTTTCCTTCTGGAGGCTTTCAGAAAGAAAACTCACTATGCTGCTTCTGTGGGATTATCTGGTGCCTTTGCTGGGACTCATTCCTCAGATATTTCATCAGTGGTTTGATGATGATCTTGAGTATGGTATGGGCTGGAAAGGGACTAGAGAGGTGGAAGAGGCATGAAAAAGAGGGTTATGAGTAAGAGTGAGATGCTCCTGAGGTCTGATCTGGGTGATGGTCTGCGGAGGGAAACGCTCATCCCACACAGTCTCTGCCGGTGCTACGGTGCCATGTAAGGCAGAAGGGAATCGGGAGGGTCCAAAAGCGAATCCTTTCTCTCAGCGCCTGTGTCAGATCCTCTCTGATGTATTTATTCTCAGCTCCCGTCCCACCTGCCAGCAGGCAGGTTATATAAAGCGGAGGTGTGATGCTAAATGGGGATCTGGGTGGTGGGGAGGTGAGCCTCCACTTTGGCAAGGTTCAGGCCCATGTCTGACCCCCACCCCAGAGTCTCACCTTCTTCAGGTGTTGGACTCCAACATCCTCTGCCACCGAGAGAAAGTTGGCATCCATCTGGGTCTGGACTTTGGGACTCCTGCCTGGCTTTTGCAGCCACCCCCAATCAGGGGGGAATTTCTCAAGGTGGGGGAAAGGAGATTAAATTTGCTTGCGGTAGGGAGGAGGTTACCAGGCACAGGTCCAAGCTGTGCAGTGTGATTTTCTTGCAGACTGCAGTCTGGTGATAGCTGAGAGATTAGTATATGATCAGGTACTAGTGCTTCCGTCAGTGCATTTGGGGGGAGATTTTGTTTCTCACTGATCTGTGAATCAATACATGAAGGCACACAGCCGAGACATAAATCCTGTAAATGAGTTCTCCAGCCGTGCCTCCCTCCCCAGCTATGAGCACACGGCGATATTCCCTCTCCAGATTTCGGATTTCTTTGCCGTGCCCTTTTCTCCTGCGTGAACAGCTTGTGAGGAGTACCATGTTGGCTGCCTCCTCGGAGTGATGCGAGCTTCGTTAAGTCATGTGTCATGCCTTGCATCTGCTGATTGGATGATTTATGCATTCAACCCAAGCAGCATGACCTTTTTCATTGCAACCAATGGTGAAATTTGAAATAAGATTTTCAGCAAATCCTGAAGCATTCAAGCTTAATATTGGCTTTTGTAAAGATCTCTCCTAGTAGAGCTTGAGTGCTTCAATGTTCCCAGAAAATAAATATGAAAGAGGCTCAAAGGTGGCTGGATCAAAATCCTTTTTGGGTGTCAAATATTTGTAGAGAGCGTAGATAATTTTTTGCTGGCTGCTCACATCTGCTCCATATTGAAGATACAAAATTATCATCTTCACTGGTGGGATGCCATCTACATAGAAACGATGCTTGCAGGGTGCCCGGCCTCTCCATGTGCTGCTCTGTCTGTCACTGTGTCTGTTTTGATTTTTGCAAAGGCTTGATCAGGAAGATGGAGGCGAGATCCAATTTGGACAGAGAGCCAGCGATCCCTTAACAGAATTTTGTGGGTGGAATATTTTGATAGGGTTCCTGATTTCCAAGCACTGATGCTGGTTGTTGCTGTCATTGTTGTCCTGATTGTATTTGTAGCATTTTTTTTTTTCCCTACAAGCTTTTTTTTTTTTTTTTTTTTTCCCTGCTGCTTCCTGAGTCATTTTGTGGTTTCTGGGCCTGTTTTGACACTTTCAGCTTTGAACAAGGGTATATGTGTGTGTTGTACTCATCTAGTTTGATGACTTACAAGGCACATAAGGAACTGCCAGATACCCAGATGCCATCCCAAAATGTGGAGCCTGACTTTTCCTGATGTGCCTCTTCTATACCTTGGATATTTCCAAAGCAAATGGATGGGTGCAAATCCCCAGAGACTACAACGAGATGCTGCGGTGGAGGCAGCCGTGCTTTGGCTCACAGAGACTGTGGCTGAGATCCCTTTGAAAAGGTTCACTCCCCACCCCCCGGACACTGATATGGTGAAGGATGGAGAGTGTGTGTTTGTGTGCTGGATTAGATGGTGTCAGAAGACACTCAAGAGTAGGCTGAGAATAGATCTGTTGGGCTGGATGTTGGTTTTCAAGGCCAAAGAGCAGACCTGGGGGATGAACTTCTCCTACTGACCCAGACCACAGATCTATCCACGACTGAGAATTAGACACACTGACCCTGTTGCTCCAGAGCTACCGGGACACGCAAGAAACCTAGATGGCAGCCCGATTTAACTCATGGTCAATGGGCTTGCACTTGGTTCAGGTGCACAGGGATGTTTGTGGACATTTATGACAGGATTTCACAAAGTGACTGTGCCAAAGTGACCCTGTCTTGTCCACAGCATCTGTTCTTCAATGTCTGGAGGTAGGAGAGGCCATTACAAATCTATTTCCCAGGTTTAGTGAGACACCCTCTTTGCACCCGCTCTCCCACGCAGAAGTTGCAGAGGTTACGGGGCGGAGGGGGGGAAGAATCTGTCAGGGTGCAGAGGCTTCAGGAGATACTTCTGTGTCTTGCTGTACATGGAGCTTGTCCTGGTGATCGGAAAGACACATTTGGAAATGTATTGGCAACAGCAGCCCACCCCCCACATCTCCCCTCCTTGCTGCAGCTACCTCCAACTGCTGCTCCAGAAAGGCTTGAACAGGCAGTTTTTTCTAGAAGACAATTCAACAGGGGAACTATTTATGGCCAACATCAGATCCCCCTTGGCTGACTCAGGCAACACAGGAAGAAGGCAGAGACCAGTTGTAGATCCTGATGTTTAGAGGTGAACTCTCTTTTAGGAATGCAAGTTGGCATTCCTGGAATAAGCTCCCCACGCCAGTTTGGGGTAGGAGAAGAAGGGGCTTGAAGATGGGAAAGCTTCCTGAAACACAGGGTGTTGAGATTTCATGATGAGCCTCCCAAACGTGAGTTGGCTTCACTGTAATCAGAGCTGGAGCTTTAAAAGAGACTCTGATGTGATACCGTAATGAGAGAAGGTTAAACGTGCGCTTAAGTGCTGTGCTGAGTTAGGCACTTAATGAATGTCTAATTAGTCTTGTGTTCATGTAATCTGTCCCTGGAAGGCCAAGACAGTTTTGTCACATTCTGATGACCTGCAGGGATAACCAGCATGCTCTGGTCCTTCTGCTCTTCATACCCCCATCTTGGAGGCATCCAAGATGTTGAGTGCAAAACAGGGTTAAATGTGTTCCCCCTGAAATACATTATTTGCTCCCTGGTGAAGTAGATGGTTCCAGGGCTGGAGGGATTTTTATGATGAACGAGTCTGATTGGTTTCATGTCTTGGCCAGAGAATTTCACAAATTCATTTCAGTAAAAATCTTAAAACTGGAATTAAATGGAGCCTGTTAAAAAACTCAAAACCCTGAATCTAGATATTGCTAGTCTGAAGTGCTAGGGATTTTCCCACCTTTCCTGATGAACTTTTTCATTGGTTTGCTCTCCCCATTTCTCTGAACAAATGCAGAACCTCCTTCCTCACACATACTCATCACTTCTGTTTTGTTAGTGGCGTTTCACATTCCCATCCTCAGATGTTTTTTTCTGCCTCTGTCTGCTAAATTAAGAAGTCATCTAACGTCCATTCTCTACTGTTTGGAGAGGCATTTATAGACCCATGAATAAGTTGCTTCTTAACCTCCACTGCATTAAGTAGGCTGAACTCCATAAATCTCTCACTGCAGGACACATCCTCCAAACCTTGGTTGTTGTTGAGAAGCTTTGTTTCATGCCTGGCCAGTTCTTAAGGCCAAAATGTGATGTCTTCTTTGCAGGGCTGAGTTTCTGCCTGGACTAATGGCTGGGTGACTGATGAAGGGGGTCTATGGTGTGGAAGAGGTGCCAGAGGCATAGGGACAAACGAATCAACTGCCATCGTCCCTACTGCAAGAAGTATGTTGTGTGGCACAGCTCTCCTCCCCTTGAATCTCTCTCAGGGTAGAACTAACTTGTTAAGTCATTTTCTATGTTTGTGGTGAGCTTTAGTGATCGTGTAAGCTCAGAGGCTGATAAAAAAAAAAATGTAATTGCCCAGGGACGGGTTCTCAAACCTCCTTGACCTCTTCAGCTCCTTCTTATGACACAGGCTCTATTCCTTCAGCGAGAGACCCCTAGGCCCAAACAACAGCTGAGCTTGCAGAGAAAGGTGTTTGACTTTGGATTTACCTTGGGCTTGGATTTGCCAAGCAAATGGCAAAGGGATTTGGATGGGTGCATTTTCATTGTCTCTCCTTCCTCCTGGCATGCACTTGCTGAGTGCGCTTGGGGTAGGTGTGATGCTTTCCAACTCCTTGCTTCTCCATCTGTGTTTGTCCCCAGTGTCTAGTCTGCACATCCTTGAGAGCAGAGCTAGGATATGGTGAGAGACAACCAGCAAAACATGGGGTGAGGAAGGGCTGGTGTCTGCTCACATGTAAAATTTTCCTGTGTACCCTGCTAAAAACATCAGGGGTTTTACCCGGCATCTCCCCAGCTTAAGTCCAAATCTCAACAGCTGTGAGCGAGAGCTGATACTGCTTCACAGCTCCTGGAAGAGGAGGTTGGATAGAGCCTGGCACCTGGCAAACAGGTCACCCTGTACCTGCAGTGAATCCCCACTGCACACATATGGGCAGCTCTTGATAGGACTGGGGTTTTTTGCATGCAGCCAGTGGGGTGTTTTATGGATGAGGCAAGTGCGGGTAACTCGTTCTTGGGTGCTGGAAAAGGCGTTTCTGATTCAGTTTAAACACCCAGATCTCTTTGATCTGTACAAGCCCTGCCTGCCCCACTGCTTTCCTCTGGGGTCTAATAGAATAGAATAGAATAGAATAGAATAGAATAGAATAGAATAGAATAGAATAGAATAGAATAGAATAGAATAGAATAGAATAGAATCTGTTGGAAGGGCCCTACAATGATCATCTAGGTCAACTGCCTGACCAGTTCAGAGCTGACCAAAACTTACAGCGTGTTGTTAAGGACAGTGTCCAAATGCCTTTTAAACACTGACCATCCTGGGGCGTTAACCACCTCTCCAGGAAGCCTGTTCCAGTGTTTGGCCACCCTCTCACTAAAGAAATACTTCCTAATGTCCAGTCTAAACCTCCCCTGGTGCAGCCATTGAACCATTCCCATGCATCCTATCCCTGGATACCAGGGAAAATAAGGTTTGGACATAAGAGTACTGGGGTCCTCCCAGGGGCAGAGCGTAGATTTCCGGAGCCTAAATTCACTCATGCATGTGTCTGTATGGAGAGGTCCTCTTTGGGAGATGGGAAGGGAGAAAAATGAGAAAGATAAAGTGATCAGTTCCCTTGTGAAGCCAACAGCTTGTGGACATGATCACAATGCAGAAACATCAGCAATTACCGTCTGAATGCGCTATTGTTGTGGCAGGGAGACTAAAGGTGGAATTTACATCCAGTTGCTGAGGGAGTTTCACAGACAGCTACTCCTATTATTTCTATGAGGGGACTTTTATGGGTAATTTAATGAGTGGCAGCCTGGGGAAAGGCTCAGCTTTTCAGTTATGCTTTTTTTTTTTTAAAAAAAAAAAATCCCATTGTTTAACATCCTCTTGTATTCAGGACCAATAGCAGCTGCCCCAAAATGTTTTGTATGAGAATAGAGGGTGAAATTTAGATGCAGGCAAACACAGACACCCCATTCAAAATCATCACATCTGCAGTGTAGTTTTACAACTGTAACTGCTGAATATGAGAATGAGGATGCTAATGCCTCGGAAGAGAAGGTGCAGAGACACTCCTGACCCCTTTCACAACCCACCCTGAATATCTGACATATTTAGGTGATGGGATCAAGCTGAAAAATGAAAAACATTGTCTTTCCGAGGGGAATTGGATCCACCAAGTTTTTCAGGTGCCTGATTAGCCTTCGAGATGCCTGACCCCCATGGGTTTCCTTGGCACTGAGCTCTCTGACCAGGTGGATCCTGTCTCTCATGGTGGATACAGCTCTGAGGTTTCTCCCAGATTTCCTTGAAAGAGAGTTTTCCCTTTTTCAGTGCTGGTTTCCTTTATCCACATGCAGCTCCCAAAGAGTTTGCGTGAAGCCAGGACTTAGCAGAGATGGCGCTTAGCCCAGCTGCCTTAGAGATTTAGCCAACAACCGACTCAGGAGGGGAGAAGGGCTCTGATCTTTGCCTAACGGGGTGGCAATAGAGGCTTAGCAGGGTTGAGAGCTTATCCATGAGTAGTCTGAGAGTGGACATGCATGTTCTAAGCTACAGCAAGCTCTTCCCATGTTGGGCAGAGCAGTAGATTTCACATATCACTATCACCTCTACAACTCATGTCTTCTCCCATATTTTCCTTTTCTGATAATCAGTGAAACTTTGCAACATGTGTGGTTGCTGATCCTGCCTCCTCTGAGCCCATCATCCCCCAAGGCAGTACTGAAGCAAGCTTGGGCTGAACAGGTTAGAAGACTGGTTTTGGATTTTCAGCAGGTATCATTTAATGTGACTCTGCGACTTTAACCTGGGGAGGATTCAGCAACTATGTGTCCCCGGGGTGGCTCTGCCAATGTCACCTCCAGTTGTTGATGCTCGGTGTAGTACGCTCTCTTATTGCACTTGGTGCAGACAGCAATCTGATACTGAGATCCTACGTTTCAGCCTTCCAGCAGTTTGAGACAACCAGGCTAGGAAAGGACATCCTTTAGCACATCACCAGAATTGCAGATCTGTCGAGTTTAAATATATTTCATTTTGTTCCCTGGCTCTAGTTTTGATAGAGCAATAATTGCCACACACCTCATTAAACTGAATCCTCTCAATAGATCTTGAGTGGTCCATGCCATTAAGCGGTTACTGGCTTGGGATATTCCCAGTGTTTGGAAGCAGTAAAGAAGGGAAGGGACCTGGAGGGGGTGAAAGCTGCAGCTCCAGCCTCCTGAAGAAACTGGGCTGCCCTGGCAGGGCGGCTGCTTTGTCCCATCTGAGGCAGTTTGAGCTTCATTCTCCTTGCAATACACAGGCTTTGATCTGCACTAACACCAGTCACAATGGGGAACAGGCAGAGAAAGAGGCTGGTGTTGATTCCTGTAAGTACTGTAACAGTTTGTGTGCATGGAGCATGGAGATGATATGACAGCTGATATGTGCGTGCAAGAAGTTTGGTGGGGTCCTAAAAAACAGGAGTGAAATTATCATCAAATGGAAGGGAGGACAGTCCCTCCTCATGTCCCACAGCACGAACAAAATTACTGGTGAAGGTGCTTTGTCACCTTGCTTGGATGAAGAGGTGGATGCCCTGGTTTCTGCCAGTCTGAACGTCTGTTGGGTGTTTTTTTTTCTGGATGGAAGTTGACATTTCCCTGCTTCTTAGTTTTGGGGCTAGGGATGTGGGTATCTTTGTGCTGAAGGTGCTCAAACAAGAGGAAGGTGGCGAAGTTCAGCATATGGTACTGAAAGCAGAAGAAACAGCTAGGAGCATGGGTGCTTTTGCTGCTGGGTTGCACTGGTCCTGCTCCTGAATCTGAAGACTGAGGGAAAAAGATGAAAGCTATTGGCCCCTCGGCTCTTGCTGAGACCTGGAACTAATTCAGAAGAGGACCTACACAGTTTCTACTTCAGGATCTACTAGAGGCTGGGAGAGGACAGGGGTTGCAATGACTTCAGCATGTCTCCCTGTGTCTCCTGCTCCACCACATTGAAGCCAGAGACATGAAAAGCATTATTCAACCATCTGTGTACACTTCATATGCAGGTCTCTATGCTGTTCCACGTGCCTGCCGGATGAAGTCAAGGTCTAGTTTTGGTGTCCCCTTCCCATAACTTGACTCTGTCAGCCATTTTCAACTAAACTTGCTGGTGTGACCAAGACCATGAACAGAATCCTATTTTCTGGACATGGGCTTGAAAAGATATCCCTGGCCATGCCCAGCAGCAAAGCACCCAGGCAGGTGGGCTAGGGCTGGTGGTTTACAGCTGGGCTCCTTCAGCATTTGTCTTCTGTCCTGTTTGCATGGGATCAGTCAAAGAAACACCAATAAAGCTGACTGACGACAATTAATCCACTCACAAAACCTTCTCTTCCTCATAGCCCTTCCTCCTCCTTTGTTTACTTTGGGGTTTTTGGTTTGGTTTTGTTTTTTTTGTTGTTGTTGTTGTTGGTTTTGGGTTTGTTTTTTTTTTTTAATTTTTATTTTAATGTTCTGAATTCCAAAGCTGTTCTGTACACGTTTCAGGGAGCTCTACTGTGTTTGGAGTGACTAACTTGGGGGCAGCCCCATGGGTAACCATAATACTCAATCTGTGGATCTTGCAACCAAATTGTGGAGCCAAGTCCAGTGCCAGCATCACCCTTCCAGGGTGATTCGGCCTGGAGGCGTTTGTGATGTTTTCATCGTGACCCGACAATACAGGGTCTAAACCTGGCTGACCACCTTCCTTACAGAAACGAGATGCTCAACCTTGTTACCCTCCCCAGACTCACCTCTCCCATGTTTAGATTTTAAATTCTGGGGGTACTTTCTTTAATTGGCCTGAAATTTTGCTAGCTACCATGTATTGCAGTCAGCCAAGATCAACGGATTGTGGTGAGACTTGAGATGGGTAATGTTTATAGCAGGAAGGCAGACAGCTGCTCAGAAATATGACTGTCTAGCCAGAGGGGTACTTGATGAAGGAGAAAAGATGCAGGGAGCAGAACAGTCCCCAGATAACTATAGAGAGGTATTTAAAGTGATTGCTTTTGATGCTTCTGTGCTTTTGGCCCCGGAGGAGCTCAGGAGGCCCCTTCGGAGAGTTCAGCCACTCTCACCCACAGACCTCAACGCAGCTGAGGAACCGTCAAGGAGAATGATAGACCTTGGGGGAGAGCTGCGGTGGATCCCACCAACTGTCAGGGCAGGGATGGCTTTTTTTCACTCAGGACCTCCTTCATGCAACGTGCCCCTCTGCAGAGTCCCTTCCTTCCTTCCTACCAACGCTGGTATCCCTGCCCCATGGCCAGCTCAAGAGTGCCATGTTTGAGCCTACTGTCACTGGAAGCAGTGACAAGTTCAGTAGGAGTTTTTTCTTGGCATCCTTTGGTTACTTTTACTTGCTGCAAAGTGGAGGAAGAGAGCAGTTAAAAGCTTTTCCAAGCCTTTAAAATACAATGACCCACGTTCTTCTTCACTCTGAGCCTGATGTATTGGCCTCAAGCTTGCAAGCTGTGAGGCCAAGTTGGAATACTGTCCTTTCTACTCTTAAAAATAAGGTTTTATGAATAGTGGAAAGGATGAAGCCTGATTTCTTACCATGTGAAGTCCTGTATTCACCTACTGTGACAATCCTTCATGGCCCTTCCACCAATGCCTCTGGGCTTGTCCTGTTATGGGAACCCTCCTGGGTCCCCTAGTTGTTTTCTGGACAGGAGGTAACACACCTGAAACATTGCTGGCCTGGACCAAATAAACCAGATAACTGCTGTACTAGCTATTTTTCTGGTGAGTGGGATCACTTCAGCTGGCTTGAAGTTCACCAGAAACCTTCATGGACTGAGCATCTTTGAGGTGAGACTGGCCTCAGACATCAGTGCTTGAAGGAATATAAATCAGGCAGACAACAGTGATGATCTCCTTCCCTTGGGGGAAAGGAAACCTGAGCCAGTGTTTCCGTGGATGCTCTGGGACCTCTCCCACATGGTCCCACTACAGCTGTGGGTTAGCCTGGCTTTGGGGTTGCGCTTTCTCTCCTGGGGTTGATGATGGTCTTGTGCTGGAGGCAAAGAGCAAGCGCTATGCCAAGAGCAGAGCAAGGGGAGAGCCAGAATTGGTATTATGTGTTGGGTAACAAACACAACGCTGATCGACGGGGACTGAGACTCTCCAGAAAACAGCAGTGGGTTCTCAGAGCCACACATCAGTGTGCCAAGGTACTTTTCAGGAGAGCAAGGAGCCCCTGATTCTTCATGTTGCAGATATGTTTGAATATGTGAACTGTCTATTTGCCTCTGCCTCTAGAAATCACTGCCTTGCCTGCTCCAGTATGAAACTCATCTTTCATTTAGCTTTTACTTCGAGCTGAATATGCTGCAGGTCTAAACTGGGACAGGTAGAAAAAGCCAACAACCTCTTCTCCGGGCTCACCAACTGCTTTTCATCCTGTGGCAGGGCACTCATGTCAGATGGTGTGATGGGACCCTTGGTGGTGGGTGACTATGGGACAGGAGCATCTCTCTGAGTGGAAGCCCTCTGAGCACAAGCCCACCATGCCCTATCCTTTCGGGTAACTGCAGGGCTGCTCTGCAGCATCTTCCTCACTATGCAATGCCAGAAGCAGCTGGTGTGTAGGTCACAGCCCTGGGGAAACATCTGGGTCACACAGCAGGAGTGGGTCTTGCTCTCTGGAGCAGGGCTGATAGGGGTGAGCAGGAGGCCTTGGGAGAAATGTAATACATAGTGCTGGCGGCTTCGGAGGTTTGTGGAGGAGGATTTGTCTTGCACCTTTTCTCTCTGGTTCAGAAAAGAGCTCCTCTCAGTGAGCAATGGCTGGGGAAGGGCAGGCACTCAAAGAAACATTTTTTTAATACTTCAGTAGGAAAAGAAAAGAAATGAAAAGGTGATGAGGGAGAAGCAGCGGTTATAAAATATGAATCATGTAGCTGGGTTTCCCTTGCTTGACTGAGAGCATGCATCAACATGGGGAGAGGAGGGAGAGGAAGAGGCAGCAGACAGCAAACCTCTATCCCTCTTCAAGGGTGCAACCACGAACCTGACAGGCTGTCCATGCTGTCACCTGGCTGTGTCCCACTGTGTGCCCCTCTGTGAGGGCTTCAGCCACACTCTTTCTCACCAGAAATTCAAAATTTCTCCCCCATCTCCTGCTCTACCTCATCCCTCATCAAAATAAAATGAGCACATCTGTCCCTGCACAGGCAGGTCCTGTCCAGAGATGCTTGGATAGGCACACAGCTGCACTGGCACACATTTCTGTTCACAGGTGTCCAGAGAGTCACATACACATATACACAGGCTTGGTTTGGCACATGGGTGTACTCATAAAAGGATATAGGTACAGGTACAGGCTCATGAGTGTGCACACCGATGCCCAAGTGTGCATGTATATGGACCTGCACACAACGGTGTCAAACCACAGAGAGTAGGCAGATATGCAAATGGGAATGAACGTACCTGCATGAATATGCAAACGTGACAATAAACAGGTGTACACACACGCACACACAGAGCTGAGCAGACAGATGTACGTGCTCTGAGGGGGCTACACACTCATGTAAACGAGTCTGCCAACGTGTGCACATGTACGGCTGCTGCACATCCCCGTGGCTGCAGTCCCCAAGGTGTGAGCGAGAGGAGACACCTATGAACCTACCCAGGAGCTAAGAGCCCCCCTTGGGGACCCCCATAACCAAACACATAGAGAGACGTGGGGCAAGACGCTTCCACTCAAGAGAGGCTGCGTGTCCGTTGAGACCCACAGCATGCAAACTTACTGCAGGAACAGGAGGCTGACTCATGCTTCGTCCTTTCTATGTGCCTTCCAAAATGCACCATGAGGCCCATCTGGAAAGCGAGTGCCTCATGGTGCATTTCGGAAGAAGCTGGTTTTGTTTATACTTGTGGGATCCTTCCCCTGCAAAGTACAACTGCTGTTAATCCCCCAAGAGCCAAAGCAAGCTGATGGATTCCCCGGTGTGGCTTCGTAGCCCGGTGGGCATGGCTTGGCAGTCGGAGGGGACAAAGCAAGGACTTGCTTTGAGACTGCTGTCATCCAAAGCTGTCCCCCGGCCCACTGCTGGTGGAACATGTTTGTCTCTGCCCTGCCCTTCCGCAGCAAAGCAGTGCAGCACATGCCACAGTCTTGTCCTGATTCCTACAAGGCTCCTGATCTGCTTAAAGTTCAGCATGGGCTTGAGTGGAGGGTTGAACCAGGGCACTCCTAGGAACCACCAGCTCTTCCTCAAGGCTCTTTCTCCACTGCCTGATGTGTAGCTTATCTACAGGAGAGCTTGGGGCATCTATCCCTGCAGCATGCATCTGGTTTGGGGTGTGTGTGTG
>NW_020799095.1:151691870-151726231 GCF_003259725.1 Athene cunicularia
GTCAGTCAGCTTTATTGGTGTTTCTTTGACTGATCCCATGCAAACAGGACAGAAGACAAATGCTGAAGGAGCCCAGCTGTAAACCACCAGCCCTAGCCCACCTGCCTGGGTGCTTTGCTGCTGGGCATGGCCAGGGATATCTTTTCAAGCCCATGTCCAGAAAATAGGATTCTGTTCATGGTCTTGGTCACACCAGCAAGTTTAGTTGAAAATGGCTGACAGAGTCAAGTTATGGGAAGGGGACACCAAAACTAGACCTTGACTTCATCCGGCAGGCACGTGGAACAGCATAGAGACCTGCATATGAAGTGTACACAGATGGTTGAATAATGCTTTTCATGTCTCTGGCTTCAATGTGGTGGAGCAGGAGACACAGGGAGACATGCTGAAGTCATTGCAACCCCTGTCCTCTCCCAGCCTCCAGTAGATCCTGAAGTAGAAACTGTGTAGGTCCTCTTCTGAATTAGTTCCAGGTCTCAGCAAGAGCCGAGGGGCCAATAGCTTGCATCTTTTTCCCTCAGTCTTCAGATTCAGGAGCAGGACCAGTGCAACCCAGCAGCAAAAGCACCCATGCTCCTAGCTGTTTCTTCTGCTTTCAGTACCATATGCTGAACTTCGCCACCTTCCTCTTGTTTGAGCACCTTCAGCACAAAGATACCCACATCCCATCTCGGGTGTGGGTAACTATGCACAAGCCACATGCAGCACCCGCAGACTCATTCAGGTGTCTTCAGTTGCGTGCTGGCTTGTACACACAAATATGTAGCTCTGACTCCCATATACCTCACTGGATTCTCTGTTTTTCCACCCTGGGGGCTGTTTCTCATTACGCCAAGACCCTTTGATATGCTTTTGAGGGGCAAAGTCACTCTAAGGCAGGTGTTGGGATGCTGAGCTCCATCTCACTGTCTGAGCCTTTTACGGTGTCAGAGCAGCCTCAGTTCAGTGGGCAACTGTGACTGTTCCGCCTTCACAGGACCCTTGCATTGAGGAAGTCCCAGCTTCAAAAGGTAACACTGACAAACCCGACATCTTTGCCTACCTCACATTTTAATTAAAACTCTATCTATTCACCTTTGCCCCCACTCTTTCCCTCCACACCGTTCTCCACCCCGACCCTCTCACTGCAAATGAACATCTAATGTCAGCTGGGGAAAATGCATCCATTCAGCAACTAGATAACCGAATGCGTCTCTGGCAAAATGAACTAGCATCTCCTTCCTTCCTTGTGTTTTACCATTTTTTCTTCCCTTCTTTTCCCCTCTTCTTTCTTCTTACCTCTGGTGAGATAAGGCTGCCATTCTAGAAAGTCATTTTAAATATTTATGTTTTAATTAATGGACTTTATTGCACGAACTCTATGTAAAATAATAAAAAGACTGCCTGAAGCACAGCACATATTTTTTTTGTTTGTTTGTTCTTCAAAGGGTACTAAGAAGTAAAAAGCCCAATATGTTTCCTCAACAAATATTAGAAAGATACACAGAAATGATAGCCATGGGTCATTTCGCCCATGGGCCCTCCATAACCCATGCGCTCCTGAGTATCACTTTGAAATATGTGTCTATAATTGTGGAATATGGTATAAATCCATGGGCCTCTTGCAGGAGCTGGGTCTGGATGAGTACCAGGCTGTGCAGTGGGGAGAGGAGGGCAGTGGTTTGCATACAGAGGATGCGTGGGTGATGATAGAGCTGCAGCAATCAAGGACGCTTCAGGCTGTGAGTGTTTGGGGCCTAACGCAATCTTTCGCTGAACCTGATAAATAAATGTGTTGGGTTTAGTTTGGATGATATTTTCCGACAAAATAAAAATAGAGGGAAGGTTTGGACCAGTCCCCTTCCCCAATATTTCTGGGTTGAAAAACCCAAATATTGACTGTACATTTCTGCAGTTCATTTTATTTTATTGAAGACAAACAAGTTGATAGAATGGATGAATTTGTGAAACATCTGGTATTACCAGTTATATATATTTTTTTTTTTTTGCCAGAAAAAGAAGAAAAATAATGTTAGATGAAACTTCAGTCTATGTGGGTGTTTTCTTATGGTGCCGCATGCTGAAATTACTTTTATATTCTGAGTGTGTCATCTGTGCTGCGTGACATGGGCCTCTTCACTCAGTTTAACTGTGGTCTTGTGCTGGGGCGGGGGGTGTGTGTGTCCTAAGGACCTCACAGAGTTTATGCTCCGTTCCTGCATCTGCTCATGACCTTGAAGAAATCAAGGCATTTGTGCACATGATGCACTTAATCTTTTTTTTTTTTTTTTTTTTTTTTTTTTTTTTTTTTTTTTTTTTATCATCCTATTCTTTCCCTCTGTATTCTGACTCAGATCTTGAGAGCAATTGGCACTTTCTTAGCAAACAGATGTACGATGCCTAGCACCAGCCCTCCCTGAGCTGTGATCATAGCTCCTAGTAAAACGGGATATAAATAATCATAATAGTTAATAAATATTCCAGTGGTCGCTATGGTTGAATTTTGTTGTGGAGTTACTTATCTTTTCAGAAGAAGATCGTCTCTTACAGGGTGACACCCTTGCATTGAGGCTGCTTGGCAGAACGAGAGGGTTTGTCCATCATTAAAGGAGTCAGGTGGGTGGTGCAGAGAAAAATTTCTTTAGTTGCCCAATGTAGGATTTCAGTGTTTCAGTGATGTCCTGGTTTTGGCTGGGATAGAGTTAATTTTCTTTCTAGTAGCTGGTATCGTGTTGTGTTTTGCATTTAGTATGAGAATAATGTTGATAACACACTGATATTTTTAGTTATTGCTAAGTAGTGTTTGTACTAAGTCAACGGTTTTTCAGCTTCTCATGCCCTACCAGCAAGAAGGCTGTGGAGTTATATGAAGTTGGGAGGGGACACAGCCCGGGCAGCTGACCAAAACTGGCTAAAGGAATATTCCATACCATATGACATCATGCCCAGTATGTAAACTGGGGGAAGCTGGCCAGGAGTGGGGGGATCACTGCTTAGGGACTGGCTGAGCATCGGTCAGTGGGTGGTGAGCAATTGCATTGAGCATCGCTCATTTATCTTGGGTTTTATTTCACTCTCTTTTTGTTGTCTTCCTTTTCATTCGAATTGTTAATATTATTATTATATTATTAGTATTTAATTTTTATTTTAATAATTAAACTGTCTTATTTCAACTCACAAGTTCTACTTGTTTTCGTTTCTCCTTCCCATCCCCACTGGGGTGGGGAGGAGTGAGCAAACGGCCATGTGGTGCTTAGCTGGTGGCTGGGGTTAAACCACGACAAGTGATAAACTATATTGTGCCCTGAGGATGTCTCTATCTATCACATTGACTACTCCATTTGCTATGTGCCTAGTACTGAGTTTTTTAATCCTAAATCAAGAAAGAGCTGGAGTTCACCATTAGCTCCCAAGGTGCAAAGGTGGGGTCACTCTGCTGAGTTGAGTTGAAGGGCTCTGGATTTACACGGGGATGAACAAGCACACAGGTAGGCTGGGCTTAATAATAGATTTTCTGGTGGAGAAGTCTTCATTCTGTCTTCTGAAGGTGCTGCCACATCTGTGATGCTCCATTTGTGGAGGTGAAAATGCTGGATTGTTCTTGTTTACACATCTGCAGTGTCTCTTGGTGTGAGCTACGGGTGAGCAAGTCGTTTATTATCTGATAAAGGATCCACGCTCCTCACTTGTGCATCAGCAGAGCTGGAGGTGGTTTAACAAAGTCTAAAGTCAACCAAGCAGCTGGGGTGGTGCACAGAAAGAGGAGCGAGTCCATAGTGAAAATCATTGCTCAATGCTTGCAAAACTTTACTGACAGAACTCTGAGAGGAAGGAAAGTCCAGATTTGGGCACATCACATAATGACATGAATTATTTTAGCAGCGTGTACGTCTTAGGCTGTGCCATTGTACCACAGATCTCCAAGCTCGACTTGATCATACCCCTCATTATTATAGGTGGGACTCCCACTTCAGTAAATGGTTTGCTGATCTCTTTAAGCCACAAGTCCTGGCTCTCAGGGCTATTTTGAGTTGTCCGTCTGAACAACAGATGATCTCAGCTCCTGGTGTTCCATGTGCTGTAGTGATTAACTCCAGCTGTGCCCAGTGCAAACATTCACATCTCAGCAAGTCCCCTCGAGCTCCTCTCCTACTCAACAAATCGCTGCTCAAGGTGGGTGGTGGGTGTGAGGGTAGGCTTCGTCCTATCCCAAACTAGACATCAGAGGGAAGGAGTCAGGATCTTTAGCAAAGGGAGTGGATTAGCTGATTTGGAGGGCACCAAGGTTAGCCCTGATACGAGCCACCTGACCTTGCCGGCCCCTCCCCATGCCCTTTCCAGGAGAGATTTTTTCTGCAGGATCTATCTCTAAGGGCTGGAGCACTTGCAGGAAGGATGTTAGTAAAGCCTGTGCATCCCAGAATATTCCTCCTACTGAAGCTGTCTCTTTCCCCAGCATTAAAGGAAACAAAGAAATCACTCATAGGAATTAAAATTAACAAGAGGCTCTCAGTAAGCCTAAACCCTTGGGAGGTTTCCCATTTTATGGTTGCTAAGATCTGCTGTTACACCATCCCCAGCAAGTCTTCAGTTTATCCTTCTGCCTGTTTCATCTTCATGATCATTCCTAGTCCCTGCCTGGATGTTGCCTTCCCCAACCTCTGATTACTCCTTTCCTTTCAAGCATGAGCCCTTATTAAAAAGATGCCATGAGAAGTTGTCCTTGCCCACCTCCTCACACGCCTGTCTTAATTTGAAGCTGAGCTTGGCGATGAGCTCTGCCTCAGGAGAAATGATGAGATGTCTTTTCATCTGGGGTTAATGAGATCCAGCCCCAAGACCAGGGTGAAGCTTGTGCTGACACACTTGGGTCTGTTCACGCTTGGTTTGGACCAAGCCCCTGCTTCAGCCCCTCTGCACATGATTTGCACACTGCAGGAATGGCTGGGACCAACTCGCACAGCCCTGTCAACCAGCCCGTATTTTTGAGCCCGCCTCTCTCATCCAGTCACGCAGGGGGAAAGTCTGGATTGTGAGACATCATGGTCTTCTACCCCTTCAACCGCTTTGCGCTGGGAAGACAAGAAATAACCACGCAGGGCTCGTGTTTTGCAGAAGTCTGGAGCTGAGCATGGTGCAGGAACTCGTCCCTAAGGCCATATGGCCTGCACCCTTGCAGAGAGATTGCCCTGAGACCAAGGCTGAAGGTGGCCTGGCGGCAGTCCATGTGCTTTGATCCTCTTAGGTGGTGCCTTTTGCTGATGGAGAGATACACTTCACTCGGAAGAAAGAAGCAGCAATATTTTTATTGCCGTAAACAAGCATTTTAACCAGGTTGATAGTCAATGTGACAGTGGTCTAACAAGACTCAATGGCAAGGCTCACTTGGCATTTACTGCATAGGGGACAGGGTCAGACAAAACTGTCAGAGAGATCCTCCTCTTGAGTCATGAGGTTCAAAAAGGACACCCTTGATTTCTAAACTCCTTCTCAGAGAGGAGTCTCGGTGAAGCTGGATCCAGTCCTAGCCCCAGACTTGGTCAGCAGTTTACGTCTAAAGGATTATATGTGTTCAATGAACCCTCTATATCAGCTAAAATTTCAAAGATTAGCATTCTATCAATCACTTACCAAGAATCTTTTGCAGCAAATACTCTCTCAACCTTGAGGAACTGCTTGAGAGTCATCCTTACTTAAGGGGCGATCCTGGCATGCAGCCCGCTGCTCTGCAGGAGAGCTTAACAGGGTCTGGGCTGTCCACTATTTATGAAGTAAGGTAACTGACTCATCGTCATATTTATATAACAACTACAGGTGTTAGTTCTTCCAAATTTGGCTTGAGTCAGGCCTTGACCAGCACCGTGGTTGGGTGGGCACATTGTTCAAGTTATCCCTTGGCTATTGTGTTGTTATCTGCCTTCCCTGAATCCACTTTGAGCTGGATGTAGCCATCACCACCAGACACATCCATTACGATTACTACTGGTGGTTATCACTTAAATAAGGCTACAAGCATTACAGGTTGGGTCCTCCCACTGGTTTTTGAGTGTTCTGTCCTCAAGCCCCCCCTTCCTTCTTCAACAGCTCTGGCACAGCTGCACGTGTGACCACCTGCAAAATTGGATGGGGAGCTGTCCCAGCTTAAAAAGAAAGAAGAAAGAAGTGGTTTTAATCAATCTAATAGGCTGATTCACTGCATGGACCCACAGGCAGCCACGCTGTCACAGGAAGGGTGATGTGGGATGAGTGGCCAGAAGTTAAAGCCCCCCCAGCAGCTAGGCTTGTATCCTCTGGTACGTTTCTGAGATCCGAGAGCCAAACTCAGTGTGGACTGGCCCCGAGAGGGGTGCTTTTGTCTCCCTTCCTCTCCCTGAGTCTTGCTCCGATGTCAGCACCGGCAATACTGCAATGGGTGGCGAGTGACTGGTTCCAGATCCAGCTCAAAGCCGAGTTCAGGAGAGAAAAACAGGGATGAGTTTTGATTTGGACCCATGAGATGGGCTGAATCATGGTGCAACCACCCAGTTTTCAGAGAAAGGCACACAGGGCATGGTGCCTTCTGACCACAGGCTGCCTTAAGGTCTAGTTAAGCTGCCTGCAAAGCCCCACCTCTTGGCTCTACCCCTGTGTCTGAGTCACCACTGATCCCTTTTGTTTGCATTTAGTGTAGATCTTGTTAATTGGCTTTTTCATTCCTCTAATTAAATGTAAATGAAGAGTGGATCATTAAACAGGGATACAGGAGCCCTCTCTGAACAAAGAAAGTTTCAGCTGGAGGAGGAAGCATAGGAAGCAGGTTTTCCACTCACCCCATTCCTCTGCCCCGTCCCTTTTATTCCAGGTCTCTCCTCTCTCTGGCGGGGATGGTTTCAGTCCCAGAGGAGCTTCTCTGCTCTTCTGCTGTTGAAGACCTCTTCCTGTGGGTGTACAAGAGATTCTTTGGTGACAACGGGATGGGTCAAGGACAGAAAGCAGTGAGCCAAACATGGCTGTCTTTCCTTTGCTTTACAAGTTTGCATGTGCCCTAGTCCTTCCGTCTCAATTTTGCAGATGGCCCTGCTTGGACGCAAAATCCCTGAGGAGGCTGCAAACCACTTCACTGGGCGCACTCTTGGAGCTGCCAGCCCTGTGCGTCCAGTCAGACGTGATGGTCTCCAGGGTTTGTTTTTGTTTTTGTTTTTGTTTTTTTTCCTTCTGGTTTTGTGTTGGCAGCACCATCTTCTTCAGGTTGGAGGGGGGTTAAGCGTTGCCTTGCTGGAGCCTGTCACTAATGACTTGCGCTTGGCAGTGTGGTGACGCGGCCGCGCAGCATGTCCGGATCTGTGGGCGACGGGAACAGATGGCATATGCTCTGATGAAAGCAAAGCTGTCCCTTCACTCGGGGTGTAAAGCGACGTTTTCTTTCCTGCAAGCCTCAGATCTGTCCCTGGCGTGACACTCTTGGCCACCTTAGGTACTTAAAGGGAAGGTTTTACTCCCGTGTGGTGACCAGTGCTGTGAAGCAGGGGTTGTGTGGGGTGGATAGCATGGAGCATTTGTCTAGGATGCTTTTCTGGAGCCTAGTTGATATTCTGCATGGGCACGAGTGACCTGGCCCCAAACCTCCTTGGACTTCAAGGACTTGAACTTGACGGCTGGACACTCAGTTTGTGACCAGACAGGTCTCCACTTTCTGGTTACCTGGGAGTAGCTGGGATTTGAGGGTCATTTAGAGATGGAGCCCTGACTTTCTATCATTGTGAGGGTTCCGGAGGACGAGTGCAGCTCCCCAAAGCACGGAGACACTGGTAAAGGGCAGGTGATGCCTATGACAGTGCTGCAGAGACAGCCCGTGGTGGGTAGAGCGGGGTGGTTTGCAGTGGGTGCACGGAGATAAAAATAGGCTGGGAAGCTGGGCCAGAGGGTGAAAACCAGGGCTAAGGCTGTGTGTTCATCTCTGGGGTCACTCTGGAAAGCCTGGGGACAAGAGAAAAGGACCAAACCTCTACTGTGACAAGCTTAGGTCCATGTGGTTGTGGGGTCCCACTCACAGGTCTGGCCTCCCAAATGCCACATTTCAGACAAGGGCAGAGGTTGTCATTCGGTTAAACACAGCCTCATTGCAAAAGGGATGAGTTTGTCATATTGAATTAACACCACAGGAAAAAAAGTCCCCGATCCCTGAAATGACGTTGAACCTATGCAGTGTCCCCTTCAGTTCACAGCATCCTGAGAAACCAAAGCCCCCACTTCTTCAAGCCTGGTCCTGTGTCACAGCCCGTAAGGTTTCCTGGACTGGAGAGTGAGCTCAGGCCATGGGGAAGGGACTGGCTGGTTGGATTTCCTTTTTCACCAGAAGGGGTGAACAGGACCATGAGGCTTTTTCTTCCCTTTTCCTTTCTTCTGCTACATGCTGTCCCTAAGGGGTCTTTGCCTTTGTGTCCTCATATGGCCTGGTGGAATAATTATCAGGGGGGTTGGTAAGCCCAGGGAAGGTCTCCAGTGCTGAGTGGTGCCAGGGAGAGCTCTCCCCTCTTCCAACCTGGAGGGTAACAGGGGGAAAAAATTGACCTTTTTTTTTTTTTTTTCTGCTTGGCTGTGCTCCTCCAAGCAGATGCCGACCTCACCCTGGGAGACACAGCAAAAGGGAGCTGAGCTCTCGAGCCAGGGCTCTGCAAATGCAGCCGCTCCACGGCCAGCACTGATGGGACATTCGTCCCCCTGCAGAGGACTGTCTGGATTTCAAACCACTCTCCCTGGCCCCGCCGCAGTCACAACAGGAGAAAGGCACTTCAGGTCTCCACTTGTAGATGCCCTGTGTCTCTCTGGACAAGAAATGTCACCTCTTTGTGCCTCAGTTTCCCCACTTGAATAAAGGATTTCAACATCCTTAAGATTTTCAGATAGAGGTTAGTAGGAAGAAGCAATATTTTTTTTCTTTTTTTTATCTCTTTCTTTCTTAGTACTTTTTCTCTTTCCTCCCCTTTTTTTTTTTTTTTTTTTTTTTTTTTCCCTTGCAATACCCATCTATCCAGACGTGCCTACTCCCATCCAGTGTTAGTGGAGGTGTCTTCTAAAGCTGCAGAGGACAAGAGCCACAGAGAAGGGATCTGCTGTCCTACTGCCTTGGGGTATGCCATGAGCTGGTCTTTCTACTGAGACATTCCCAGGGCACCAGGAATCCGAGTGCAAGCATATAAATGCTTCTTTTCTTTTCAGACTCTCAGACGATTCACACAGGGATCTTTCACTCCCTTTTGAACCTTCTACCAATTCCTAATTAGACATGGAGATATGTTTTCATGCACTTGAAAAGTTTCATCTAAAATTCCCTTTTTATTTTTCTAAACCCGCTAAAACCCTCTCAACTTCCCCAGCAGTGACACGCTCCCACTTCTTGTCTTCAACCTCTCAGAATGGGTCTAGTGGGAATGTCCCACACAGAGAGTTGAATTCTAACATTTTTCCCTCTTTCACTCCAAAATATAACAAAATCCAGATGCTTTCATGGAAATATTGTCTTTGGGTCAGAAAGCAATTTACTTATCCTAATAGAAAACATTGTGTGGGACCCTTAGCATCATATGCTCTGGTTTGTGCTGAAGTCTTGGTTTTGCTGGTCATTAGATGACACTAGGAGTTCTTTAGGTTTGTTTTGTTGTTGTTGTTGGGTTTTTTTGTGTTGGTTTGGTTTTGGGTTTTTTTTTTGTTGGTTCGTTGGTGTTTTTTGTGGGGTTTTTTTGTTTTGTTTTGTTTTGTTTTGTTTTCCCTACTCCTGAGCAGGCTTCTAGAACAGAGATGCTGGAAAACCATCTTCAAGCTGGAGATTCTGAGTGCGTGGTGTATCAAAGTTATGGGACAATGACGGCTGGACTGTGGCTTTTGCCACACCACTGTGCAGTTGGCAGCTGGTGCGTTCCACATCAGAATCAGCTGCGTTTTGGTGTTGGGTAGAATAAACTTTATAGTTCTCTGTTCAGTACAGCTGTGTTGTGTGGCTGCTCCGTGAGCCATGGACAGTTTAGGGGAAAAAAAAAACAAACAACAACAACAAAAAAACAAAACCACTAAACAATTTTATTCCTTACTTATGAAATTCCTGTTCATCTTGTAAAATCTTGGTAGCTCTTGAATGTGCAGATCTTCCTCACCTGCAGTATTGTTTCAGGATATCTGGGGATTTGAGGAATGGTTTACAACTTCTACCTGAATACCACAGTGCAGATGGGGTCTGGGGTACCCTGGATAAGGACTGTGCGTGTTTCAGGCTGTGTGAGTTGGAGAGAATGACTAGCAAGCTAGACAGAGGATGCCTTACTCTTCCCATTTGTCCCCAAATTGTGTGATGCTCCTGCAAACTGATGCACCTACAAATATCACTGATAAGGTCTGAAAATGTGTACCATTGCTAAAAACTCCCATCATGACAACGCACCTCTGATTTCCACATTCTCTTTTCTCCCTCCAAAAGCAGCTCCCGTGGTCCCCCAGAGAGGGCGGGGATGCAAAGATCTAACTGAACAAGTCTATTGCAGACCAACCTGAAATGTGCTGTAGCACTGGGACCAGCCTTTTTTCTTTGATATATCAAGACTCAAAAATCAAAGTCACCTTGAGGTTGACTAGTCCATCCCTAGGGCAGAAGCTACTCAACCCATCCCTAATCCCTACCCAGTCCATCCCTAATAATCTGTTCTTCAATGAAGGAACCATCACACCCTCTCCAGAAGATTTATTCCCATATCCTGTGGGTGTTTGGGACTATCAAAAAAGGGTATAAAATCCACGCATCTGACATGTATTCCTGTGCTGGCTCAGTCTTATACTACCAGCACTCTGAAGACTCACTTCTTTTGAAATTTGTTAAAACACGGATTCAGGTTTAAAAGGATGTTGGTTTCTCCTAGCTAGCTAATAACTATGTGAACCAACAACAGCCCTACCCCTGCCTTGTTTTCTGCTTACACCTCTCGGTAGAGGAGCCTGAAGAGGGAACAGCAATGGCTTGGGCATTCCTGGGTACCTGCTGTGGGGTCACCACACCTCAAGCGCATCATTTTTCACAGCCTGCTTCATGCTGAGAGCTTCTGAAAGGTGACACAGGAGGAGCCTACCTTCTTTTCCATTAAATCATTGCTGGAGACTGTTGCTTCACTACCGTATTAGCCTCCAAACTTAAAAAAAAGAACCAAGGAGTTATTTACAAAATACACATTGGGAAGAGATTAAATCTGACATCTCAGCTATGGAGCCTTCCCCAGGCAAGGAGAATATACAGAACCGAAATATGTTTTCCCTCTCCCTTGGCCGCTGGAGGAAGGGCCTTCCCCTGAGTTGCTGTTTTTTAACCTACTTCTGCAGACACTTGCTAAACAGTCTCTCCTGCTAGTTAGCGAGGTCCCTCGGCACTCATCTTTCACGGTCATGATTTGATCATCAGGTGGAGATCGGGGAGAAATCTGAAAGGCTCTGCATGTTGGAGGGAGCTTTTCTGAGCTGCAGCGTTACAGCAGTAAAGGAGGGAGAGGGATTGTGATGTCTCAGTGCTTTCCCATGCTTTGCAGCGAGTGATCGCTAAAGACAAATCAGGAATAACAAGAGCTGCAGTGCTCCAGCCAAGGGGTATTTTTATCATTCACAAGCTGTGTGTTTGGAGATGTGTCTCATCCAATGCAGCCTCCCCTTCCTGCTGTACTTCTCAACTCCATCAAGGTTTCGGCAAGTGTCTGGGTGGAGTAATAGTCATTTGGTCCATGGAGGGTAAGGGAAAAGGAAGGCCAGGACACTCGCAGTAGGTTGCAAAACCTTTCTACCTCACACTAAAAAAATTAGGTCTGATTTAAGGAGAATTATTACTTTAGAACCTTGATTGTCTCATTCTTCTCAGTTGAAGAAGCTTTACTGAGAGTGCAGGCACCACAATCTTTATTTCTCCAACAGGTTCATCAGGCCATAGGGTGATGTTTGACAAGGCCAACATTTCTCATCTCCAGTGCCCCACCTGAATGGTCTGAGTGGTGTTGAGCTGAGATTACTGAGGGTCTCATTGCTGGGGGGGGGTCTTTGAGGGGAGAGGGATGGGGCAGACAGAATATGAACAACAGGGAAAACGTGGGTCCTGGTGTCGTCGCTGTTCTGCCACAGCAATGGGTCTGTTACCCGAGACTGCTTTACTTACACCATTGGACCTGACCTCTAACACTTCATAGGTCACCAGAGCAGGCAGACAAAAGATTTTTAACTTTATCAAGTTGCATTTCCCAGAGGATGCGAATCTCCAGCTGGTGTTAAGGACAGACTGACCCTTCCTCATCCCACAGATGGACTGATTTCATTTGAAATGGTACTTTGGAGGTCCTCTAGACTGCAGCCTGCCTGGAACATCTCACATGGGCCAAGAGAAATGTTTCCCTCCTCCTGAGCTCCAGTACTGGGGCCATCCTCAACCTCTGAGCTATCTGCATCAATTTTCCTCCCCCGGATGCCACAAAGGTTTCCCCTTGCAGGTCATTGTCTCCTTGGTAACTGAACCACATCAGACGAAAATGGACTGAAGCCCAGCAGCCTGTAAAGCCCCAGCACTGAAATGGGAAGAAGGGGGAAGGATGTGGAAAGGCTTGGTCTGAGGTGAGGTGCATCGCGCAGACAGACCTTCTGCCTCCTCTGTCAAAGGTTTTGTCCGAGCTTCCAGCTTGTGCTACAGCTCCTATGTATGACAGGTCTTGTAGCACATCCATCCCCTCACAACACTATCTGAGGAAGACTGTGGTATCCCCATGTGCTTTCTCTGTCCCATCTATTCCTGATGAAGCCCACACAGATGGGAAGAGGACAAGCTTTATATCCAATTGCTTTGAGCCCTTCCCACGCCTACGCACAACTTTATTATGGGGAACAGTGGACATGGCCCAAAATTAAACCCAGGGTATGTGTTTGCTACTAGCCCTACGGCTGTGGGTGAAGACATTTCTGTGGGTATATTGGTTGGGTATTTGGGTTTTCTTCCCCTCTCCCTGCTTGGCCTAACTTTGGTCTTATTTCAGCATCACTGGGCTATTTACTTTCACAAGCATGTCTGGAAGGTCTGTCTAATTTTGGCTTTAAACCAGAATCAGTATTTCAACAGAGGAAAGTGGTACAAAATGGTGAACGGTGGGTTTCCTCAGATAAAATTAATCAACCTGCTACAGGCATCTTTTCCTTTTCCTGCTCACCCCAGGTCTCCTTTCCTTCTCATATACCTCCTGAGTCCCAATCTCCTCTTTCCTTTTCTCCTCCTGGCAGCAGAGTCCATTCCCTTTGCAGCAGGCCCAGCCCAATAGTCACCTCACTGTCCCTGTCACCCAGATATTTATAATCTGGAACATCTGTCCAAAGACAGAGGAGAAAATAAAAAACAAAAAGCCTTGAATTGGAGTGAGTGTGCAGTGGCCCCATCGCCTCCATCTTTGGACAGGCTGGGCAGAGGAAGGGGGAATCTGAACAAAAACTGCTTTGGTTTTGGTTTAGCCTATATATTTATAGATTTTTTATTATTTCCTTGCAAAGATAGGCATGACTTCAAGGGGTAGAAGCTAACACTGTCAGTAAGGAACCAAAGTCCCATCCACTTCTGTTGCAGTTCCTTTAAAAACAGCACCAGTTGTACTTTTGGAAGGACATCATTAGACAAGTATTTTCCCTCCAGTCCCTGGCAAAAAGTCAACATTTGCATTTAAATAGTGCTTTTGCTACCAAACAGAGACACATTACAGAATATCTGCACAGAGATAAAGATTCCTTTAAGAGAGAAAGAGGGGAGAAAAAACCTAACCCCACTGAAAGCCCAGCCCATCTCCCATGTGCTGTCAGCAGAGGAGAGGTTATTTATGCATTCGAGAGTGTGCCCGCTGAGATATAATCTAGTGCTCTCAGGAGCCTCTGCTTGCTGGAGGTGGAATTATAAGAATTAAAAATTACAAGCGTAAAACAAGGCCAGTATAAAATGAAATATTACCCAGTGGGTGTAAATAATTCATGGGCAAAATAACCCTCCTGGGTCCCCCATTGATCCATCTTACTCCACAGACGCGAAGAGGAACAATCTGTCGAAGGAGTGTTTGAAAACCTCCAGGATGCTTTCAAGGGTCCGGGGTGGTTTCACGTGGGCCATGAATGGCTCCGTGGGAAAGGACGAGTGATGTCACAAAATGGAGTTTCCTCTGATAATGAAACCTTTCTCACAGCTGACCAAGGGAGAAGAAAACACCATTTGGGGAAAAAAAAAAAAAAAAAAACAAACACCAAAACCCCCTAATGTTTTACTCCTGTGCTCTCAAGCAGAGTGCACCAGTAATTTAACCTCTATGTGCAGAGAACCCCAAAGCACCCAGCAAGACCTTCTTTGGCAAATATTTGCCTTTCAGCACAATCGAGTCCATTCCCAAAGGCAAAGGCTGGCTTTTTGGAAAGGTTTTTTGCTAAGTCTGCTGTCTGCAAGGCTGGCTGTGTCTGAGCTTAGAGGTACTCGGGTGACTCCCTCCTGCATGGACAAGGGGTGGGAAGGACCGGCAAACCCTGCATGAGCAACGTTTGGGACCGTGATGGGAAAGGCAGGTCAAGGGTTGACCTTGTTGCAGCCTTTTCTTCTTGAGAGAAAAGCTGCCTTCTGAGAGAAGAGAGATATACCAAACCTCAAAGTCCAGACGGAGAGACTGGACTAAGGCAGTTTTAGCTAAGGAGGGTTTGGCCGTGTAGGAGGAAAAAAATAGAAGGAGAAAAGTTGTCTTCACAGCTGGTTGTATTTTCCTGATGCACGCATGCCTATATACAGATATTTATCTGCAAAAGCATCTTTGGAAGCTGGAGAGGTAGTTAAGGTCGTAGAAAGCTAACAGAGTCAGTACTGATCCTGTGCTTTTGTTCCAGGAGTCGTTCACAGACAGTGGTTACCTCTGCCCACCCAGAGACATGCAGAGCCTCTGGAGCTGCAGCCTTTCTGCCCCAGCAGATCCATCACAGACCAGTCCAGTCCTTATGGTGGCTGAAGGAAGGGATGGATTTAAACCAGCCTTTGTAAAAACTTCGCAATTCTGCCTCCAGGCCAACCAGAATTCATATGCACAGCTTAAGAGTCCTACTGAGCTAATACATCCTGGCTTTCAGCAGGGTTTTTTGACTAGTAGGTGAGCCCAGCATGCCAAGGCAGTGCATCATGAATCTGGGGAACCACCCATTGCAGGACACTGCCAGCACTGAAGAGTCCATGGCTCCAGAAACCAATTCAACAGATTTATGGAGAAAAAAAAAAAAAAATCTATTTATGGTGATTACAAAATAAAGTCATCAGCTCTCAGCAGTAGCTACATCTAACAGCACAGTACACATTTGGCTTGTCCATCAATGTGTCCATCACAGGTCCAAATGAGGCTCATTTACCTCATAGTAGAAAACTTAATCCTATCTAATTATTTGTATTGTTCCTCATCTCTTCCAGCGTGTGTCCCTGGGAGAGATTTTGGTTATAGCTGCAGTTTAAGTGCTAGATCAGAGTGTTTTGCTCTGGGACGGTTTCATTTTGGGTGATTTTTGTATTAATACGTGCAGTTGTGTATAGACGCGTGAGAAATGGTGACGAAAGAGGCCTGGTTGGGGCACAGAGATGAATTTTGGGATGTTTTATGGAAAAAAAATTCTGTCTCCCACACTGACTCACTTATGGCGGGAAAATCTATTTTATCTGTGTGGTTGTTAACCATCGCCCTGTTTGTCTTCTATCTCATGCAGGTCTCCCAAAAAAATAGTTATCTTATGCACATCTAACCACAGGAGGGATCTTCTACACAAAAGGATGTGGCACTTGGTGCTGCCTGTGCTTACCAGCTACTGTGCTTGTCCGGGTGCATACTTGGTGCCTTCCAATATATAATTTTTTTTTAACTTTTGAATCGGTTGAGGGTGATTTCCCCTATCAATTTGCAGCCAGTATAGATGGAGAGAGGCTGTTTGTCCCTACAGGTATAATTTGTCAGGTAATGCTGTGATACAGCTGCAGTATGTCCCCTCTCTTCTTTGCGAGCTTTGCCAAATTCAGTAATCCAGAAGTCACTCCCCATCAGGGACAAAAAGCAGAAGACACTTCTCTGCTTTCTCTGACTCTGCAAAGCTGGTAAACTGGCACGACAATAGTTTCCTGGAAGTCAGAACTTAATTCTTGAGGCAAGAAAAGGTTAACAACTTTAGGAGGAAGAGAAGAGTCACAGGAAATACTGCTTGGACACCTAAGGATGCTTAAAGAACTTTGGAAAGAGTAATGGGAGGAAAAGATTAGAGGAAAGCAAGAGGGAAAATTGAAAGGAGGGGACACAACTCTGGCTATTGGGATTATTCATTCTCACAGGGAACATAAAAGAGCTAAACAAAGAAAATGCCATGCAGAGATCACACATTGTTTTTAAGGACAAGCCCCTAGACATGATCCCTGCTGGCTGAGCTGTAACCCAGCTCCCAATCAATCTCTCCTTCCTGAAATGTCACTAACCTGCACTTAAGTGCAATAAGACTTTGCAGACTAATTGAAATTCTGAGCCAGAGTCAGGAGACATTTGCTTCAAGTAGTGTTTTAATTGTCTGCTCCCTAGGCTGGTAACAGAATATTTTGCTCCTTGCATTATTCAAGGAGACACAAGAGCTCAACCTTTCCCTTTAGGTTAGTGCTCCTCCTGTCTTGGGTTTATGTTCTGTTCTTTATTTGGCCTCAGCTCACGCATTACCTGCATGCATCCTCTTGTGCCTGCTCAGCCAGGGATCAGAAAACCTCAACCATCCCATCTGCTTAGATGCAGCATTTTGATTCAACCTATTATCTAGAAATAAGGGCCAGCTGGGAAGCACGATGCTGAAACCAGACTCCAGTGCTTCTGTTGCCGAGTAATCTTTTTTTTTGTTAGACATAAGGGGGACTCCTCCTTTCCATGCACAAGGAGACAATTTTCCTTAAAGCCTTCCATGTGTTATTTGTTGTAAACAGGAGATTACAGTCTGGCAAAGGGAGAAGAAAGACTCAAACTCTCTGTGGCCTTTCCCTGTTTTTCCAAGAGTGCTGAGCTGAAGCCGTGTCTATAAACTTGAGTGTGAAACCAAATGGACATCCCTTTAACAACCACAAAGCATCCGATAAGGCCGGGCATTGTCAAGAATAGGTAAAATGAACCTTAATCCTGATCTTCCTGGTCCTATTCCACTCTCATTATCCTTGGGTACTCACCACCATTTCTCCGTGCTAGTCATGGCGGCAGTTTGGAGGAGTTGGGTGATGTGAGACCCTTCCTGTCCTCCCCATGAGGTGCTAAGAAAGGGCCTAACAAGGACTCGGCTGTGCCGTCATCTATGGACCAGAATCGAGCAGAAGATGAATCTGTCTCTCTGCCTTACCTGCTTACATTGACAGATACCAATGCGTGTGCAAGGAGGTGGCTTTCATTATGGTCCCTTTCTGGCTGATGCTTGGAAATGAGGGGTCTGATGGGGTTTGGGTTGCACCAGGCTCAGCAAAACATACACAGGACTGCTTCTGGCTGGTATCTGTGTCTATAGATCACGGTCAAATGTGGGAGACATCAGCCTGTCAGCTTTGCACAGCCTCTGAGAAGCAGCGAGGCTTTGGTGAGAAACAGGCCTTGGGAGAAAGATCAGAAACTGCCGAGTTGTGCCAAGGTGGCAGGGAAAAACAACGGACAGCCGCGACACTGAGCTGTGGGAAAGTCCTGAACGGTGAGAAGTTACCTCCGCGTGAACAAGCAGTTGATTGGTCTGTACAGCGCGAGTTAGAGTGGTCTTGTGCTGATAGGAGAAAAGGTAGATAGCTGCTTAATTGCTGGTTTGCTAATTATGACGAGCTTTGGCGAGAGCGGAAGTATGTACTATTGGAAAAATAAATGGCTTTGCTGGATATAACTTTCATAGAGATGTACAAGTCCAATATCTTCCCGCAACAGTCAAAAAGAAAAAAAAAATGCCTTTTCTCCGCAGTTTCAGCACCTTCTTACTTATATTATTCTTACATCATATTCCCCATCATGATCAGAGACCTTCGCTAGCTTAGGGAACAGAGCTGTCTCTGATCTCTGACTCTTCAGAGATCATCCACCAGTCTTACATCAAGCCTGGGCAGAAATCCTGAGTTACTAGGCTTGTGGTCCTGTGATGCTGCTGGTCCCTACCCCTCCTAAGATAGTGTCTCCCTGGTGACCTCAGGCGTCCCTGTTTAACCTTGTCTGCAAGGAACACCTGGACACCTTGTCCTGGAAGGAGACTGCCAAATGGACAGTTGGATGTGGCTGTGAGTCAGCAGGCAAGACACCTATATAGAGCAAGTTCACCACCTGCCTGCAGCAGGCAGGCTTGTTTCTTCTCATTTTATTCAGGTTTGGATTGTGATTCCTGCTCATTTTAACCACTTGTGGTTCTCTGCCATCTCTCAGTTCCCCATGCTATGAGAGAAGGATTCCTCTGACCAAATGATATCCTCGATGTCTAAGATTATCTGCTCTCCTCCTACAATCAACAGGCAGAAAAAGGCATTTCTGGGGTGAGAATCATCTCACTCTAAAGCAAGATGGTGAAACAGCCTACACCCTAAAAGTGATTATTTACCTTCTTTATGAAGGGCTCAGACAGACACATCTGTACCATAGCCCTCTAAAATTAGCTGAGATGTTGGCCACTCTGGCAATGCTTTGGAGGATTGTATGTGATCTTGCAGTGAGCTCAGAATATACATTGAGCTGCTTCGCTCTTATGTCCCTTTAAATCTTGCTCTGCAGGGAGAAGTGGCTCTCTTGAGGGTAGGAAAATTGTATTTTATGTGTAATTGATTTGGAGTTCCTTAGAGCTCTGCTCACCCATCAGTGCCCAAATAGCCCTGTCCTCCAGGCTGTAGAGATGGAGGCATGAGTTATGCCTGTTATTAATGAGTTTTAGGTTCAGTCTCCCTAATAAGATGTACTCACACTCTTATTTTGCTTCCATTTTTTGGGGTGTAGCTTCACTGATTTCTCTCTCTCGTTGACACACATTCCCACACTCCCTTCTGAGGATTGTGAAGGGAGAGGCTGAGGGTGAGGGAGAACTGATAGGACTGATCACAACATTGACTTTAGCACACCTCAACAGACATTTGCAGAGGGTGAAGCTTCTTCCTCTCATCTTTCCTCATAATCCATCTTTACTGGCATCATTTATGCTGAGCCCTCACCTTGAAGTATACACATTCATGCTGTTAGCTCTTACTCCCCACACCAGCAGACACACCAACAGGCCTAACCTCCAATTTTGGACCCTTTATTTTTGAAGTCTAAAGTCAGACCACTCGAATAACCCCCTCTGGAAGTTCTTTGCAGCTTTGGTGGGCAATAGATGGTCTGCTACTCAACTTCAGACTGCTTCAGCCCAGAAACTCTTTAAGGGAAGTGCAAGGAGCACTGTGCTATGAGGAAAACAAGATACACAATAGTTACTACCCAGGACACAGTGGGCTTGAGCAGCAAATTTCAGATTAAGAATGGATATGAGCTACATCCAGGTGTACAGGGCTGAGATATTTTCTTTGACGACAGCTCCCGCAGCTGGGAAGTACTGGTGCTAACCTTTGTGTTTGGCTACTAAGGAAAAATATCTCACAGATGTGTTGCCTGTAAAATCCATAGGTTGTGCCAGATCTGCGCTTGGTCTTACTAAGCAGCTTGGCCAGTAGGTGTTGCTCTTGGCTCATACTGATGTTCTCAATTAAAAAAAAAAAAAAAAAAAAAAAAAAAGATATATCCAACCTGAGACATTTGGGAACCCTCTGAATCCACACAGTACAGATCTGTCCTTCACCCAGCTTTCTGGTTTTGGTCATCACAGACCATCCCAGATGACCACAAAGAAAGATAAAACAGAACACAACTCCTCAGCTGCAGTCACTTGTAGTTGGTAGATAAAATTATTAGCTGTCGCTTGCTTTGCGTGAAGTGAGAACTGCTGGACAGGCAGCTGGTATTTCTAGGGGAGGTATTGGATTGTACGAATCAGAAAGGCTGTGTGGACACCTGCAGGGAGAGAAATGATGGGACCAAACTATGTTATTAGAGGCCAGAGACAAACAGGTATCAGTGTGGGCACTGAGGGGACTGCAGCTCTCACCTGGACTTGAGCACTGTGATCCTTCTGTGCCATGCGGGACGGGCACCGTGTGCCATGTGTGTCTGATGGCTTCAGATGAGAGTCATGGGTCAGAGGAACGGAGAGCAGGGCTGAACTCCAGGGGATGTATTCATGTGGTTACGCAGACAGGATTTAGACATTATTCTAGTTTCATGGAGTGTTGGAGGAAAATGAATCGCCTGATGTATTGGCTCTCCATCCTGAATAGTCCTGGTAATCAGTGATAACCCAACCACTCCTTACGCCTCTGAGCACCAATGGCGACAAAAGGAAAAAGAGGATGCAGAGAAATCTGCCATCAGTCTCTATCCTCTGTTTTTGTACGAATTAATTTCCACTCAATTTTGGGGAATGTGCTGGGAGGAAAATAACATCCTGGGTCTGTTCAGAATCCACCTACTTGTGCAGACAATCTTACAGCTCAAGGATGTTTGTCTGCCTTTTCTTATAGAAAAAAAAATAGTTAACACACACAACAATTAACTTTTAAGTACGGTCAACATTTTGTGAAGTAGTCTGAATCTCTGTATGTCTGTTAATATACCCACTTTTCTCTTCCCTCTCCATGCACACTCTCTCACTCTGTAGTACCAATCACAGTGGTATTTAGGCACTGCCTAATGCAAGCTCTTAGGATCAAGGACTAGTCGGTGACTGTTATGCCCATAGAGTGCCAATCCCAGGACAGCTCTCATCTTTCTCAAGGCCTCTTAACACTGCTGGAATATAAATGACAGATAGGAATAAGAGAAAAAAATAATTTGTAAATGCCTGGGTAAATGCTGAGCCTTCAAGGCATCTCGTCATCATCTGTGTTAATAAAATCTCTCAGTACTTTTCTTAAGCAGGACCTCAGACCAAGGGAATTTCATGTCAGGTAGGATTTCATGTAGGAAAGAATGGTTTTAAGAAGGATGGACCTTGATCTCTGTTGGCTGAAGATTAGGGCATCAGGGTCTGGCTCAGAAGACTCAGGGTTAGAAAACGTTCATGAAGATGCTTCAGATGTTCATTAGGGGAAAGGTTTTCTTTTAGTGGCGATAACAAGAGAAATCAGAGGGACACCTCACTGGTAGCAAGGTAACATGGTCACACGGGCAATTCTGCATCAAGCCATCATGAAGGACAAGCGTTCAGCTCCTATTTAGTTTTCAGGATATAAACACAGGATGAGAGCACAAGTCTGCTGCCTGCAGGACCAGATGGAGCTGCATCTCCTTGTGTCACTCTGGGACTCTGAAGGGACATAACAGGCACGTGTGAGCAATCCTCTCTCACCATTGATAGAAAAGGGGATGACTTTGGGAACAGTCCTTTATGAACCAGGCTGAGAATAGCTTTAGCCATTACACCCCGGTGTCTCTAAGGGATCTGTGAGGGAATTGCTGTGCCTGCAGTCTGTTTTACAGCGCCCCATCTTCACCTTGCCAGCAACAATGCTAATGACTCACACACCTACCACACCTTAGCATCAATGTCAAAAGATCAATACTAACCTCTTAATTACAACGTTGATCAAGGTTGATGATATTGATTCCTTGCCCTTGATGCTAAAGCATGCTGGATATCACATGGCCGTTATCCCAGATGCAGAACTGCTACTTCTGACTCCTTAAACTATCATGAAGCGGTCTAGTGGCAGCTTTTCATTTGGGTACCTCCAGCAGTTTGAACATATCTTTGACTTCTCATGGACAGTACCTGATGGTGCCAGTTGCCCACGGGATGCACTGAGGAAACCATTGTTACTGACTGCAGGTGTTTGCTGTATAAAAAAAAATCCCCTTCATTCTTCTGCAGATAGGATTCCCAAGCTGGGTCTGCTCATCCCCCAGAATCCTGTTTCCTACTTCAAACACTGTCAGATTCAAAGAAACGCGTTCCTACATTTCGAAAAATACCCTAAATAATCTGAGCATCGAATAATGCTCAATTAATGGTCACAAAAATACAGACCGCGAGCAAGCAGAATGCTAATACTGACTGTTCAACATCAGATAAAAGAAAGACACCCTGCAGGGACCAAGGGATGGAAGACTTAGTGGTTAACTTCGTGATTTGTGATGCCAAGGACCTGATCTCCTACCAGATAGCCCACTGTAATTGGTGTCCCAGAGAAGAAAGAGATATGTTTTGTGGAAAATGACTAGCAATGGGATATGAGGTGTTTCAGAGGCTCACAGCATAACTCATACGGCTTTCAGAGACCTGTGTAGAGGTGAAATCTTGCTTTTCTCTGCACTTCATGATTGCATACAGGGAAAGGTCTGGCCATGTGTGCTAGTCAGTGCCTTTAAATTGTGTGCACATCCGTTATCACTGCTAGTATTTACCAAACATGTACAAACTCAGGGTAAACCCTGCCCAGGTCAAGTCTGCATCCACTAGAAATTTCAAGGTTACAACTTAATCTGATCTTTTCTATCCTACAGGTAATTAATATATGTAAAGTTTTCCTTTTTTTTTTTTTTTTTTTTTTTTTTTTCCCCAATACAGTGGGATTTGGCGTGGAAGCCTTCCTCCCCTTCCCACCATGGTCCAATCAAAGACCTCAAATCCCTGAAAAAGAGGAAGATGTTGCATCTCACTGACTGTTTTGTAGTTCTATTTGTCTCCCTTTGAAGCATAGGGTCTGGTAGAGAAGGGTAGAAGGCAGACAGGTTCATTTCTCATCTTCATGTCCTGTACAGTGACCCCATCACTCGCTCTGGACACCTCAAGTGCAGCTGTAGCTCTTCCTCCCATCGTTGTCAAGGCTGGGAGTGGATCCTACCACTCTCAGTTTGGTCTCAGCATTAATCCATAACATCATTCCTGATCCCAGTGAGGGTGGTCAACCCAATAATAGATCCCAGATGCTCACCAGTACAATGTAATTTCTGATCCCACGCAATCCAGTTCAGACAACATATCTCCCAAGGGATGCTTTAGTTGTCTTTGGACGCTGCTGGGTATCTTTTCTCAGTGAAGTGATTTCCTGAGCTCCCTGGGCATGTAGTCCTTGTTGATCCCCAACTTTAGCTTGCAGATAAACTCCTCTCTGCTCTACATCCTAACCCCTTAGATGCACTTCAGCATTTAACTCCCCCAGATTATTTCCCTCACCTTGTCCAAGTGGTATGTGACCTGACTGACCGCTCTGTCTGCCCCTCTCTTAACAAGGGGACTTCGTAAAAGGCAGAGACAGAAACTACACACAGAAACAAGCCTAAAGCCTGCTCCTTTCTGCAGTGAAAAACACTAACAATGTGTCAAAGGAAGAGCTGGTAAAGGCAGTCTCTGCCCAGCAAGGCAGCCAGGATTAGCATCTTCCCACTGCAGGATGAGTGTAACCGACAGCTCTGCAAAGGAGAGGACACCGAAGGGAGAAATGCCTGCTGACAACTTGCTTGTTCGCCAGCCTTCCTCAGAGGTGCACACACATCGAGCACTTTCATGTGGTGTTCAACGGCTCCCGTTCCCCTTCCAGGCAAAATCCTTACTACTGACATCTCTGCGCGAGGAGGGTTTGGCTGTGTGTATCAAAACGTCATTAAATATTTGGTTTAATAACTGCCAAGGCGGCTGCCTCAGCATTGCGCTGGAGTTCGTATTTCTGGCTCTGTCTTGGGAGCAGTTAGTGGAGCCAGGAGTGTTGTAAGTCATGAATAGTGTCTGCAGAGCGGCATCTCCTTGGCAAAACTGCTCCGGGCAGGGGACACCTGACTCCTGGGTTGTCCTCCTGGGTGATTTACTCTATGTCCTCCTGGATGATGCTTACCTTAAGAAAAAATTCACTTCTGCCTGTGCTGTACAGCAAGTGTCCTGTGAAACTGCAGGCAAGTCTTTTTGGCTGTTCAGCTCCTCCCCAGTTCATCTTGCGGAGGCGATAATAGCACATCCCCGCCTTGCAGGGCTCTTGTGCAAAGAAATATGTGGTAGCTTGTGGAGGACTGAGAAACTGCAGACTTGGGGACCATAGAAATCCTTCAGCTGGAAATGCTGTTCAGGAAACAAGCTGAAATTACAGGGGGCTTGCAAAGCTCTGGGCATTGCAACACGTCACTGCATTTACGGGTTCGTGCGGTGTTCTGCAGGTGCTTGATACGTTTTCAAAGGTGAAAACACCTTTGGCGAAACTGAGACCCTTCAAGTCAGGACAGATGGAACGTGAAAGGGAATTTCACAAACACCCCGATTTCCTTTTTTTTTATTTTTCGAGCAATCTTGTAGGGAAATAGATAGTGACGCTCCTATCAGGAAAGGTTTCAATCAACTTGGACTACACAGATTTTAACGTGTTCACATATTTATGACCGTACAGAGTCACGCGTGTGTCTATGCTAATGCATCCCCTCTGTGCTTTGCACTGAGGTCTGCAATAACCTGAAGAAGCAAATAGTGTGTGAACTCAACTCTGATATGATTTATGCAGTATCAGAGAGGTTCAGGGCGGGAAAGTATTTCATTCCTCCCCGGTGGTACACGCTGGATTTTTCTTCACAAGTCTGTTCTCTGATATTTTGCCTGCTCCGCTTTGAAATAAGTTAAGTGATTAGGCCTCTACGGCTTTCTTAGGGGAAGACTATTCCACGGTCTTATTTGATCTCCCGCTCCAGCCTAAACATTCTTTTTTCTCATTTCCCTGCCTACCTCCACCACTATTTCCACATAAATAATCTCTCTTTATCCCCGGTGTTTCATTTGTGGGGATTCATGTAATAAGCACCTCTTTATGCTGGGTTTCCTTGAAAGCTGAGCACCGCAGCCACGTTTCCATCCTCCTTAAGTGATTTGTAAAGCGGGGAGAGGTTGAAACTGGTCTTAAATGTTTGTCTAAATTGGGCCTTATTACCTTCATTTGCAGGGACTTATGCATGTTACAGAAATCAGTGACAGCTTTGGCCACTCAGCAGCTTTGAAAAATCGCATCAATTATTTGCGTACCCAGAAGTGAGTGAGCTGAGCAGCTTTTATAATGGTGATGGGGGATACTGGCTTGACCTTCAGCTGTCTGTGTTTGGTCCCACCTCTGTGAAAGAGATTCATAGTAATAAAGTAGGAAGAGGCCAAGCAACTGGGAAAGGACCAGAAACCATCTTGTTGGCCAGATCCAGGGTCTTTTGGCTCCCAAGGAAGAATAGCAGAACATGACAAGCAGACAGCATCCTTCCAGTCTTCAGCAACTTGCAGCCCAGAAACTTTCTGAGCAAGAGCTGCTAGTTTTGTATCTAATAGCATTTGGTGGGGTTCTCTTTCATGCATTTCCCTAATTATTTTTTATATTCAAAAAAACTCGGGTACCTTTGAGTGTCTGTGACAAGGACTGCAGTTTGACAGTGCTCCCTGTCTGCGAACTGTGTCCTTCACTCATTTTTTCATCTGGATCCCTCTAGTTTCATTTGACACCCAATTCCAATATTGGAAAAGACCATGAATAGTCATTCCCTGGTTATGTTGCCCTGGTCACTCCTGAACTTTTATAGCACCTTCATCATTTTCCCACCCCTGCCTATCTTCTAATATATGATTATGGGTGTTGTTAATATAGAGTTTGTCAGAGGTAAACACACACACAACGCAGAAAGGATGAACCTGGCTGTGCAGATCGATACCCCTGTCTCGGATCTCCCTTATCCTAATTGCCGGATAGTTTAGCTTGAAGTTTGCCAGTGGTTTGTCCACGGATCAGCCTTCCCTTCGCCCCACCCCTGAGAATCCCATAAGAAGTTTTGTGTAATCCCCAAACTCTCCTCCCAAATTCTCTTTCCTCTATAGGAAAATAAGTCCCATAGCCTTTTAGGCAAGGGACCCTCTTGTTTTTCATGGCACCCAAGAGTGTCTTTCACGATGGCTCCCAACAGTGGGTTTCACACCAGGGACTGATCCATCTCCTTAGAGGCTGCTCTTTGTGTGTAGTCCATTTCCACTCAGTAGGTTACCAAGATATCTCTGCTCATCATGTTTCTTTGATCATCTCTGGGTCTTTGTGTTTATAAATTTGTCATTAGCCAGATAACCTAAGAGACCTCATGACACACAGTATGGACAGTGGGGAGAAGAGAACACTTACCCCCAGCCTTTTCATTTTGCTTCTCACTAGATCAATAATGGAGGTGTCATGTTCACATATCATTCATCAAAAGCTTTGACATCTGAAAGAGGAAGGCTGTAGAGAAGAGCTGGAATGAATTATTTTGCTTTTTAGGGAACTTGGAGGGGTTAGTTTTGATATTAGTGTGCACAGTCTGCAGAACAGCCAAGTGTTACCTGGGATTAATTTTTGAAAGGGCAGGGGATGAACTGCTGTAGCAACTCAGTTGTGCTGCCATAGGTCATCACATGGGGCACGAGGAGGGGACATCTTCCTGAAAGATTTTTTTCCTTTCTTCCACAGAATTAGCAAACCAAATATATGGCTCTCCAGGGAAAGCTGACTGTTTTGTGTAATAGAAGACTGTCCTCGAAATAGTCCCTTCTGGACTAGCTCTTTCCCAGTATAGTAAGAAATGAAAGTGATAAAATCCTGTGGAGCCGCTCTTTCACTTTCCCCATTATATAACAACTTAATATATTAACTTATTATATAACAACTTTAACTTTCAGATGATATAAGACAATCTCACTCTTAATTTCATTTCAGCATCCTTCTCTCTTGTTTGCATAAGAAATAACATTTTTTCACTCATTTGCGACCTGCTGCTGATCCTCAGACCCTCAGATACTGTAATATAAGGTCCACTACAAATATATCCAGTGGCAGCACCCAGAACTGTGGTGGCTTTATGTAGTCTCGGCATGTTTTTCAGACACAAGACATCCTGGTCTGCCGACTTTGAGAGAGCTACCAATAAGAAGTGTCTGCAGCTGGGGTCAGTGGGAGGCTAAATCTAAAAAACCAAAATCGGAGATGGATGTAGTGTGTCAGCAAAGACCCTTTTGCTGTGCTCTATTGATTGTTTAGTGTTGATTCCTTAGTTTTTTGCTGTTGTCACTGTCATCTAATTTAAGGCATTGCTGTTAAATTAAAAGGCATGATTGACTGACTGGCATCTGAGACACATCACAGCTGTCAGCTGCAAAGATAAACTCCGGATCGGGATGCAAATCTTCCCAAAGATCAAGGGTGTTTGGACGAGGCATCTCTCTCAGTTAATTTGTGCTAGGAAAGACCTATTGTTTTGGCATCTCTGCTTAAGATTCAGAACAAGAAATGCCAAATATGAGCTTGCCAGTTGATTCCGACCATCTTGAAATTTTCTTCATTTAACTGTGGAGAATTAGAATGCATTGGGTCAGTCTAGCATGAAAAGTAATTTGTTTTAGTGCATGATCATGATAAGAACTGACTGAGGAGGACCAAAAACTCCTTTAGAAACTGGATTAAAGACCTCTCTGAATGACAGTCTCCATAGCAGTCAGAATAGTCCCCCGCGCAGCAGCCTTGTGTGCAACAGCCGCCTTTGCAAAAGTCATACGAGGAGCTGGGACGATTCTCAAAAATTACAAGTTAAACCTTGCTATGTGATTCCGGCGATAGCTGCTGATTGTGACAGGAATCTCTGGAGATGGAAGTATGAGACACAGCTGCTCCAATAAAAGGGAATAAAGAGCAAAGTGAGAAAGATCTGCAGTTCTGCAAGGCTGTAGCTGAGCAAAACTTTGCTAAGAGGGACCGGGTTGGGTGTGTGACCTTCACAGGAGTCAGTGCCTTTGAAAAGCAAAATCCTTCATAACGCAGTTGCAGCAGACTCATTATTTCTGGATTAAGGACAGATGGCAACTCAACCCGCATCGATCAGCAGGGTGCAGCAGTTTGCTGAGAGCTGATGAAACGGGACTCCAGGGGCAAAAGGGACTATCTGCAAAAGGTCCCGTTAACTTCAGTGGGATTCTGCGTTGTGTTTCACAGGGGTTTGCTCTCTTCCCAGCATCAGAAAGGTTTCCTCCAACCCCACGCTTGAAACGCAAGAAGGGCAAAAGCAGGGAATTGTGTGGCAGGGAGGTGGGAATGAAAGTTTCCTAGAAGATGAAGAGTCCATGAGAGTTGTGGCAGCTCAGCGAGTCACTCCTGTTGAACTGAGTGATGGGGCATGTGTGCAGCCACTGCAGGGACAAAATCCCACTCGTGTCTCTTCTGCAGCACCTACACTGGGCTAAAACCATCTGTGTGTTGCCACAGCTCAGCTGCTTCACTGCCATGGTAGCTCATTGACTTCTTGTTACCCAGCCACCCCTTTCCACCAGCCAGATACTTGCAAGCAGTGGGCAGAAAAGCCAAGTGTTTTACTCATGGCACAGCTTTTTTTTTTCCCCCTCAGAGATGGGATGGGTATAACTTCATATAATAGGCCCTTAACCGCTTGTTTACAGCACCACTAAAAAAGACAGATCACTTGAAACAGTGAATGACTAGACCCAGGAAAAGAAGGGAGACTTCAAAAGGTTTATCTGACAGCCAATAAACAGGATAAATAACACGTAGTATTTCATTTGTCAGGACCACGGGACAACCTGATGATAAAAAAAGGACTACTCCATAAAGTGGGGAATACCTTTGTCTTGGCTATAAATGACTCCGTTGATTTAATAAGTGCTTTGGTACTTCTTTAGCTTCTCTTTAGTACTCAGAAATGGGGTGGAAATGGAGGAATAAGGAGAGGAAGGAAATTATCTGTGCTCAACCTCATGAAGAGATCTCATTCCATCTAAGAGTTTGAGATCATTATGGTTTTTATCTTATGTTGACTGGTTCTCCCATTGCTGAGGATAAGTCAAAGACTGGAACCTACACTATCCCCTGCTCTTTCCTGTAGAGAGGCCAGGCAGTATTTATTTTTACATATATTTAGGAGTTAATATCATCATAATAGGTTGTATCCTGAAATGCAGACCTGTTTGACTAACCCATCATCAAACTGGGGCCCACTGTGACAGGTAGTCAGTCTGGGTAATCAGTCTGTATTTTACAAACACGATATAAAAAAAAAAAAACAAAAAAAAACAAAAAAAACAAACAAAAAAAAAACCCCACAAAACAAAAAAACTTTTATGACACTGGAGCAATTAAGCATTTTGACTCAAAAAACATCCCAAGCAAATAAATCATAAAGCTTAGCCAAGGTTTGTGTGGAGCTACTTTCTCCTCTCCCTATCCCCACTCCTAAAGCTGCAAGGGAGTGAAGAAAGACATCCTTAAAAGGGCAACCGAAGAGCTGATTAGCTCCTAAACGTCTCTGGTTACAGATATCCTATTGATCAGCTCACACAAGGCATCAGGCTACCTGCCATGATGCCAATGGCCTCTCTTGCAACTGCAACACAATCTGTCCCCCATCAGGAAATTGGAGAGGCAAGCCTGTTTCCCTGTGCTGTTTAGAAAAGGAATCAGCAGAGAAAGTGACTTTCAAGGGAGAGACGGTCTCCTTCAAGGTCAAATATTTATTGTGTGCCAATAGCAGCTCCATCTTCCATGCTGCTGCCAGAATCTCTGAGCACCTTGCTGGCAGGTTCACTAGCCAGCATTTCCATCCTTCTCTATTTTCCCATGTTATTATTATCTAAGCAGCTTCCACTGCACCCAGCAGCGTGAATGTTGCTGAGCATGTGTTTGTTTTCACTCTGTCTTGGGAGCAACAGTTAGAGTGCAGCTAGGCTGGTGGTACTAGAGTTTGAACTCACAGCTCTACGCTGTGGAGGTGGATGAGGAGCTGCCCACCCCTGTGCAAGGGGGTGCTGGAAGTGTCCCTGTATTCTGTTCTGGCACCTAGCTGGGCTGTTGAGGACCTGTCTTTTTTACAGAGAGGGCTGGTTTCCTGCTTCGAGTGTGTAGGGACAGAGGAGCCCACAGCTCAGGGGAGAGCTGTGATTTCCATTGACTCATAAATAGCAATACAGGGAGGCTGAGTCAGCTGAAATGGATCGTTTGCATCTCTGAAATCTCTGACTGTTGGTGAGAAAAAGGAGCTTTATTTTTTTTTTTTTTTTTTTTTTTTTTTTAAAGCAGCATTCGTCTTTCCCCCAATGTTTCCTTTCTTCAAATCCCTACATCTTTAGCTCATTATCTTTATCTGTGCCTGAGCGTGGCACATCGGAGCTGAATTTCTTGGACCTGAAGCATCTCCAAGGGTAGCTGTGGGTAAGGAGAGAATGCACAGCAGGAAAAGCAGCCACCTGAGAGTGGCCACCTCTGGGATGAAGGGCCACCTCTGCTCCTCCCCATGAGGTAGGCAAACGATGGCACGGAAGTCATCACCAGCTGTTAGAAGCAGAGGCCTATTACAGAGCAGATTTTAGCTTGCTGTGTATAGCTGACAAGAAGTGAACTGACCACTGAGGGATATGACAGCTTATCCATCACTCAAAGGGCCGGGATGATCCCCTGCTGTCTTTTTACAACATGAATCCCAGCGTTCCTGGGCTCCCCGCAGGCATCCCGCTGTAAGGGTCTGGACTGTGGGAGGTAAGACAGATCCAGACCTTCGTGATCCACCCTGCCATCCATGTTTATGGACATCCCACCAGGGCCAGTTGTTCTTGGTAGCAAACTGGAAAGATGAAGGGTGGAGAAGGCTGCAGAGGTTCAGCGTTTCCCTTCTGCAGGTGATAAGGTCATCCCTGCAGAAAGGGGCTTGCTGGCTCCACCAGCTCGCAGGGCTGTAGCTGGTGGTACAAGGGGCAAATCTGCATGTTGCTGACACCAGCACTGAGGAGGGATGGGAAGGAAAATCAAAACAGCACCTTCATCTTACGATGCTCACAGATTGCTCCCCTTGGGTGTTGCAAGGGTGCTAGAGAGGAATATCATCCCCGACCAAAGCTGTCCTTGGGAGCAGTGCCTCTCTGTGGCTGCTGGTATCTGCAGTGTGGGGAGAAGGAGTGTCCTTTTAGGGGTGGAATGGGTGGTAGGGCTCCCACCCCTTCCCAGTTCCTTTGTACTGTTTGCACATAGACATGTGTGTTTGAGTGGGGGAAGAGGAAGGAGAGGCAACCTCACCGATGCTGGATGAGTATCTGGAAGTGTTTTTTGCAAGTGCCTTCTGGGATTAGGAGCCAACAGGGCCCTAAATGGGTAGAGGGCCTCCTCAGAGGAGGGGACCACTTCGCTTCAGCAAGCACCAAAAGAGCTGGACTAGTTAGAAATGGGACAGGGTCTCCAGGAAGGCAATGTATCTGTTTAGAGCTAGGGAAGAGTTGAAGAGAAGTCAATGAAAAGGGAAGGCTTCTCCCTTCCCCTTCTATCTCTTGGCTTTCTGGATACCCCGTGGTGTCTAGTCCTACCACATTCAAAGACATCCCAGTCTCAGGGCTTGGCAGTGGGTACGTTGTAGGGTCTGCCAGGCAAGTGTTGCCTCGGCTTCCTGGGTGCTGGGCTCTCACCGAAGCTGACAGGGCTTTTCTGGATTTTGCCCAGGTGGTTGGAACCCGTGGTCAGCTTGGGGCGACTGCACCAAGGACTGCGGGGGAGGCCTGCAGACCCGCATGCGCACCTGCAAGCCCCTTCCCAACGAAGGTCTTGTCTGCGAGGGAGTCCTGGAGGAAGGACGGCTGTGCAATAGGAAGGCGTGCAATAGTAAGTGGAGGCATGTTCCCTTGCACGCGCGCGAGCGGGAGGCTCTTCCCAGGATGAGCTTGGCCTCATCGCCAGAAATGATGAAGGATGCTCTAGAGGCACGGCGAAACTGCCGAAGGGTCGCATGTCAGCTGTGCATGGCCCTGCCCTTCCCTGCCTGTCTCGCGGTCTCGCATGCACCCGCGCACGTGCTGACATGTCTTCCAATACACACACCTTTACCCCAAAGAGTAGGGGTTAATCTGTAGGAATTTATCAACAGGCTTACATCAGGCATCCATCTGCTGGTGATAAATCTGCCACTGATGGCACAATATACACCTTTAAAGGCATTTCTTTGACTGCTGGAGCCTCTCTCATAAATAAATAAACCATGCAGCTAAGAGAGATGCTAATCTTCCTTATTTTTTTGGCTTAATTCACCTTTCCAGTCAAGATCAGTGTTGCTGTTCCTTTCTTTTACAAAATGAAACCTCCAGTGTTAAGATATGGGGAAAGATCTGGTCATTAGACAGACACAAGGCAGGGCTTCACTCTCCTCCTCTAACGCAGCATCTTTCCAGGTCCTCTTCTCCAGAGAGCAAGGGACAGATTGTCAACACCAGTCAGCAGTCAGACATCAGTGGGCTGAGCTGGTGAACCTCCAGCACTTCAATCCCCAGTTCTTCTTTTACGTTAGATGAGTTGGGAGGGGGGTGAAGAGGAAAAAAAAAACAACAAAAAAAAACAACTGCAGAAGAAACTCAGCCTAACAAATGCAAATGAATGGCTGATTATAATTATTCCCTTCTTTTTATTTCAAATTCATCGTAGAGAATGTTTGAATAACTCCTCCAACTAGTCAAATAACTAGGGAAAGTTCAACTGTCTTCAAAGGCAGGGAAGCATCTCCTGATAAAGGGGAAATTCAAATAGAGGGACATAAATACATTTCTCTAATAAGGGCTAAAATGATTTAATGCATTTTTTACCACTTCCATAAATTTAAATCATGTTGCAATTAGGGTGGGTTTTTTAATTTTATGGGTTTTTTTTAATGAAACCTAGTCTATGAAATTTCATCTCCTTGACTCACAGTTGCTAATTTCCCTCTGAGGTTCGCCCACACTAGGGATATTTAATCTACATCCCCCACACTTGCAGGTGACTCTGTAGTCATAACGCAACTGTGGCTTGGAGCAGTGAGGGTAAAAGTGCAAGGACCTGGAAACTGGACCTGAAAGGAGGTTCAGCTGTGGGACCTGAGCATGTCTGAATGTTGCTGGAGGAAGGACCATGCTGGTCTTAGCGGCCAGTGCCATGAAGGAGAAGAAGGTCAGGATGGCATTGTAGGTGTGTAGAGGAGGGTCTGCAGGTGTGGCCATTCTTTGAACTTGGGGCACATGGGACAACAGGCAAAAAAACCTCCTCAGAGTGCCCCTCCTATGCTGGACAAACAAGGGGGAGCTGAGCTCCCCAAAGTCTCTTTACAGGGCATCCATCCCCATCCTGAACTATCTTCAAAGCCTTCCATGGGACCTGTTCGCTTCCTTCACAGCCCTCTTGAACTGGGTGCAGGGGTGGACTAGACACAATTTTCTAGGTCAAGCTTCACCAGCATTGAATAATGGGCGTAACACCTTCCCTTGATCTACCCCAGGGACAAAACTTTGTTCTTCATTATGATAGATCTCCCGAGGGCGCTGTGGCAAGGAGGGATGAAGTTAGATGATGGGCAGCCGCAAAACCTGGAAGTCTGGGTAGGGTTTTCATCTCCGCTCACTGCACAGAGCACAGCAGTGAAGGATGAATCACTGTTTACTCTCTATTTATTCACTTGTCTTTTCCAGAACACAACATTCAGCAAAGCTGATCCTAAGTGCAGAAAAACCCGGTTGTGACCCAAGGGGCTATGATTCAATAAGTGATTTCACTTGTCTACTTGTCCTCTTTCCATTACATACCTAGCCAACTCTTACTCCACATTTCAGTGAGGTTAGTTCAGTTGAGCTTATTTGGGAAAAAAAGGATCTTGAGTTAAGTGGAAGGCCCTAGTTTGGTGAGAATGGAGCAGCACAGATTGATTTCCCCCTTTAAAATAAATAAGTCGATTCTGATTAATTTTCCCAAAGGCCTCTTTGCAGACAAACTGCTGAGCCCCACTGTGATGCTTTCAGCCTGGCAAGCTGGCAAACGTTTGAGGGAAGATGTGAAGAATTAATCTTTCAAGAAGACTTGTCCCTGCACATCTTGAGGTCTGTGTCCTACCTCAAGATAAGCCTGTGTCTCTTCATACCTACCAAAAAGCTGTGCATTTGCCTCTGAATTCTCTCCTCGGTGAATCTGTCCCTTGTCGCCTTTGCAGCCATGCCCAAAAGAGGTGCACTTTTGATCCAGGAAAGGCTTTTAATTTTTTTTTTTTTTTTTGCACATATCCTTTCCTTCTCTTTACTGTGATCTGTACCAAAACCTGAGAGGATTTAAAAGTAGAATAAAAATCCTGTTTTAAATGTGTCACTGTTATTGTCATATTGACTTCGGCTCATAGATTTGTTAGGGTTGAGTAGGCTGTTCATTCTTCCGCTTCAACTGTTATTTTCCTAAGTGTTCATTATACATTGCAGTTAAATAGATTCTAATTCATTTTTTTTTAAATTAAAATAAAATAAAAAAAAAAAAAAAAAAAAAA